>NC_091395.1:2732272-3035303 GCF_032191515.1 Phaenicophaeus curvirostris
TAGAGAAAATGAAAGTAGAGATATCAACTTAGCCAGATATATGATGGAGAGGGAAAACAGCAGAAATCACACCCCAGTGTTTTGTTGATGGGATGGGAACTGAACCTGAGCGCGGACTTTAACCTGCTCTCGTTATAAGGACTCTGACCCATATTGTATATTTTAGATGATTGTTCTTCCTGGTGGGTTAATTTTTCAACAGCCCTCTGAGCACAGAGTCACAACCACAGCGATGAAACCCGTGCTGTTCCTCAGGGCACTGTTTCACTACACGGGCTTTTTATTCACTCACACGGTAGAAACCTCACAGACCTTGATAAACTTGACTTCACAGCACCCCAGGTTTCTAGCTGCTCACTGAGCGGCCCAGCAAACAGGCCTGATCTCAGATGGCATCTCTGTTCCTCTCCCGCGTGTGTGACTTGTCATCTCCAGGATTTAAGATCAGCAAGCACCCCTGTATCTCAATCCAACTCTGTACTCTAGAGACTCCCTGCCTAAAGACTCGATGACCATTAGAAGTCCCTTCCAGCTCAAGATATTCTATGATTCTATCCTGTGATTCTAATTCTTATTAGAGAACGGTTCATGAAGAACCTCCAGGACATGAAGACTACCGTCTGCTTTTGCAGCTGGTTGAATACTGTGCCAGGACCTTCTTGTGCCGTGTTCTGGAGTGCGGCTGGAGTAGAAGAAAGCCCTGCCAAGGTGCTCCACAGTGTGGATTGCACAGAAAGAACTGTCACCACCAAAACACCGCTGCAATCACAAAACCAAGCCTCAGATGCTAGGAAATATTGAGTGTTTAACAGCCTTAGTCTTGCCTAAGATTTTTTTATCAATGGCTCTGCATGTTTTGGATCTTTTGCTTGCCCACCCTGCTCTTCAGTTGCTCTCACATGCCTGTGCTCCTGCCCTCGGTCCTCTTTTTTAAGGCCACTTTTAAAATTTCCTCTTTCTCTGACATTTGTCTGCGAAGCCAGTCACAGCCCCAGCGAGTAGCTGCTGCCTCCAGGCTCTTTGCTGATGAATCCCATCTTTCGGGCTGCTCCACCTGCCCTTTCACGGCAGGCTCTCTGATCCTCTCTGCTTTCGCATGAGTGCATCTCTTTTGCCCTCTGCTTTTCAATCTGGCAGCTTGCTCTTACTTGGTGCCATTGAGAACACAGGCTGCCTGCCACCAACGCTGGGATCCAGTGATCCCAGAGCTGCAACAGAGAGGGGAAAAAAGAAGCCTGGAAATGTAGCTGTTAAAATGTACGTCAGCAAAGCAAACTGTGCCTGTATGTGTGTTCCTTTGCACTCGCCTATAGCCTTACTGTTTAGCTTTAGAAATGTTTTCACAGAGGCTGTTTCTGACTATAATGCCTCAAACTGCGGGGAGGAGTTTTGTAAGTAAGATCGTCACCAAATTGGTGGGAAAAAAGAACCAAACCCAGAGTATTTCTTTCATGTTTCAAGTTGCTCGACTGTTTTGACAGATGCTGAGCCAGATACCTTGGATGCAAATTGTAGGGTCTTTTTCTGCCTTGCCATTGGCAATGTCCTGAGCACCTGAAGGACTTGAGTGGAAAAGTTCCTGCAGGCCAGTCAGCCAGGTCAACGCATGGAGAGCTGGTCTTGGATGGAAGCAGTCCAAGCAGACTTTGGCAGAGCTCTGCAACTGGGGACTTTTCCCTGGAGTTGCTGTAGTAGCTGGAAAAGGTTTGGCCTTTGTACCCAGTCCGTCACGTGCGAGTTGCTCTGCAGTGTATCCAGAGCCTGCGCCTGGCTGCCCATCTCCTCGGTCACCAGCCGTGGGTGCTGGCTGGTGCCCCCATCCCAAAGGATGCTCAGCAGCACCCGGGTCACACTGGTGCCAGGAGGCTGGGGGCACGAGGTGGGCAGCCTGGGGAGGCAAGGAGAGGTTAGCAGGTTTGGAAAAGCTCCCAAGGTAAAAAGAGCCAGCCCCTGTGGTCTGGTAAAGGCAGGCAGCATCCTCCACGAGTTCAGAGCGTGCACGGCTCTGCCGTTCAGTCCCGGCTAACAGTGGGCGACAGCCTGAGCTCCCAGGTGCAAAGGGCTTCGGCACAGCCCAGCTAGTCACTTCCCTGCTTGAGCTTTCACAGCTCCATTGAAGGGCCCGTCCTTTCTCCCTGGCACCTCGGAGATGTTCGCCTCGCACAGTTTGTCACCGAGACCCTGCAGTAATTTCACACACTCCTCTAATAAAGTCCTCTGAGGCTGTCATGTATTTTCATGTATTTCCCCTATTATTTCTCCCTGCTTGAGCCTTTCAGATAATTGATGATACTTTAGTTAATCATTTTCCCCCTCCTTTGTTCGCCAGGTAGCTCAGCCTTGAAGGGATCCTTTTCATTTAGAATCCATGTCTTCTCTTAAGTAATTGATCATCGTGCACCCGGGGACACCCAATTCACAGCCGAGTGGGATCAGCCTTCATGAATAATCAAAATGCCGTGGCCGTGCTGCTGCAGGAGTGCAAGCGAGCTCTGGACACGCTCCTGTTGGCAAAGGCTGACACCGGTGAGGAAGACGAGCGACAATACCAGCGGTGCCAAGGTGAGGTCCCCGAGAGAGGCAGCAGGACCTCGGCAGCAGCCGCCGCTCCTCAGCCCTGCCCTATTTTTCTTCTCCTGGCAGATGAGTGTCAAGAGATGCCTGGATTTCGAGACCATGAATGGGATGCGGGCTACAGGCAGGCAGGGAAAGAAGTCCACTTTGTTGCAGTGAATTGCTGTCAGTTCTAATTTTAGGCTTCAGTAAACATGAGGCTGCAAGGAACAGTTTAGTTTGGGAAGAACAATGCCCAAAAGTTTGCTGATGCACATAAATTTCAGTTATTAAAAAAAAAAAAAAAGAAAGAAAGAAAGAAAAAAAAAAAAAGGATGCAACTTCTGAATAAGGGCACATATTTCCTCTCCTTTCAGAGGAACTGGGGGAGGGCCTTTTCTGTTTGTCAGCTTCTCCTAATATATTAAAGAGCTCATTGCCTGAATCTTTATCTTGTAAAATGTGTGTGACCTCTCTAAGTGGTGTCCAAAGGAAAAAAAACCTTGCAATATCCCTTTTGAAAGGAAAATCCGTGCCTGCTAATGGCTGGAATAAATAACCAGGAAAGGAAGCAGTATTTAGGGAGAGCTGTAATAGAAGGGTTCTACATTTGTTTTAATATGGCATTACCTGCTGGAAACCAGCATTTATTTTGGTACTGACAGGATGGTTTGAGAGTGATTTGTAAAAAACCTTTATTATTTCTTCATTCCACAGGAAATCCAGTTCATGTCAGTCATGAGAGGATGTAATATGCTGGGGTCAGTTGTTTCTAGGTTTAGACTAGGCAACTTCACTGCCACAGCTTTTTTATTCACGAAATAAAAGCCACGTTTGGATTGCTGAACTTGTTTAAATTGCAGCTCTTTGGTACAGGGTAGGGAGGTTAGTCACTCCTTTCTGCCGTGCAGAAAAATAACTTCACCAAGTGCAGAAAAATCACTTCACGAAGTGCAGAAAGATATAGGAGTGGATGAAGGAGAAATCTGAGGGGCGGGGGGTGGGAACAAAGGCAGTAGGGAAAAAACCCACAAAAAAAAATATCTATTTCTGTGCAGACTTTCCTTTGCGTGACACATCTGCAGTACAGTCCGTTTCCCAGTTTAGTGCTAATCATGTTTAGTTTTGCTTTGCATGAATGACCTGGCCATAACGTTAATTTGATCTTTAAAATCCTTTGTTTGTCTCCGAGTGCGGAGCCGTTGAGAGTATGTTTTTCTGACCATCCTTGTTCTTGCTGGGAGGTCAGCTGCCTTTTTCTGAAGCACCTAAGTCTGTTTGTGGCAGAGGGTGGCGTATACGTTTCTGTTATGGATACTGGAAGATTTCTCTCTTCTTTTTTTTTTTTTTGTTTTCAACAAAGGGTACTTTGTTTCCTCATCACAAATTCTTTTAAGCTTTATTATGGTTCTTTAGAATAGGCTCTTGAACTCCTAATCAGGTAGGGCTTTCCCCCCTCATCCTCCTCCCTCCTTTTCTCCTATTAAATACCACAAAGTATGAGAAATAATCAGTTTAGTTCCAGATAAGGTAAATCAGTGCCCTTATAATCACTCGATTAGACATGGTCCTTCAGGTAAACTGCTTCAGGAAATGGGCGATCAGAGCCCGAAGTGATGCTCAGGACCATGTTCCCATCAGCTGAAAGAAAAATACCCAGCAGCGGGGCGGTGACAGCGACATTAATAACTGCTGGGGCTCACAACTCGGCAGTTTTGGGCTTTGGGGGGACTCTCCTCTCCTCCCTGGGCTGCCTTTGTTCGCCCAGCTTTCTCAGGCCAGATGCGGGAGGAACTGAAAGCCAAATACATATAAATGGAGGGGAGGGGGGAGAGGAGGAGTGCATCCTCATCCCGCTTTAGCTGAGGGGATAGAATGGGTGGGTGTTAGATGGGTCTGGATTGCTTTTTTATTTCTTTTTAGGCTAGAAATCATTCCAATCAACTCCAATGCCAGTTCAGCCTTCGTTAATTAGAGAATTTATATTGCCTGTGGTGAGAACAGCCATCTGTTAGAAGAGTGAACTCTTGTCCCGGGAGCTGGATTTTAGCTGAAAGCTGCAAGACTGTTCACACGAGCTCCCCAGCTGGTTGGTGTGGTTCTAGTGGATGTTCTTGCGATACATCATCATTTTATTGTCATTAACACACTAATTGTGTTTATTTTCGTGCGGTGACAACTAGACGTCACAGCAAGACTCGAAGCGGCATCCTGCTAGGCTTACACGAGCATCCAACCCCAAGGATGACTGAAGGCTCCTGGATGGCCGGATCCTTCTGAAAATGTTACCCTGGTTTCCAATTCTAACCGGCTCAGCAGTAGTGGCTGCTGAGGACACTTCTTTAAAAACTGAAGTTCAGTATTAAAGAATTTGGCAGTTTTCTTTGTTGTTTAGTGCATCAAGTAGGGAATTAAGGTTTACTTAAGGATAACTTGGAAAACAGGAACAAGAGGACACCTGTAATACCTTTACACTTAAGAGACAATACTAACGTCTATGTTATCCCACTGATTGTTTTCATAGTTGCTGATGTTATTTTTTCCTGTTTAAATGTTATTTAAATAAGTGTGAGTTCATGTGGGAAAGAGAGAGGAAGGCAGAGAAGGAGACAGAAAGGCTGTCTGTGCAAGCATCCTATTTCTCTAGATCCCTCCCCAAAATGCCTCTCCTATGGGATCATACAGGGAAATGTGCTGGCTGTGACTGCCTTTGGAAAATATTTTGGGAATCTTGGTCTTTCCTCTTCTACACAGGGTGATAAAACCCTCCACCCATCATTTTGAGTTCCTTGTGATGAGGTGGGTATCCCTGCTCCTGCGCTGTCTTTGCAGCGAGAGGTGTGAGGGTGGGAGCGTGACCTCCTCGCCCCTCCAGCTCTCCCACTTGGCCACCCTGGCATGGCACGGGGGGCTGAGCCCCTCCAGACACCACTTCAGGAGGGCAGGGAAACGTGGCTGTGTATGAAACCAGAATGTGCAAGGGGAAGCGTGTCCAGGGCTGCAGCAACAAGTGAGAAAATGCGGGTTGGAGAAAGCGATACCTTTTTAAGGGTGAGGTTTTGGAAAACAGGCCCTAAATATTTGTCTTCCCACTTTTTCTTAGGAAAAAATGTGCTGGTGAATGCACTGTAATATGAGCATGAAATAGACCTTTTACGTAGTGCATTTTCTATGGTCATCTGTAAAAGATTGATTAAAAATATGTAGTAATACATCTATTGCGTTGCCTCGTTAAAGCAATGATGGTCTCTGAGCAGGGTTTTTTTCTGGGGATTAATGGCCAGAAGGGGCTAGATCTGCAGCTGATGATCACCATTAAACCCATCTGGTCAATAATCCTTGTTAATCCACTTTTATTGGCCAGAGAGTCTGCCCGGCTGAGTGGTTACCACAGCACACTCAGGCTGAAGCTTCACTCCTCTTTCAAGGAAAATTAAAATATGGGCTGCAGATGAAAGGAAGGGACAAATCCAAGCCCAGATCTCTAGTTGTGTGCTCCTCCTAGCACTTGTATCCTTAGTGAGTTCAGGCTGGAGATGCAGCTGAAGCCAATAGTTACATGGGAGGTGAAGAGCACCGCAGGGAGGGAGCAGGGAATAGGCTTCAGCTCTGGCTTGTTGCTCGAGAATCAGGTGTGGGAGCTGGTAGTACTTCATCCTCACCCCAAAAAAATCTTTTAATCCTTTGTACTTGACCTTTCCAGCTGGGAGGCAAGCTGTGCCTTGGGTAGAGTTCAGAAACTCTTGGGTGAAAGGCGTGAGGACTGAGGTTTCCATGCAGCTCCGTGATGGCTGTTCCTGGGTTGCACTATGCCTGGACCGAAGACACCTTCTCCTCTTAGTTTCTTTTTATCTCCTGTTGCAAACTACAAAAGAAATGCTGAAGCTCAGGCCAGCTCCTCAGCTGCTGTGAATTATTTGGCTAAACCAGCTTTAAAGCAGATCCATCAGCTTCAAACAGGGAGTCTCATAGCAAGGCTTCAGCTGGTATCTGCCACACGTCGGTGGGTGCTGCCGTCTCAATAGTGGTTCTCAGCCACATGGCTTGAACCAATTTGTCTTGCTGTAGCAGTGAGCTCTTTTGTGCTGAGGGAAAGTGTGTCCTCTAGTCTACAGCTACTGCTATAACAGGTTGGGTAACTCAGACCAACAATTTTTTTTTTGGACTAATTTGTCAATCAAGTAATTATTCTCAGGAGTGTATGCTTGTTCTTCATTCTATCCCCTTAGCTCTTTGTCTAATTGCTTTGTATGGGTTGTGTTTATCTCCCAGTTTGCACGGGGCTTTTCAAGCTGGCTCTGCCACTGTCACCAGCAAGCCCTGAGCGAAGGGGACAGGTCTTCTGTGCTTTATTTGCTTTGCCAGGAGCCCTCTTCTTACACAGGGAAACAGATTCCCACCTGTTGCTCTTGGAGCACCTCTTCACGCCTAGCCAGCCACCAGCTGCTGTGACTTTCTGCTAAAAGCCTTCTTAAGGGCTGAAGGCTCCTGTTTACCTGGAGGGCAGAGCAGCCAAGGGTAATAGGTGAGCTCAGGGTAAGGCTGGTGGCAAGAGCTGAGAGCTGGAAGCAACTGGGAGATGGTCTGAGAAAGAGGGGAGTTGTGCTTTCCGTGGGGTAGGTGCTCTCTCTGAAGTGTTGTGGCTGAACCCGCTGCAATATCTTTGACCTTTCCAGCTTTGCTTCCCGAGGACTTGAGGACCCTTCTGGAAGAGGCAAAGGAAATGAAATGGCCCTTTGTGCCGGAGAAGTGGCAATACAAGCAAGACCTGGGCCCCGAAGACAAAATAAACCTGCAAGATATGATCAGCGTGAGGCTCCCCGATTTGCTGGTATGAAGTTCAACATGCTTATTGCACGAAATGTCCTGCTATTGTGCTCGAGGGTGTGCAGAGTCCTGGTGGGCACCTGGGGGTGCTGGGGCTTGTTCTTCTGCACGGTGGTGGCAGCAGGGAAGGAAAGTCCTGCCCTCTGCTGCCACTGCAACCAAGCCAAGGTTGTGAGATCAGAGGGAGCTTTGCCTTGGGGTTGGGCTCCTGGTCTGTTGGCTACGTAGCTGATGGCAGATGCGTGCGCAACGCTCCACCGAGCTGTTGGTTTGAGGTCGTGCTGGTCCATGCGGTTTTACTTGCTCTGCTAGTGCAGGGAGGATAAAACGGATTCAAATGATGAAGTTTTGAGTGTACTCAGGCACTTTGCTGCTGTGCAAGGAAAAAAGTGCCTAGATAGTAATGACAGAGACGTTGCCAAGCGGAGGATGCTGTCTCTGCCTTGTCTAGAAGTGATCTCAGAGGTTTATAGGGGTTGTTCACGCATTGAGCGCTTTGCAGAGCAACCACTTCATTCATTGAAACGTGGAGCAATGACTTTAACTGCATTTATGTGGTTTCTACTCACTTTCATGCTCAGCTCATGCTAGTTTGGGCACTTGCTTTGTCTGTTCCTCTGGTTTCACGGGGCAGTTTTGTTTCCAGCAGTTTACCCTGAAAAACTTGCATTATAAAAAAACTAAAATGCTGAACACTTACATTAAGTTTTTTAAAAAAAAAAAACCCAATCATGAATATGAAAAGAATGCTGTTTAATTCAGTGCTGGTAGGAGGCGATGAGAATTACTCACTTTAGTAAGGCTTGCACAATTTGTCACCTGTTTATCTCTTATCAAGAAAATGACTTAACAGGATCCCTTTGAGGACCAAGGCTGGCCAAAACCTAGGCAGGAGAGGCAAGAACTTAATGTGACTCGTGTGAGTGAAGGAGACTTGTAAGGGGTCGCAGGATCCAAGTGGTGGTTGGGGATCCCATCCTGTAGAGTAATGAGTTTGAGCTTAAGGATTGGAACATGGTGAGAGATGTGGATTGCTTTTTGCTTTTCTGATTTTCTCAGAGGTGTGTCAGACATAGCAAACAGAGGACGTTCTTTCCAATGGTAGATGTAATATCTAGGCTAATGGATATCCCTTTGGCAGGGTGCACAGAAAGTAAAGATGAGCTTTGTGAGGTTTTGGGGGTTTTTTTTGCTTATTGGAGAGTGTGTGTGAAGCTAACGCAGTCCCATCCTTTGTGGGAAGGGGCAGCCCAACCTGAAAATCTGGGGTTTGGGGCAGGGAGGTCTGGCCCTGCTGAAATCCCAGCTGCAAAGCTGCTGCTAACACCAAGGTGGCCAGGAGGTCCCACCTGCTGCAGAGAGCCTTGTCTAGGTTTGGTTTGAAGACGATGATTACTTTGAATAGCACAGAGCAATGAGGAGCTCAGGAAAAACTAACAACAGGGCTGGGAGGCATCAACCCCAGCATCCCCTCACCAGCATCCCACATTGCAGGGATCCCGACTCTGCTGGGGGAGGGCGGGGAGCGGCTGCTTCTTAGGTATTTATTTTCTTTTTGGTGTGTGTGGCCTTAGACAGAAATTTATGGCGGAGGTTGACCTCCTTTACAATCCCTGCGCTGCGCTCTCGCTTTGGAGCGTTTGTCTGCTCTCTCCCAGGATAAACACCTGCAGTAAACTCCCTGAGAGACCTGGCTAGATGGGAGATTAATGTGGCTGTAATAGTGGAGCAGCGTTTGCAGCATTATGCCCTCTCCCCAGGTAGATGGATCTCTTCTGAGATGATACCAATTATTTATTGCTGAAACATCTGTTGATAACTGCAGCTGCCCTTGTTAAACAAAGCATATCATGGGGTCACAGACTATAGGGACCTAAAATCCTACCTCATGCTAGTTTTAGACTATTCACCCGCACCCCCTGAAGTCCATTGGTTACCGTTGTCTTCGATGTTTCATCCTGCGGTTGAAAATACTTTGTAAACGTTGTGCTGCCTTTCCCCATGTGCTTTGAAGTATTATTTCATCTTCATCGGTAATTTATATTCCAGTGCCATTGTACCATGGGAAAAAGGGAAAACCTTTTTTGTTTTCCATTTAATTGTAGATAGACTGACATTTTGACCTGTATTATTAGTATTAGTCAGGAAAAGGGATTTTTTTTTCCCCTTCATCCATTCCTTCCCCCTCCCTTTTTTTTTTAAAAAATAAAATATCAAGGCAGAGAGAAGCCTGCTTCAGTTCTTTGAATAAAAAGCTGGGGGGGGGAAATGAGGCTGAAGAGAAGTGATTACAGTGTGATGAGGAAAGATAAAAGTCTAAGCAACTTTTTTTTCTTCTTTTTTTTTTTTTTTTTTTTTTTTTGCGTGAGGGACAGAAGGATAATTTAATTCCCTGGAGCAAAAAAAAGAAATAAGTCTTTGTTGATTTATTGTTTGGAAAAACCTTTAAAATTTTTCATCTCTGTTTATTTTAATTTGCCATGCTCAGAATAAGCTCATAAACCGTAATTCATTACATTTAAAAAGTGCTTTGAGATCCATGAATGAAAGGCACTTCATTACCATGAACACACTGGTGGTGTTACGAGGAGGCAGAGCTGGCAACCAGGGCTCACCACGAGGATGTTTTACTCTACGAGGCGGCTGAAAAGCTCCATGAGACCAGCACAGTCAGTAAGCGGATTAGGCTTTGGCTTCAAGGGTTTCCCTTAGTGTTGCACTTTAAAAAATGAGCTACCCGTTGCTGGCGGCCGCATGTGAGTTTGACACATCAAGAAGGCAAAGCCACCTGCGCCTGCAGCCTTTTAGAGCCCTCTTCTTCGCCTGCGAGATGCTCATTACTTCTGCACGCTGACTGGAGCTGTAGGAAGGCATGGCCAGAACAGCTTGGGGTGCCGGGGGAGCAGCCAGCCAGATTTTCCTTGGCGCTCTCTCCCTGTGGCCGTGGCTCAACAGGAGCCGTGGTGCCACCAGAGCAAAGCTCGGGGCAGATTTTGGCAACGCACACAAACTTTTCCACTCTTTCCACCCTTCTTTCTCCACTATAAAATTACTGAACCTCCCTAAGGATCTTAAGGCAACAGATTGACTGGGATTCTTGAGGCAAACCAGCACTTCAGGTTTTACAAAATCTCTGCATGTTATAAAAGGTGTTTTCTTGGTTTGGTTGTTTTGGTTTTTTTTTTTCTTGCCAGGCTTTCACAAATCGGTTCAAAGGCCACCCCAGTTCAGCAACTCAACATACTGGTTTCTGCATTTTCCTAGAAGGTTTTGAAAGCCTCCCTGTCAGCCTAGCCCACCAAGCCCATCCCACAGCCCCTGTCCCAGCCCCAGCACTCCGTGTTCAGGAGTCTGCACTAAGGCTTGAAAGGTGATAACCAACATCTCTATCCAAAGCAAAACTTGGGAAGAACTGCGATTCTTCTAACAAATCAAAACAAAATCAGTATTGTAACAGCATCCTTGCTGGCAAGTATAAATAAGGAGAGATTACTTTTTCTGTCTAAATACTGTGCGCTGTGGGGTTCAGGTGGGGGATGCAAATATAAAAGGGAGGCTGCTGGGGTTATCCTCCCTGCAGGTCTCTGCTATCAAGGGATGGAAGTTGTCTTATGCTTGGTGACCAGCCAATAGAGGGCAACATGCCCATGTACACACGGGCTTTTGATCCCACAAACCCTGTTGTGGATGTCACTGGAAGCCAACTTTGTGGGTGCAAGTAGTTTTCTTGTGGGATGATTTGTGCTACGTTAATATTTTAATTATTTTTTTTGCAAGATCGGAGGCTTTCGCAAACCCATTGTAATGATGCTTAGCTTCTTCTTTATCACACGCATCAATAGTTCCTGCATCCAGGCTCAAGTATTCCGTCATAGACGAGGATCTGCTGGGCAGGTAGGGTGTAAATACAGAAGGAAAGGCTGACCCTATGGATAAGGGAGCATGGATCCTGGCCCTGCTGGCACAGAATCCCATGAGAGTTAATGGGAATATTGAATAGAGTAGAAAATAAGGCCCTGCAGCCCTTGCCTGGGCCTTGGCTAATTACGTGCTGATGGATTGCCATTAGGGAAAGTGTTCTGGGGGACATGCCCTAACTACCCTTAGGTGTGTGTGTGGCACTTAGGAGCTGTGAGCCTTTGAAAAAGAACTAAAGAGTGGGCTGAGGATTTATTTTTCGCCTCCTTCTAACAGTTGGTGTGGTAACAGGAGAATTAAAGCCCTAAATCTAGCCCCGAGATCTTGGTTGTTCAGCCTGACCTTTTGCTACCTGCCTCATAAGAGCCCTTCTTGGGGGATCCCAGTGAAACAGAGAGTGATATAAGGGATCTAAGGGAGATCTAACTAAGGGAGAGCTGTGGCTGCAGGCTGGATTCAGCCTGAGGAGGAATCCCTGGCACCCCAGCCTCCCTGATGCTTTGTAACTAAGAAATATCAGTGACTGGGTGCAGGCAGGAGAGCTTCAGCTGTCCAGGGTGACCACTCTGATGCTGCTGGTGTGCAATGCTGCAAAGCACTCAGTCCATGTGGGAAAACTACAGCAGGATTTGTGGAGCAGCAAACAATGAAACAAGAAGCCTGATCCTGGGTACCTGTAGGGCTGTCGCTTTGCTTTACTCATAGGTAGGATTTCCTCTGCTCAGATGCAGCTTCATGGAATAATTCCTCCCTGGAAAAAGACTTTAAATGTTGTATTTCTTAGATTGCTGTGTAGTCTTGCACTGCCTCTCAAATTAATTGATGCTTTGAGGACACAGATTTAGGAGAGAGACTTGATTTTTTTTCTTTTTTACCCGATTATAAAGGTCTTGATGCCACCCTTACAGGGGTGTTCTGATGCTGGCACTTTCCTATTTTTAAGGACTAAAAATATCCCCTTTGACACAGTATTTTTAACAAAGCACAATAGTTTATTTGAGCACAGCAGGACAAGTAAGGGCTGCAGAACAATTTTTGCATCCATCCCTGGTAATAATTAAGAGCAGGTACTCCTGCAGATGACTTTGGGTCCCCAGGAACTTCCCCTTGAGGAGCTTCCTTGCCACTTTACAAGGTTCTGTCCTTGCCCCACAATGCTACTGTTCAGCAGCCTGAGTCGCCTGCTGCTTTCCTCCCTCCTGAGACCGCTCAAGTTCATCACACAGATGGTTCTCCCTCTTGTCTTCCTTCCTGATTGCTACCTAGTGCTGAGAGCTACATGCCAACAGCAGCTTGATTAGGGTTGGTGCTTTCCCTGCTTTGTTGATGGGCTGTGGGAGGTCCCTCTCTGGGGACTAGTTTGCTGGAGATGTGCACTGGCCCTCAGTTTGGGAGTGGAAGCTGAGAGCAGCACCTGGAACATCCCAATAGCAGTGAAATGAAATGTGTGGCAAGTTAAATTGGAAAAAAAAAAAAAAAGGGGGGGGGGTGTGCTCTTGAGGAAAGCAGGAGTGATTCTTGCTTTCGTACTTTCTCAGTTGGTGAAGCACAATGTGGGCTGTTGTAAAAACCTGACCCATTCTCTGGTGTTTTGAGCTGCTAATAATGGACCTAATGCTACTCCCATTGAATAAATGCCCAACTCTCCATTGCCTTCAGGATGAATAACCTGAGCTAATTAACAGCTTCAGAAACTGAAGCCATTAAATGGGGATCTCGGCTGCTCTGAGCAGAGAGGAAAGTGTTCAGGAGCTTCTTATTTCTCCCTCTGCAGCTTTTCGCTGTGTGACTTGACTGTCCTGTGTTTCAAGCAGATCCATCTGCACCTCATGGACCTGCTTTCTTCTGCCCATCACAGAGGTCGCAGCAGCCTTAATTCCTTGTTATTTGTCGAGCGGGCTCTGATTGCCAGCTGAAAAGCAGAGATTGATAGAGAAGTCCCGTGTGGTGACAGCAGCTTTGGTCTCTTGGACAGACAGGCTTTGCTAACAGCGCGTGGGGTAAAAGGGTGAAAGACTTCAGCCAAATCCATTGGTGTTGTGACTCTGTGTTTAATCTGACAGGGGACGAGCGTAGGGGGAAAGAAAACCCAGCAATTTGTTAGGGTTCAGTGAAGTGCTAACTAGGAGCAGCTCTTGGGAGAGAACTGAAGCACCTGGAAGTACGAGCCACTGAAACTCCTGCCCTTTTTGTTGACTGCTCTTAGTTTGATTTTTTTTTTTTTTGGTTGGTTGGTTTTTTTTAAGATTTTAAACCTCATCTGCAGTTATGAATAAAACAAAGACTGAAATAGTCTGAGACAAGTGGATATAAGCAGCACAGAAATTCAGAGGGTCTGCAAAACTGTGGGAACGCTCTGAAAGTGAAATTCCTGCCTCTGTTTTCTAACCTTGCTGCTTGCAGAGGTGTTTTTCCAAGGGGCACTCTCCCCCAAGCCCACAAACTGGAGTTGGGAGGGGGTCACCTCCAGGATCTGCGCTTTATGAAGAGGGCAGAGAGAGTGGATTAAATCAATATTTCATTTATTTGAGCTTGTAATTCCTCTTACATCAGCTGCCACATAAAGATTTCCCCCTATTTTCTTCCCCTCCTCGTCGCCCTCATTTACTATGCACCAATAATTTCCCTTTGACGCTTTCCTGCTAGTCCTAGAGCCAGATGGCCCCGGTTCTGGGCTTCTCCCTTCTCTTGGGAGCGGCCCCCATTGTCAATGCAAAGGAGGCGTCGTGGCTTTGAACCCAAAGCTGGGACCCAAACTTCAGCCCCAGCGTGAGGAGGAGCTAACCCACTAATGCAGGAAACCATGCAAGCAGCACACCCTCCCACTCATCGCCATTAAGGGGAAAAAAAAAACAACCAACCCTTCACTAAAGGCTGTTTTGCATTTCCCCCAATGGTCTGTGTATAGAAATCTGGTGCAAATTTAATTCTCTCGCCACCTGATTCCACTTCCCAGCCGCAAGGTTCCCTTTGTGTCATAAACTCAATTAGACGTATGCATTTCACATCATGGACACAGATGTGAAAACAAAGTGTGCACGTACCTCGCTCTTTTTTTCTCTCTCTCTCTCTCTCTGTGTCGATGCGCCTACATCAGCTTTAAAGCGATAAAGAAAGTGAGTAAATCTGTTTAGGGCGCTGGCTCGCTCCGCAGAAGAAAGCGTGCGGCTGCGGCGAGTTGCTGGTTGTGTTGGGGTGGGTTGGGACATCTTGGAAGCCAACTGGGCTTGGCAAGAGGGAAATGCCCCCACTTTCATTCCAGAGTGGCGTGGGGAGGGTCTTGGTGCCCGGTCTGGGTGCGTGCCCAGCGCGCCGGTGCTTTAGCTGGAGGTGCTGAGGAATTTTTCAGCCACACGAGTTGGCAGGGAATGAAAGGAGCGGGTGTTAATTTCTCGGTGTACTGCTCGGAACAGGGAGGGGGGGATGTAATTGCGAAGCCTGACATCGAACCGTGCGTCCGTGTGCCACACAGCGTGCAGCCCGGCTTTTTTTTCTTAAAAAAAAAAAAAAAATAGCTGCGTTTCTCTCCCTGGCTTGACTTTTCTACGTTTTGTGTCCATTTGGGTTTGGAGAGGGACACAAGAGGTTTCGGCATTGAGCAGGGAGATAAATTATGCAGCTGCAAGACTGCCAAGCTCTTCAGAATAGGATGCTTCGTTTAGATTTTCCACAATGCTATTGAAGTGCTTATTTTCCTCCTGAAGAGACACAAACAGATGCAAACTTCTGTAAACACTTTAGAAATGAATTCAGTGAGTTTGGCCTCTCAGCAGTGCTCAATAGCTGACAGAAAAATGTCTAATTAGTGCAAGTGGAAATAATAGGGCCACTTGGATTCTTTCCATCCTCCTCCAAGTCTACTTTTCCTAGGAACTCAAAGGCTCTTTTGTTTGGTAGGTCACCCTCTCTCAGGCTTTTATGCTCCGATCTATTAAAGGAAGAAGGGGAGGAAAAAAAATAGATTAGGCGATGCTCTGTGCTTAAATATATGGGCAGTTGATGAGCATTTTGAATGGCTGGTTGCAGTGTCAGTTTACAGGTGCTTGGAGAAGGGGATTCCTCCATTGTTGGGTGGCACAAGCGGAATCGTGCGTGCCAGGCTCCAGGAATCCTTTTCAAGTGTCATCCTCTTTGAAAATGTGACATAGGCTCAGGGAAATAAAAGGAAATTTGTACAAATCTGCCTTGCTGAAGTGCAAACAAGGTAGCGAGTACTTGCAACAGATCAGTGCTGCGAGCCGGCCTTTTATCATAGAATCATAGAATAACCAGGTTGGAAGAGACCCACCGGATCATCGAGTCCAACCATTCCTATCAAAAGTCCAACCATTCCTATCAAATGCTGTAAATCCCTATTTATGCTGTAAATCATAGGCTCTTCTCCCAATGGTTTGACATGGCTTTTCTTCTGCACGCCTCAGATGGTGGTTATACTGCTCAAAATCAAGAATGAGTCTTGCTATCAGGTTGCAGGGCTCTGAGCTAAAATCAGAAAGAACAGAATTGAGCCTAGGGGAGGAGTCCAAGAAGCCTAAAGCAGTTTGTGGATGTTGCTGTCTCTCTGGCTCTTCCTACGTGTTTGCACGAGCAAGGCACGAGGACGCCGATGCTAAGACAAAAATGGGACGTAGCTGCCAGCCTTGATGTTTTATTGTGGATTTGGACAAAGTTTACTTGGGAGTCTCTCATCCTCCGATGGTACCGTGGGGCCTGATCCTTACTCTCCTGCGATGCTCCACTCTGTCATGAGTACAGTTGCTCGTTGACGTGAATGAGATGAGAAACACCTTTTCTGAGGAGGCTTTGTATGGTTTAAGGTGTTTTCTATTTCTTTTCTTCCCCGTTGTGACTGACCTCACAGGTCAGGCTGGGCAGCGGGCAGAAGGAGGCTGCTAAATGATTGATGGCCATGAAGACCAGATGGGTTGGGGCACCCACAAGCCTCCATAGATGCAGAGATGGGTCCTTCCTTAGAACCCCTGGCTGTATTTCAGGCGAGTGTTCCTGTGAAACGATGACTGGATACCACCCTCCCTATCCCGCGTGACAAAGCTGTCAAAAGGAATCTTAGCGTATGGTGCACCTCCTTGCTGCTCTGGGCAGGAGGCTGGTTGTGGGGAGATATCCCTAGGTTCATGTGGACTTACGCAACCATGATGAGGACGCGTGCCTCCTCAGGGCTGTCTTTGCTGGCCTCCTGTTCTCTTAAGAGCGTGCTGGAGGAGCAGGAGCTCTGGCTGATTCCTTGTGTTGGTGTGATGGCTCAACCAGTGTGGGAATCCAAGAGAGTTCATACAAACTTAGCAGTCATTAAAGATGATCTGCAGGGGAAAAAACATCGCGCTCCTGGCCTGTTTGTGTGTTTCAGAGAATCACTAGGTTGGGAAGGACCCACTGGATCATTGAGTCCAACCATTCCTATCAACCACTAAACCATGTCCCTGAGCACCTCATCCACCCGTCTTTTAAACACCTCCAGGGAAGGTGATTCAACCACCTCCCTGGGCAGCCTGTTCCAGTGCCCAGTGACCCCTTCTGTGAAAAATTTTTTTCTGATGTCAAGCCTGGACCTCCCTTTGGTGGAACTTGAGGCCATTCCCTCTTGTCCTGTCCCTCTTGTCTTGTCCCTCCTGTCCCCACCTGTGTACAAGTGGTTTGTACACCACTGTAGTCACCATTTCCAGTCATTCCAGACTCATGGTCTCTTTTTAAACTAATTATTACTAACAGTAATCTGTTGAGCATGACCTAAACACATTAACAGATCAAATTATGTGGTTCCAAATACTAAACAACATTTAGAAAGACCCCAAATAAGTAAGGAACGATATCTACAGCTCAAACAAAAGAAATAGCTGGAACCTTCCTATCTTAAAGTGGAAATATGATCAGGAATAGTCATAATTATAGGTTAGAATAAATCCTATCTGATCACTGCCACAAAGGCTTTCTCCATTATGTAAATGCCAAGGAACGTAGGGATTAGAAGGTGTGTAGAAATTTAGAGGCAGCCTTTTAATTGCTAGTGAAGATCTGCTTCTGGTCATGTTCAGGACTTCACTTGCTGTAAAGCTGTGTCAGACCTCACAGCAAATAATTTGATATATCCCATCTGTTCTAAAATGGTACGTAGGCAGCACCGTTAGGCAGAGGGTGACTAAAGCAGAATATTTTCTGCACATCGAGCGTCTGCGAGGCGAGTTTCTCAGAGGTTATCCCTTGATGCTGGTGTTCTTTTCAGGTTTATTTGAAAGCCTCCATCACGGTCAAGGACTGCGTAACGGCAGCCGCTATCGTGTTCCTGATTGACCGGTTCCTGTATTGGATTGATGCCTCCAGCCAACTTCTTCAGATTGCCAAGGGTCTGCACAGGCTGCAGCCCACCACGCCGATTGGTCCCCAGGTGCTCATCCGCCAGGCTCGCCTCTCCGTCAACGCAGGTACCGCTCCGTTTTCTCAGCTCAAGCCCAACTAGGAACCACTTGACTTTGAAGAAGATACTTTGTCCGTTGCTGGGGATGAGATGCTTACGGCCCCGGTGCCATCGTTTAAAACGCACAGCCCACTCCCAGCCCCCTTGAGCCCTCCCAGCTCCTCTCACTAGCACAAAGGGGCTGGTATAAAGGGCTTCAGAGCCAAAAGCAGGAGAGAAAATTGTGAAAGGGTGTGGAAAATACTAATTGGAGCTTTTGTTCCTTAACAAATCTTCCCTGCTGGTTTCAAACAGGGATATCTGAATTGCTATACTTCTGACCGAGGGCCTTTAAAAAGTAAATTAGAATCCCTGGCATTTTCTCTGCACTGTCCCAGCTGCTTTTTTTTTCCCTTCCAGTGGGACCACTTGACTATGCAAACAATGCAGCTTACAACCTCTCAAGGGTAAACTGGTTATTAAAAAAAGAAAAATTCCATCATTCCTGTAGCGTGGGCAGCACCTGAAGGATTTTTCATGTGTCTTCCCATTGGGGAGGAGGAAACAAAGTCAGACAAAGGTGCTCTGAAAAGCTCATTTGAGGAATGTTTTATTTGCAGAAAAGAGAACTGTAAGTTCCCTCCGTAGCCTGTTTTATTTGCTGTTGTGGACTTGCCATGCTCCCATTCCCATGGTGTTTGGGTACCGGCACGCTCGAATTGTTGGGCCAGTCCAGCCAACGCTTACGCTGCTTCACAGGCTGGAGCAGCCTTCTTGAGTTCAGCTGGACAATTGAGACAAAAAGCAAGGTTCAACGTGAATAAAGCTGAGCAAATGAGACCTTAAAGCATCTCCCGGAGCCCATCAAGCCTGCCACGAATGCCTTTGGCCATGCAACAAAACCTCTGAGCCGTGTGACAGGGCAGTGAAAGGCAGAATCCCCACCTTGCGTTGCATGCTGCATCCTGTCGATGTGTCTTTTGGCTCTATATTTTGTGCTTAAGATGGTTCTTAAGAGAGACAGACAGGGAGGCAGCACAGCCTGTAGCTTTCTGAGGTGGGATATCAAGTCAGCTGGCTTTAAGGTGCAACCGCAGAGCTTCCAGTCCTGGTGAACTCCCCAGCGAGACCAAAATGGGTTTCCAAACCATGTGTTTCCTTGAGACAGAAACCATCAGCTCTGTAGCTGAAGGCAGCAGCCTAGAGTACTTCTGCAAGAGAAACAAAAGCAGGGAATCCTAACTGGTGGGGTGGCCAGAAGCTCATCGCCTGCCCCAACGTTTTTGCCACCTCCCGTGCTCTGAATCCTGCAGCATGGGATGGAGAGGGTGAGAAATGAGCGCCTGGAGCCACTTACCTACGCAGCAGGGCTTGTGTTCATTTTAAAACCAACGTGCAAGCGTAGCCTTCCCTCTAAAAGAGAGCTTTCTGGTTTTTTTTCCCCTTCCAGTCTGGTTACTGAAGCCACCTTGTAGAACGTAGCATGCACACAGACACAGCAGAAATACCAGAGCTTGATGTGAGGAAGCCTTCCTCACATTTTAAGATTAAGCACCCTTGCAGCAACGTACCGAGTGTTGAGTAAGAGAGAGATGTGCATAATTTCATTTTACTGTGCAGCCACATTTTATATGAAACACTGCGTGTACATTTATGACTATTGACAGCAACAAATCTATGTATATGAAATTGGGGTGTTTCAGGTTAAATAACATACAGCTCCTTAATGAGATTTTCTGAAGTGAGTGTCTGTCTAGAAAGGGTTGCCTCCTTAGCATTTTCTGCAATATTTGCTGTATATGTGAAATAACCTGTGACAAAGAGGTTCCTGAGCACGCGGTGGCATTTGCAGCACGTGTTTAACTGGAAAATTTAATCCAAGTGTGGACACACTGACGGTGCTGGGAAGAAGAGGATGATTTACAGGGGCTTTCACTGAGTAATGCTTTTGTTCATGCCACGTGATGTGTTTTTTGTATTCATCTTCTATCTTTGTTTTAAATTTTTAATCAGGTAAACTTCTAAAAGCCGAATATATCCTAAGCAACCTTATTAATGACAATGGAGCAACAGGTATGTGTGTATTTCTTTTCCAATTTCATAGAATCATAGAATAACCAGGTTGGAAGAGACCCACCAGATCATCGAGTCCAACCATTCCTATCAAAATTTCAGATATTTCAATATATTCAATATTTCAAAATTTCAGAGTTGCTATTTTGGTGGTGGTTTTGATGATCATTTTAACAGTCACACAAGCTGGAACTACAGCCAGTCTGACCTCGGTACTGACTCCGTATATCACATTTCCCTTCTCTTCCCCATTCTTTTGCTAAAATGGGGAAACTGCACCTTTGTTTTGAAATTTCTGTAGTACGTCCTTGTAAATCTTCACTTGGGTGGGAAAATATTCTGGACGGACAACTTTCCTACTAATCTCTCCACCCAGAAAATCTAAAATGTGGACTAATCTAAAGCAATTTGACTGATCTAGAAGACTATGACGACTCCCTTCCCCTGCAAACATCCAGATTGTTAAAGTAATGCTTGTCCTCCAAGTTCACACTGATCCTACAAACCAAATGAAGACATTACTCTAGAGCTGTCACAGGCTGCAGTGTGATTTTTTAGTATCTTTTGGCTTTAAAAAAGGGATTTCTCACGGAACTTTCTTCTGTTGCTGGATAGATGCGCAAAGCTGTAAAAATAGGATCATAATGCATTGATGCGCGATGATGCTTGTAGAAATTACTTCTTTTTTTTCCCTTTCTGTCAACTGACTGTGCTGCTGGTCGTGTGGCTTGTTTCAGATCTGGACACTTCACACTGAGACCTGCAATGAAATGTTCATAATACTTTGGAAAGCCTAGTAATTTTATTTCATATTCTACTCTGGAATCCAATATAGATTAGATAACAAAACACTCTGTGTAACTAATCATACTGTTTTAACGTGAAAACTTTTGGTTTAATCTTCAAGAAGTACCGATATTGGAAACAAAAAACACATTTTGCCAATGGTTAAAAGCATTTTGTTCTGCTGTATGTATGAGTGAGTACAAAAATATCCTAAATGAATCCTTTTTGATTGTTTTTGGGGTTTTTTTTGTGGAACTCTGTGCAATGTCTATATAGGATGACTTTATTACCTCACAGGGGAGAGGTGCTTTTCACTTTTTATATGCTCTATAGCTGTCACTCAAGCTACGAGCCCGTATACTTATATTCCATAACGTGCTGTCACTTTGTCTATCTGACTGTAAGTCCTAATTCAAAGTGGCTGAAATCAGCGGGGAGAATCCTGGACAACTTACTGGGATTTGTTGCCCTTGGAGGCTTAAAATGACAGCAGCATTTTTCATTCTCTACTGAGTTTTCCCCCTCTTTCTGCAGGTACCTGGCGATACGCTAAGGAAAGCGACAGGATTCTTGTTCAGGCAGTTTGCTTACAAATCAGAGGACAGATTCTGCAAAAGCTTGGTAAGGCTTTTTTTCTATAAACACCTGCTTGAGGCTTTCCCCCATAATTTTTTTCCTTTGCCGTCAAGCTTTAAAACAGTAGATTTGGCAGATATGAGATTTTGCTTGTGTAGAAGAGCAGCCTGGTGCCTGTAACGCAGCCACAGAAGGTGAGTTTTACACTCATCTCTTGGCAGCAAGGACCTAGAGCCATGTACCTAGCAAAAGCATTTTAGAAATTAGATTTTATTATTACTCTTACCAGAAATCAAGGAGCATTCTGAAATGTTGTTCCCTTTTCCCTTGTGCTACTGCATGTTTGCTAATGCTTTTCGCATATTCACTGTTCCCAAAGTCATGCAGTAGTTCATAGAATCATAGAATAACCAGGTTGGAAGAGACCCACTGGATCATCGAGTCCAACCATTCCTATCAAACACTAACCCATGTCCCTCAGCACCTCGTCCACCCGTGCCTTAAACACCTCCAGGGAAGGTGACTCAACCCCCTCCCTGGGCAGCCTCTGCCAGGGCCCAATGACCCTTTCTGTGAAGAATTTTTTCCTAGTGTTCAGCCTAAACCTCCCCTGGCGGAGCTTGAGGCCAGATACCTCACAGCAATTCCTGTTTCTCCAAACAAGAAAATTCCCATATTCTACACGGTGGGCTTCCGTATTCAAGGCTTGGTACTTGAAGCCAACAGCCTTAATTTTATGCTTTTGATGGGACCTTTCACCTTCCATGACTGGAGTCTTTTATAAGCGTAAAATGTTTATTTATGAATAGCCAAAAGGTAAAAGAAAGAGATAAATGCTCAGTGTCACCAAAGCAAAAGAGCCATGATAGAGTTTTGTACTGTTTTGAGGGCTCCTGACTCAAGGAGGTGGAGAATATGTTATTGAAAGCCATCTGTAGCAGTAACCCACCTAGTGACTGTGTTTCTGATTTATTTCAGGGATGTGGTATGAGGCAGCAGAGTTGATTTGGGCCTCAGTTGTGGGATATTTCAAACTTCCTCAGCCAGATAAAAAGGTAGTATTTCCTTCTCACTCTGGATATCCTTACCGAGCTAATAATCATTCCAGCTTAGCTTTTGTTTAGTTCTGAAAAGTCTTTTAGAAGTAACGTTTCAATTATGCACCTTATCTAGGTTTAACGTGCAGGAGAAATGCTCACACTGAAGTCTGTCTCACACATTGTTTCCGCATGCATACACAGACTTACAGACACCTTTTATCCTGCAGGGGAAGAAAAGCAATAGTTTTCATTAAGCAGAACCAGCTGAAGTGAACCATCACTGGGGATGTCACAGGTGCCTCTGACGAGGATGGAATGCAGCCACAGATTTTATTTATTCATCTATTTATTAACATATTTTTTTGCTAGTAACTAAGTGTGTCCGCTTGCTGAAGTGCTCACAAGGTGCACTGCACCATCTGTTGAGGCTGATGGATGTTCCCTGGCACTGCGATATCTGAACACCTTGCGACAGCTGCTGGATTTGTCTTTAACACCTTTGTGAGGCTTGGCTGCACTAATCTTCCCGCTGTAGATGAAGCAACAGTCACACCATGTGTCCGTAGCTAAACAGGAATGTGAATCTAAGTCTTGCAAGTCCTAGGGTGACGCTTTAAGAAGTTTTGCAATTGTAGCCCGACACGGGATAGCCCTCAAAAATGAACCTTGTCACCTCTCCTCTGCCTTACCTTAAAGCCTGACTTCAATCTTAGAACATCTCTCTGCGAGGAAAGATGTGTAGCGAGTTTTGAAGAAAGCATATAAATACTTCCTGGCATTCTTAGCTACTTAGTTGAGCAGACCCTTAGCTAGCACATAAAAATCAAATCTAATAGAAAGAGACAATTAGCAAGTTCACAGAGAAGCTTATTTCCTTAGTCTGTGTGTGATGAGAATATATTACTTCTGTCATCTCTTTAGGCACCTTTGGCTGGATTTTTTTAGAAAGATTGGGATCAACTGGTTGGTTCTTAAACATAATTTTTGGATTTCTGTGGTTTTTTCTGAAAAACAATAGCAAAACAGATTGAGTCCTTTTTCAGATATGACTAGCCAAGGGCTTCATGCAGCTTTTGGTGATATCGTGAGGCTTCACTTTTGCTGTCACAAACAGCACCTTGGGAAATTGCAGTGCTATTTAAGTTGAAACCCAGAGCTAGTGGTGATTGGGATGGCTGCCACTCGTGGAAACTCATACATATCCACCAGGCTATGCTTTCTGCTAGTGGAAATTAATAGATCTCTACCAATATGACACCTCTGAAATTTTTAGCGCTGCTTCTTTTTGGGTTGATTGGTTTGATTTGGTTGGTTTTGGTTTTTTTCTGGTGTGTTCTACACAAATCCTCCTTTATCTTGAGCAGTAAAATTCAAAATACAAGGGGGAGTCCACTATCATAATTTTCCATTTCTCTTTCAGGGAATTGCTACTTCCTTGGGTATTTTGGCAGACATCTTTGCTTCCATGGATGAGAAGGACTACGAACGTTTTAAAACCAGTGCTGAGACTGACCTGGTAAGGTTTTATAGAATCATAGAATAACCAGGTTGGAAGAGACCCACCGGATCATCGAGTCCAACCGTTCCTATCAAACACTAACCCATGTCCCTCAGTGCCTCGTCCACCCGTGCCTTAAACCCCTCCAGGGAAGGTGAATCAACCCCCTCCCTGGGCAGCCTGTTCCAGTGCCCAATGACCCTTTCAGTGAAGAATTTTTTCCTAATGTCCAGCCTAAATCTCCCCTGGTGGAGCTTGAGGCCATTCCCTCTCATTCTTTGCTATTTGTACATATAGATTCTTCAGGTGGACTGTGTGGTGTTGTCCCAAATTCACTCACACTTTGTTTTTCCCCCAGTTCCTCTCCAGTGTAGAAGGGGCTGAAGAAACATCAAAAGTGCTCCTGCAGAAACACACCTGGCAGTCATTGTTTAAGATATGATATCCTGTTCTATCAAGACTAGTACCTTCTAGTACCTGAAGGGGCTACAAGAAAACTGGGGAGGGACTGTTTACAAAGGCTTGTGGTGATAGAACTAGGGGGAATGGGTGTAAACTGGAGAGGAGCAGATTTAGACTGGACATAAGAAATTTTTTCTTCATGATGAGAGTGGGGAGGCCCTGGCCCAGGTTTCCCAGGGAAGCTGTGGCTGCCCCATCCCTGGAGGTGTTCAAGGTCAGGTTGGATGGTGCTTGGAGCCCCTGATCCAGTGGGAGGTGTCCTTGCCCATGGCAGGGGGTGGAACTAGATGATCTTTGAGGTCCCCTCCAACCCATACTAGTCTATGATTCTAAGACTCAAAAGTCTCAAGGTGTTTAGGAGCCCTACAATATACAAGAAAGAAACCCCAAGCTGCCTTGTTTCAATCTAACAGCGTTGCTTCCTGGGTAGACCCACCTCTTTGAAAAGAAAGCCTTTGAGATGAGATTTTCCTTCTTGTTTTTTTTCATTTCACTAGAGCCTTCTCCAAGAGTTCAGTCATCGCTTGCTATCAGCTGCGGAGGCCTGCAAGCTAGCGGCAGCCTATAGCCAGTACACCCCGCTGTTTGTCCTCACAGCCGTGGTAAGTCTTAGTCTTCATTCTGGAAGTGTTATTTGTATAAGAGAAGAGTCCAGGCTATTAAATTTGCCTTTAATCCGGCTTTCAAACATTGCATCATGCAGGGTATTGTGTCTGTTGTGGGTACGAGGCTGTACGTTGCTCTGAACTCCAATCAGGAGCTAAGCAGATGGGCAGAAAGCAGTATCTGTCCACAAACTAAAGATGGGATTTCAAGCCCATCTGGGAATGCTGCTTCTCCTATAACTATAGCCACATTTCAAAGGAAAAAGAGCAAGATTATACCCTCCAGGAAACACAGCAGCAGACACTTAGAGCCAGCTTTTACTTCAAATTGTATAAGGGAAGCAAACATATTTTTCTTCCCTTTGTTTATCTCCGACAGCAGTCCAGGTTCTTAATTCCTTTATTCCTCTTTCATCCCCTCCCAGAACATCCGTGGGGTATGTTTGCTGTCCTATAGTCACTCCAAGGACTGTCCCCCAGAAAAGAGAAAGTTCTACTTGTCCGAAGCTAAAGAATCCTTTGAGATCGGCCTCCTCACCAAGAATGACAACAGTCCCATCACCAGCAAGCAGGAACTCCATAGCTTTATTAAAGCAGCTTTCTGCCTCACAACCGTGCATCGATGGCTCTACGGGGAGAGCGAGAAACTCCGTGAGGTGAGCCAAGTATGTAGAGAAGCCATGGGAAAGCTGTATTCATACAGCACTTCATTTTCAGAGGAGGAAGAGAAAGGGACGCTTGCCAAAGAGATCATGTCTCTAATCACCTCTGTGAAGAAGTGCCTGCAAGTGGAAAGCTTCCCTAACTCTGATGCCAGGTCTTATGTCCCAGACAGTTATAAAGGCATGGTGGAAAAACCTGTCCTGCAACGGGAAGTCAGCTTTGAGAAAATCCTTGCCAAGCATTCTCAGCATCATGTGTCGGTGTGTGAGGTGTTTGAAAAGACTTGCAGGATTCGTAAAACCACACCAGGAGAAACCCAAGCGGGAGCTTGTATCACAGCCTTAAGAACAGAAACCAAAAATATAGACACCTTGTGTACCACTGAAGAAATCGTGTACCAGAGGAAAGGCGCTGCAAAAATGCTGAATTCACCAACAGTGGGAAGTGGCTCAGAGAGACTCAGCAGCCAAAGAAATAAATACATTGGCTCTGATGTGACAAAGATTTCCTTCGATGAAGAGAACGAGCCATTAGAAATAAGCGATGAAAATGGTGTTCTCAGTAGACAGCAAAACGGGAGCCAAACAACTACATCAGAGAGCTCTTGGTGCAAGCTGTCAAAATCGAGTTGCTCTTCCAGCTGGGAAGAACTGAACCGTAGTAGCAGCAAAGAGTCTCATGGGGAAGGGCAGCAGCAGCAAAAGGGCTCAACTGTGGAGCAGTCTTGCACCACAGAACCCTATGAAAACAGCCAAGCTGCATACTTGTACTCTTTACCTCCCAGAGCCTTGCGTCCATCTCCTCGAGAGCCAACGTGTAGTTGTTGGGAATCTTCTCAGCCTTCCTTAGAAGGAGATATGGCCCTGGCTGGGAGGATGGTAGAGGAGATGTCGCTTCGTGAAGAGCTGCAGGAGGGGCGACACCATGGGAAGAGCTCTTCGGAAAAGAAAGCGGGGGAGGTGAACAACATGGTTCCTTCCCTCTCCACCCCTTACTTTGTGCCTTGCATGCAAGAGGAGGAGAAACCTTCCTCCTGGGTGGATCTGGGCTGCGAGAGCAAGGGTAGTGACAGGGAGGGTGGTGGCACCCCCTCCTCCTCACCCGGGAGCCGCTTTTTGTGGGTCAGCCCAGAGGGGGAGACTGCAGAGAGCACGGAGGACCCCTTGTTGGATGCACAGCCCTCTGCAAATGGGGCTGCCTCTGTACCGACAACGAGGATCCAACCGAAAATGACCAGCGACTCCTCTGCGCCCCATCAGCTGAGGAAATCTGCCATGGTGGGAAGCAGACCCCTCAAAGTGCCTGAAGATAATGCCCAGGCAGAAACAGATGATGCTGAATATGATTTCATCAGTGCTGGAGACTTAGTAAACAATTATCCTATGGCTCCTGTCCAAGAACATCAGTCAGCTCCCAGTGCACCAACAGCTTTGCCCTCGGAGGGAGAGAGACGCATATCTGAGCGCTTTAACTGTGCCACTACTGAAGAAGATGAAGAAAAGTCTCAGAACGTGGTGAGCAGGAAGAGACAATCCAGTTCATCCCTGAGCTCGTGGGACAAATTGGCACAGGTGCCCCAGAGTTCTCCTGAAGGTCCGTCTCTGAACGTGAGGGGAAGTGGTTTTATCTTCATGCCTGGGAGAATGCAGGAAGAAGTCCTTGATGCTCGATTTCTGAGGGATGATGATTACGTGCAGCTTCTGGCAGGAGTAGAACGTAATTGGCTTGTTCAGCGACTCATGCCCACTGGAATTTTTAAGCCTAAACAGCTTCGTAAAGCACACTGTAAGTTTCCACACAGGGATGGGCATTTTCCAGCAGAAACAGGTACTCCTGCAGAGGCAGGTGTTGACTCAGGCTTTGTAACACAACCTTTTAGCCTTCATTTATTAAGACTTATTTTTTTTGTTGTTTTATGAGGTTTTGTGTAAGTTTTAGCAAGGGAAGAACACTCCCTTGAACCATTTTCTCCTGTTCCTTCTTACCCATTTGCACGTCAGTCACAGCTTCAGAAACAGGCTCTGTCTTTGTCTCCCCAGTCCCCGTTTCAGTCCCTTCCTTCAAGAGGTAACTGAGGCTGCTTGAACTCTGTGCCAGTTCATCAAGCCCTTTTCTACTCCATTCTTGAGTCTCTGGTTATGTTTCCCATTTAGATTCCACATTTCATCTCTGTGTATTTAAGGTAATGTTCATTAAGTGAATCGTCAATAACAACCATACCTTAATATGCAGACACTTGATCAGTATCCAAAGAAACACAGAGAAGAGGAGCAATGCCACTACAAACTGCTTTGTTGAGCTCATTGTGTAAAACCCATTGGCTCCTCCCATCCTGCATGTCTCAAGCCTCTTCAGCAATTTTTTTGTTCTTAATGTAAAATATCCGACTCTCTCCATAAATACCTCCTAGCACGTAATTTATAGCCCCATACTTTGCTATCAGAGGAGGCTGGATATTTTCTCCCCTGGGTGCTCGTTGTTAGCACCACAGGCTTAGAGTGGTTGTGTAGAACTGTCCATCCTATTTGTGGTGTTTTCTTTTTATTGTAGCTGCTCTTCTTTTAAAATACTCAAAGAAATCAGGCCTCTGGACAGGTCAAGAGACAACTGTGTTCATTGGGGACTACCTGAGCGTGGCAAACGAGGGCAAACAGAGAAGTGCCTTTTGGATACACTTCCTGCACCAAGAAGAAATCCTAGGAAGGTATTGACAGAACCGATTTCTGAAACAAAATGTTTATCTACGCTGCTTCTGTGTAAACATGAATGAAAACTGTCTTTTAAGAATAATCTTATACCTATCATTCCGCTAGGCCAGTGCCCTGATAGTAGCTTTCAGCAAATATTTTCAGAAAAGACTCTACGTGTTTTCACTTGGACAACTACTGAAATCATAGTCACAGTGGGAGATGGTAATTTCTTTACTCAGTTTTAACCTAGTTTATATAGTTTATATTTATAATTTTGACTGACTTTCCGTAATAAGAATATTTTATGGCTCTCCCAAATCTCTTGGGCGTTCTGGCAATCTTTCCCACCACTCCATGTAACTCTATACTTTTTAAGTTCTTAGAAGAAAAAGCTACTTCATTCTTGTCTTCTAACATTCATATTAGTGTTTATTTGCTCATGACAGCTCTTAGGTCTGACTTCACCTTTCTCTGTGCTGGGATAATCTCATGGGACCTTGAATGTTGCTTATTTGATTTCTAGTTTTGCATTAAGGAATTAGCAATACGTATCTCACAATACCTATAGGAAGAAAGGGTGTTTCAATTGCTTTTCTTTAATTTTAGCAGCAGGCTTACGCGATGGATGCATCTGCTCTAAAAGCAGGATTAAAATCACCCATTTACTTCATAAAGGGCCTCCGTAGCAGGAGAGCTCTGCTAACTGCAGATTTTGGATTGTTATGAGGAGTAGCTTATGAATTATTTTAGGTTAAAAGCAGTATTTTAAGTATCTCTGAGTTGGGTCTCCATTCAGAGTGAAGAATTGACTTCAAACATTCTGGTGTTGTGAAATCCTAGGATTTGATTGATCAGTACAGCTCTTTATGCCTGTAAGAGCTATAAAAGAAAAAAATCCATGCCTTCAAAAGATATCAACAGCTGGCTTTGCTTCTGAACAGCCACACTTTACTTTGCACCGATGTTTCTGTGTCACAAGTAGGGTTTCTCAAATACAATCTGCTGTGAATTTGGCTGTACCAAACGCTTCTCTTTTTCCTTAGGTACGTTGGGAAGGAATATAAAGATGAAAAAGGACTGCTTCATCATTTCAGCGATGTGGAACGGCAAATGACTGCTCAGTACTATGTGACAGAATTCAACAAAAGGCTGTATGAGCAAAAGGTCTCTACCCAAATCTTTTACATCCCCTCTGCAGTGCTCCTGGTAAGAACTATCTTCTAAGCAATGCAAAAGAATTGATAGGAAAAGAGTCTTAAGTCAATTTTGATTTTAGGCCGCCTCTAGATGACACACTGTTCATTCATGACCTTACCTGGTCGCTGCACTTGCTCATTTCAGGATGGAAGACACCTACCTACAGAGTCACAAGTTCATGGATGAATTGGCAGAAAAGGATCCTTTTCATGCTAGAAGTGAGAAACTAGCTTGTAGATGAAGGCCAGGAGTTACCCAGCCTTTTATATTGTCTAACAGTCTATGGAGATCTATTTTCAGGGCTAGTTATGAAATCTGAACAGCAAAGTGACCCATTCTGAGCACCACAAATATGTCTAAACCTCACTAGAATCATGCAAGTCAGGTTCTTGCGGACAAGTTGATCTGCTGCAGGACAACTTTGAGGCCTTTTTTGCACGATGCTAAATTTCAGGAACACGGGATTGAAAAGTTCTAGGAGGGAAAAACAAGATGTCAGAGGAGCTTTAGCATCTTTGTTCTCACATCTTGCATGACTATCATTAACGCTCTCTTTTCAGATACTGGAAGACAGAATGATAAAAGGATGTGTGAGCGTGGAGCCTTACATCCTTGGGGAGTTTGTGAAGCTGTCCAATAACACCAGGATAGTAAAGAATGAGTACAAAGCCACAGAGTACGGTCTGGCCTACGGCCATTTCTCCTACGAGTTCTCCAATGGCACAGATGTTGTTGTTGATCTGCAAGGTTTGTATTCCGGTGAACTTCACTTCTTGCATGTCCTCTCATGTTGCGGAATGCGCCGTATAAAATACGTGCGGTCTCTAAATGATGTAAAGGTAGGGAGTACTCCTTAGGTACCTCTTAGGATTCTGCTGTGGCTGACATCACTGAAATGATGTTACCAGAGCATGGGCTGTGCCAAGGAGACAGTCCTGAGCACAATAAAATAAAGACCGTGATGTTTGATAACAAGATGTATCCTTTCTTCCACAGGTTGGGTGACAGGTAATGGGAAAGGCCTCATCTACCTCACGGACCCCCAGATTCATTCTCTTAATAGCAAAGATGTTTCACGCTCCAACTTTGGGAAGAAAGGAATTTATTACTTCTTTAGTAGTCAACATGTGGAGTGCAATGAAATCTGTCACCGCCTTTCTTTAACAAGACCTTCAGTAGACCTGCCAATGTAGACGTAAAGGATGACCCCTAAGCTGAACAGTATTTTATCCTACACATCTTTAGGAGCGTGTTGTCTTTGTGAGCACAGAGACACTGAAACAACTCTCATGTGCGTTGGGTCAGTCATTGCCTGCATGGATTTGGCAAGTTCTGGTCTTTGCATCCAGGCTCGTAATAGCACGTTGCCATCTCGTGTACCACCCAACCCTTGTGTTGTTATAGCCATCTGTAATAAGTAATAGAGGAACATAAGAACAGTAAGAAAAGACTCCCAAATTCAGCTGGAGGCATACTACGAGACTGTATAAACTTCTCAATCCTTTCAGACCCAGTAAGGGCAATAGGCACCATCTGCTCCTTGGAAATGGAGTATGAGATGGAGTGAGACAAAAGGCAGAGTGTTGCATTTTAATCATCTGTAAAGTTTTCAAAAACTGGTATAAATGCTTCAGGGAACAAATCGTAATGTCTTGGTCTGCTTCAAAAATAGCAGTTTCATTCTTTCAGAAGCGGGTATGTGCGTGGACAGATGCGACCACACAATATCTAAACAGGTGGAAATATGTTTTTAACTGTGACAGTTAACAGAAACTGAAGTTAAACAGTTAAGCAGAACCTTCTGCTGTTCTACAAGGTAAGAATAGTGTTCTTGAAACCCTAATAATTTAGGACTGCTGCATTTAACAAACTCTCAGAAGACTTTCCCAAGAGAAGAACAGCTTTTGCTGAAGGGCAGCCTATCTCTTCTGCCTGTAATGAAACTGTGAGCACCACAGATTTGATGACCAGTGCTGTAACTAATTCCTGCAAACAGTCTCACTGGACATGAGTGTCGTTTTTTGAACAAAAGAGCAGTTGGAGGGGGGAGTCCACTCTGATCAGCGCGGAGTAAGGAGCCTCAATGCCACTTCTGATTCCAGCTAGGCAGGCAAAGCACCCCCTCCCTTACAACCGCCCTTGTCCAGCCTCTCCAAGCTGCGAGGTGAATGATGTTTTTCCAGAAAGGAGCGATGCCTTTCTCAGCCGAGTCCCTGACAGAAGCAGACCTGCAGTTTGCTGCTGGGAGCAGGAATGATGTGTCCAATGGATTGTGCCTCGGTGCTGGTGGAAACACAGCCTCCTACCACAGAGCTTCCATGCGGCTGCGTTTCTGGCACATCCCCGAAAACACATTTATGAAAGTAAAGCAGATGCTGAATAATATTTAAGTGATACATTTATACACTGCCCCTACCACCAGCCCACATTGATTCTGATACCCCCACACACAGAGCTGAGACTGACTTGGTACCTACACGCTGAGGGGGAGTTCTTGACCCCTCTGCCTGTGCTGGGAACATGTTTCGCTATCATCCATGCAAACAGCTGTTGTTAAAAGCTGCAGCGTGGTCCTTTAACTCCAACAGTTTCACGTTATTTTCATTGTTGTTCGTGCTCGTTATGGAGAATCCTTGGAGAGCCCCTGCTCTTTAACACCAGGGCTGAACTGCCTCTGGCATGTAAGCTGGACACGTGCTGCGGTAGTGCCTGCCTGGGTTAGGGACAGCTGCACCCTTTTACTTTCTATGAAGCAATCTTTTGTGATTTTTTTTTTGTTGAGTTTTATTTAAAAACTAAAGCTTGTGATCTGTTCGCGTGACCCCCTCCGACACCTACAGCAATTCACAGACTGATAACCACTCACCTACCTCCAAGAGACCCAGCGGATGGAGTCCCTCTGGCACAGGGAATTTCAGAAGCACAGTGAGGAAAGCCAAGCCCTTCCAACTTTGTGAATTCTAGCTCAACAGCTGAAATCCTGTTTTTTCTTTCCCACACAGGCTGGTTAGCTGAAAAGAGTCAAACCTGCTGGCATGGTTGGGTTACGTACAGAAAGCACCCATAAAAAAGAGGGGATGGGAGCTCCGCACACAAAATGCTGCGCCCCTTCAATGCTAAACTGAATGAATGGGAGTGTCTGATTGTAATAATAAAGAAAACAACCCATTGACAATATTACTCAAATTTAGACTATGATGAAAAAAGCATTTTCAAGTCAAATATACCGACTGATGCATTTTGTCCTCAAAAATGCAGCTGTCCTTTTTACATCTATTGCAGACAGGCTTTTAATGAGTTAGGGGCCAGGATGTGAGTGGGCTCCAGCCTTCATTTCCAGAGGCTGATAACCTGCATGGACTTATAGGAGGGTGCTTGTTTCAGCCTCCACCAGGGATGCGCTGCAGGTTTTGATTAGAAGCAGAAGGCGTAGCTTTGCATCTACAGGTTGCAGCTGATTTTCTGTTCTATGGGAGAAGGAAAGTGACCTTATAGACTCCCAGCACATCTTTCCTTGTGTTACTAGCCTAAACTGGCAGGCAGAAAAGATGCTCCTGGGGAAGTTTCAGCAACAGTTATACATATTCCCCTTCCAGTGCCACATACGCTTGGCATAATGCAGAGGAGTGGAGCTATATTTGTGGCTGCCTCTCCAGCCAAAAGAAATTATGCTAACACCTATGTCTTACTCTTCCAAGACCATGCCAGAACGTGTGCACATGTATGCGTGTCCATTCCCACGTGTATTATGGGTTTCTTAACTGGAAAAATCATAGAATAACCAGGTTGGAAGAGACCCACCGGATCATCGAGTCCAACAATGGTAGGTAGCTTTCCCATTCCACCAGCAGTGAAAAGCTGCCTTCATTTCGAATTCTCCTCTTCCCCTCCAAAGCCCTGATGTCCCATTGCCGCCGAGCTCAAAGGCTGGGATGGTTTCTTTAGGGAGATTTTCCTGACGAGAAGGGAACACAGCATCAAACTTCCACAAAAAGATGGGTCCCCGACAGAGTTAGCTTTAACAAAACCGTCCGCTTTTGTTTCTGCAGCCAGCAGAGATTTTGAGGCTTTTGTTCCTGCTTTTTAGCCATGCTATTGTTTTCTAGGTGATGTTTGTGCCGAGTTGTTTGGAAAGATGCCGTACCACCGCACTGACCGATTAGAACTAGGTGTAAAGAGGGAGAAGCAAGAGAAGAAGAAGAAAAAAAAAAATAAATCTCTTTATTATGGTGCATAAACCTTCAGTGTTGGGGAGCTGGGCAGCTGCGCAGGAAGAAAAATGCATTCAAAAATATAATGCTAGTGTGAATAATCCTTTCTCGAACGCTGCTCGCAGACTGCTTCAGCTTTGTCAGGTGAACTTGAACTGGGCCATCAGCTTTGCTGCCGTTCCCATTGCACACTGTCTATCACCCCGGGGCATTCACCATCTTGACTGTTGTTAAAAGCGAGCAAACAATCCATCATTGAGCCAGGGAGTCACTCGCTCATAGAAAAGTAAAATCGGCATGTGACGGTACACTCGGCCCCAGTGTTTCGCAGATTAAAGTGATACATGAAAACTCACGTGTTACTGGGAAGATTAAGTCCGTTATCTTGTTCTGCAGCCAACAAAGGGCAGCCCTGTGTGCAGCAGTAGGGAAATGCTGCCTTTAACCAAGTGACAAACATAGCTACGTGCTCCTGGAAAAGGGAGCTCCCAGCTCTAACAGGGAAACAAAGCTAGTTAGCAAGATCTCGGGAATTAATAGGCAGCAGAGATGCTGTGTTAAAGCCTCTCTGCAGAGGCTTTCCTTTCTCTATAGAGACAATTAAAAGCAAAACAAAACCTCCCGGACAATCTCTGCGGAACAAAGTGTCCTAATACGCTGCCAGCAGCCGGCCTTGCGGTGTCTGCTCTAACAGCACATGCCGTTTCGAGACCCCTGGAAAGTAATACCCGCTCTGGTTCAAAGAAAGAATAAAAATACATATTTGAATATGCTCCTGAATCAATCAGTCTGTGGGAAACGTCAATATTTCGATTTCTTCCTAGTATTTGCACGCGGCAGCTGATTTCTCGTGTTGGTTTGTAGTGTGTGTTTTACCGTGTCAGCCAAACTTACGGCTACTCGCAGTTAAAAGTTCGTATCAAGCATCAGCTTGTCGGGTTCCCTGTTAAAACAGATATCAGCATATTTAATCCCGTAATTTCTACTGGTTTTACTCTTTATAGGCTGGGGCACGAGCTCAGAGGTATCAGTCCCTCACAAATGCAGGCACTGTCTACATCTAGGACTTACACACTGGAAATCCTGAATTAATGCACTTTATAACCTCACTGTTTGAAGAACTTAGGCACATACGTGACCTGAAACTCACTGAACTGAAATTATTGGTTCGTATTTGTGGTATTAATAGGTGATTACTGGGGGAAATAAATAGTTGGCTCAGACTGATGATGGAGCATTTGATATTTTGGCTTTATCTTAGAGCTATCTTATTATTCTTTATCTTAGAATGAAAACCATTGCTGATCTGCTCTTTCCTCTGGTTTCAGAAAAAAGTAATTTTAACCAACCAAGTCTTAGGGAATTCAGTGGTTTGCATTAAGTAACTTGCTACAAAGGGTGCATTTGGAGCTTGATTAATTATATCACACCCCGAAGTCTGATGTAAGAGCTCGGTATGGCCATTAAGAGCCACTCATGCTGTGGTCTACAAAACAAGTGAAACGTTGCTGTGCTGGTGCAGTGAAATATTAGCATTAACTGCAGGGACATGAAGTCTGAAGAAACATTTCCTCCTCTTGGCTGAAGCAGCCAACTCAGGGTCTTGAGTTTATACGCGGTGTCAGCCCTGCAGCAAGTCAGGCACAAATCCATCTGGCTCTTGATGAGGTGATGACACAATTCCCTGTCCTCCAGGGAAGATATTTGGTTAAAGAGGTTTTTCCCACTTACCTTTCTGCAGGTACCCAGGTCTTGTTTGCCAAGTATCATGGAGTCGTGCATAAAAGCTAGTAAATTCGATATCAAGAAGGAATTTGATGCAGCGAATCCTGTTGACCACAGGCAGAATGATTTTCTCTCTCCTTTGCCTATACCTCACACCACTGTGAAGTGTTTTGGGGAACTTCTCTTACAAAATTAGGAAAAAAAATTTCACAGAAAGGGTCATTGGGCACTGGCAGAGGCTGCCCAGGGAGGGGGTTGAGTCCCCTTCCCTGGAGGGGTTCAAGGCACGGGTGGACGAGGTGCTAAGGGGAATGGGTTAGTGTTTGATGGGAATGGTTGGTCTCTTCCAACCTGGTTATTCTATGATTCTATGAAAAGACACAGTCTAAAATGGAGCCTCTCGGTCGTTCCGATAATACGAGGCTGAGCCAGGCTGGGCTCCATCCCTCTCCCTCTGTGTCGGAAGCATCCCGGGCCAGTAAGGCCAGTGGGGAGCGGGCACGAGGTGACCTCTCCAGCTGTGAGGCAGCCCCTGCACGCGAGGCAGCACGGCTTCGCTCCATAAACCCGGCGGCAGCTGCCCCGCCAGCCCAGCTGCTGGATTTAGGCATCGGTCCTCTACCAGAAAAAGCCGTTCATGAATACTGAGGGGAACGCTTCACGTGAGTGAGTTCAGAGAGGCCGCCCGGGCTGCCAAATCCCTTCTGCTTGCCTTGTGCTGGCAGCACCAGCCTCCTCGGCAATCCCCTTCCCACTCTATGGCTTGGTTGCAGAGGTGGGATTGCTCTTCCAGGCATGGGACTGGCACCCAGCATGAGCATCTTTCCAGCCCATCCTGCTCCTCAAAGAGCAGAGCCATGGGGGAGCCAGCAGCCTGCAGCAGCCCTGCAGCCGCAGCTCTCACCCCTCTCCAGGGAACAGCACGCAACACCCTCTTTTTTTTCCACTTGGATGAAATCATGTCCCGTGCCCCTCTGCCGAGCAGGAGCAGATGGAGCTGTTGGCCTCTGCAGCCGCCCGCTGCCCCGGCGCGCGTGAGTCCCGGCTTCCTCCAGCCCCCCCAAACAGAACTTCATCCCACTCTTTGATAGGAAAACATCCCTTCCGAGCTCTTTTTAAGAGCGTATCCGTATCCGAAGGGCAGGGTAACCCGGCTGGCAGCGGGTTACGCTAAGAGCCAAGCTGCCGAGCTGGCTAGCGGAGCTGCTGTCCCCTCCGAGCAGGCCATCACATTAATAGAGGTTGATTTGCAAACGGCGTCGCCCCCCTCCCCAGTGCCCCCCTTTGCCTGACTCCCGCTTCTCCGCTCAATGGCACAGATGCTGCTTTGTGCTGCCCAGGACCAAGCCGCTATTAGCAGCAAATCCAGCGAGGGAAATTAATGAAGGCGGTTCCTAATAAAAGGCAGCTCAGGACAGCCATACCAACTTGCTCCAAGCAGTAATTAACTTTTTTTAAAACTCATGAAGGTAAATATGCCATCAGCTTTGGTCCGGTCTCTCTTCTTTCTAATAAAAGGAGGGGGAAGGGAGGTGAGGGAAAGGGGACGGCTGTGTACCGCAGCCGCCCCAGCACCATCCCCGCTCCCTCCCGGCACGCTACCGACATGCAACCCCCTGTCACAGGCACGCTCTCTCATTCAGCTGCCTGAAGGTTTTTTTTTTTACTCCAGTCAGTTTTTCAAGGCTTTAGTTGAACTCTTAGCTCTGCAAGATCACTACCTGTCCTTAATCAGACATTTGGATTTGATACAAGAAGACAAAGGGATGAGAAGGTTGCCAGAAATTGGAATCGTAGAATAGTTTGCATCTGGGTTGGAGGGCATCTCAAAGATCACCCAGTTCCAACCCCCCTGCCATGGGCAGAGACACCTCCTGATGGATCAGGGGCTCCAAGCCCCATCCAACCTGGCCTTGAACCCCTCCAGGGATGGGGCAGCCACAGCTTCCCCGGGCAACCTGGACCAAAGCCTCCCCACCCTCAGAGGAAAAAAAATTCTTCTTAGTATCTCATCTAAATCTCCCCCTTTTCAGCTTTAAACATTTCCCCCTCATCCTGTCCCTGTCCTCCCTCATCCAGAGCCCCTCCTCAGCTTTCCTGCAGCCCCTTTTATCACTGGAAGCTGCTCTAAGGACTCCTCAGACCCTTCTCTTCTCCAGGCTGAACAACCCCATCTCTCTCAGCCTGTCCTTGTCTGGGAGGTGCTCCAGCCCTCGGATCATCTCCGTGGCCTCCTCTGGACCCTCTTCTAACAGCTCCGTGTCCTCCCTGCGCCGAGGGCTCCAGAGCTGCGTGCAGGGCTCCAGCTGGAGTCTCACAGAGCGGAGCAGAGGGACAGAATCCCCTCCCTCACCCTGCTGGTCACACTTCTGATGCAGCCCAGGACACGGTTGGCTTTCTGCTGGCTCATCTTGAGCTTCTCATCCACCAGCACCCCAAGTGCTTCTCCTCAGGGCTGCTCTCAATCCTGCACGAATATTGCAGCATCATAGGCTGAAAGCAAGATATCTCTTCAAGTTTAAGGTATCAGTTAGCTTTCTGGAGTAAAAGAAACTGTTCTAGACCTTAAGACGCAAGATTTGGCCCTGTACTAAGACAACCTGCAGCAGGTTAAAATAGTCCCACTGGGATTGCTCTTCATCTAAGTGGGCTGCAGCGTGGTGATGACTATGAAGGATGGGTGCTTGAGATTTTTTTGCCCATACGGCATGAGAATCAGGGATAAATGGGTCAAATCCGTAAAAAAAGTCAAGGCAAAATGTGAAATCCCAGCCTTTAGAGGATTTGATCTGTATGATTCACCCCCAAGTGATAAATTGCGACACCCCGATCCCCCTCATCCCTACGCCTCTGCAGAGCCTTGCAAAGCCTCTTAACCCTGCATGCAACCCAGGATTTCTCAGGACCGTGAATTAAGATTTTACATTCAATCGAATGCACGCGTTATCCCAAACAGCAGCCTCCAAGAGCAAACCCCCTTCTCCCAGCCCCTTCCCACCGTTGCCCAGCCTGGACGTGGCACTGGGTGGACTCTCCCGATTCCTATCCTGCCTGGAAGAACACCAGCTTAGTTTCATGTCACCGTTAGCCTTGCCCCCGGCTCTCTTTTATTCCTTCACGCTGAGTTTATCTGATTTCTTCAGCCTCGGGAAGCAGACGGCCCGTTGACATTCCCAGGCAGAGAGCAGCTTGCGGGATGAGGCTGGGAAGAGGCCAGCGAGTGGCAAAGATACACCCCGATTTCTGCTGCAAATGTGGAGGTCCAAGCAATCTGGCTGCAAAGCTGGGATTCCAAGGATCTAGAAAACCTAGGAAAGCTGAGATCTTCTTCTTTCTATAAATCAGCTGGGGAAGAGAACTTTGCCAGTCTCCCCTGGCTGCCAAGCGTTCCCTGGAACAAGGAGTGCCAGCGTTCGCTGCCGACGTGTGACTCTTTTCGCAAGGCCAGGTTCACTCCACACACACCCCAAAAACCCCTCCATGGCCCCACACATACACCCACCCAGTCGGTGCCCCCCCGAACTCTCATCGCTCCTCCTGCCGCCTGCGTTCTCTGATGCCTAGAGGACACGCGCCACGTCTTGTCCGACGAGAGCTTCGCAGGGAGAGTAAGCTGGGCACAAACCCAGACATCCCCGGCCACCTGCAGCCCCTCGGGCATCATCCTCCTCCCTCAGGAGGTCCTGGACCCCCCCCCGGGATCAGCAGCAGCTGCTGCTCGCGGCTTGTGCCCCCGGGGTGCTGGTCCCCATCTCTACTGTGTAGCCATGCTGCCAGCTCCACAAGCCCGTGGGTACCAAACCCTCCTCCTATGGGTATGGAAAAACCCCTTCCCCTCATTCTTGTGCCCCCCCCATGAAGTGGCTGCGAACAAGGGATCTGCAGATGACAAAAATGAGGAGAACTAGGGGCAACGGGACCCTCGGGGGGCTGGAGGAGCTCAGCAGGAATGGGAACCAAGCCAGTGGGTGATGGACTTGCCCCCAGCAGATGCTCTCAAGCACTTCTTAAACATCAGGAAAATGAAAATGTGGGGGGTTTGAGTCTGTTTAACAGCATTAAATCAAATCAGGGAGAAGAGGCTATGAAATTCCAGTCTGAGGGTTATGAGCACAAAATTTGAGGAGCAGCCCCTCTATGTAAAAAGCCAGCGAACAAAACCAGTGAAAGGCTGAGTCCTGCAGGAGAAAACAAAACCCAGACCCTGGGGAAAGCCAGAGGCAAGGCTGTGGGAAGGTGTGTCCGTGGCCTGTCTCCAGCCTGAAACGGTGCAAGGCAAACCTTGCCTCCTCTGCAGTGGAAATGTGAGACTGGGGAGGGAGGTGAGGACGATGAGGGGACAGTGGAGACCCTCAGCGAAACGCCTGTCCCAAGGCAGAAACACTAACATTGCATGAGAATTTGCTTTTCATGTCCCTGTTTAATATCCCAGATGATTGGTCCTTTCACTTAGAACAACATTAGGCTATAACTAATGTATCCACCACTAAAAAGGCAGCCAGTGCGTGCTTAATTACTTAATGCCATATCCATTTCAATAACAAAGCCGTTGGAGCGCACCATAGGATGCCCCATAGCAGGTGAACCCTCACAAATTGTTTCCCAGGGGAACGGTGTTCCCTTTCCACCATCAGGAAACCCAAGCTTCACTGTGACAACAAAACCATTTAATCGATAAAGCCTGGGGAGCGGCGGAACCTGAACCCTAACCTGAAGCACCTGAATAAGGCTTTGGGACAGTTGGTTTTTTAGCTACACCCATCCCGCTGAGCCTAAAACTCCTCAGATTTACCTAGAGTGCCACCTAAGTTGATCTTCCCAGGTCTTCTACCTTCACTTTGAATCTCAGTGAGCACCCAGGGGCTTAAATCCCATCAGCCAGACCGGGCTGTGTCAGGAACGCTCTTTTTAATGATGGATGCAGTTGAAAGATTTATGTCTGACGTGAAAGCAAGCAAGTGCGAGCCCTTGGGGTGCGGCTGCTGCCACACCAGCACAAGTTTGGCTTCTCCAAGGAGGACTGTAAACCCCCTTGGGGGCCAGCGAGCTGCCCCCCCAGCTTCGAGGGCGTGGAGAGGCTTTTATGCCAAAATACAGTACACAGGAGGATGATAATCACATTTTTTAATGGCAAGGTGGTGCCATGGAAACCATCTCCAGGTTTTCCACTTCATCCAAGAGGTGCTATTCCATCCTGCATCCCCCTGTTGGCTTCCAGGTTGGCTGTAAATGCCTCTGGCGTTGCAGGTTGATTTCCTGATGCTCTGAGGAGCCGCTGCTCAGGTTGGGGCTGGGACTTCCCATCACCTCCAAAACTCAGTGTTCTGAGAGAAGAGAGGGAAACAAAAAAAATAAAAAAATTAAAAAAAAAAGGAAAAGGAAAGAGGAAAATAAACTCTTTCAAGTTCAGAAAACTTGAAGAAAGGGGGAAAGAAGCAAAGAGTAGGTGTATTCAGAATAAAAATCGGGATGCAGTTGAATAGGATAGGTAATAAATCCAGCCTCTCTGGCTCATCCTTTGAAGCAGTGTCCTGCCTCCCCCTCCTCACCTCCCTCCACTCAGGCCCATCTCCTTTGAGGGCACCTCCAGCTGAGCCGCCAGCCCTGCCTGGAAGGTTTGGCTTGCGCGAATCCCACCCCAAATCCATCAGGAAAACCCCTCTCCCGCTCCCCCTCCATCCTCCAACTCTGCATGTGCTTGTTCCCACGGTGGTTCCTGTTGCCGCAGTCGCACAGGATGCTCCTGCTAGCAGGGTCTGTACCTGGGATGGATGGAAACCCCTCCAGGGTGATGAACCTGGCCAGAAGCAGCTTCCAGAAGCGCATCCCATCCATCCCCAGCCTTTTGAAGAGCCGAAGGCACCTACTCCAGCGCTTCTTAAAAGCAGGAGAGAAACCAGGAAGGACAATGAGGCCCAACCAGAAAAGACGGAGAGGGCGAGCGAGTCGCTAGCCTTCTTTTTGGCATTCCTGGAGTTTAATCATTAAAAGGGGTCGTTAAAAGAGAGCGAGAGTGAAAAATCCGCTCCTGATGGGCTGCCCCACACACTGCCAGCGGATTGAAAGGCTCCCTCTTGTTTTGTTCCTTCTGGCCCGTGGCAGATTTGGGGGGACACAGCTTCATCTTGCTGGCCACATCAAAGCAGTGATTATGCAAATGCACTCACTTCTTTTTTTTTTTTTCTTTTTTTTTTTTAAGGAATTATTTATCACACAATAACCCCCCTGCCAGGGGGGGAAACAATAGATCAGGCTCGATAGCGCTGCTCGCCCGAGGCTGCGGGGCCGGGGGGAGAGAACCCCTGCACGTTTTATTGGCCTAACCTAATTTCACTAATTCTCTTTTCACACATTTTGAGGGGTTTTTTTTTTTTTTCCCCCTCTCTTTCCCCCCCTCTCTTTCAGGGACGTCGCTCCAAGCGCTGGGTTTCACGCTCCCAGGATCTGGGGGGCACCGGGTGGGATTCATGTGCCGCGTGTTTTATTTGATTAATACATTCGGGCGCCTCTGCTGGTTTTTAATGATTTCCAGGTGTTTGTACCCAGAAGTCACAAAGTGCTCCCAGGCGCACAGGGAAGATGATGGAAGGGCTTCGGCAGCCTCCAGCATCCCTCTTCCACGGTGACATCCCTGGCCGTGTCCCGTAGGTACCCGTGCCGTGCGTGGTCCCCAGGGCTCGGAGGCGTTGACTCAACCCCTCTGGGACTGCTGGGACCTGGGTTTCATCCATCCCTAGGAGACAAGGGGAAAGGAAATTCTTTATCTTTAAACCCATGTGTTCCTTTCCTCACTTGGGTTTATTTCCTACAGCCTAGGAGTCATGGATCCGAGGATGTGCAGTTTATCCACCTGTGATGCGTTCGCCACGCAGCATCTTCTGTACCGAAAGGAAAACAAAAATGATGAGTAAACTTACAGAATCATAGAATTAAGAGTGGAAAAGCTCTCTCAGCTCATCCAGTCCAACCGTCAGCCCTACCCCATCGTGCCTGCTAAACCACGTCCCGAAGTGCCACAGCCACACGTGTTTTGAACCCATCCAGGGATGGAGACTCCACCATTGCCTCAAGCAGCCTCTGCCAGAGCTTCACTGCTCTGTCAGTAAAGAAATTCTTCCCCATACCCAGTCTAAAACACACGCTGATGCAACTTGAGGCCATTTCTTCTCGTCTTATCACTTGTTACTTGGGAGAAGAGACCAGCACCCACCTCACTACAACCTCCAACTCTGTTTTCCTTCGTGACCTTGTCAGCCACACGAGGAATCCAAAACCATGAGGTGCTGTGAAGGGAGGCAGAGGCTGAATCACATTTTCTAGCAGTTCCTGTCCCCTCTAGAACCAATTTAAGCTTTTGCCTGGCTAGAAAAATAAGGGATTTTTCTTGGTTTGGACCCACTTCTCCCCAAGCAGCTTTTCACTCAAAGATTCCCCCTAATTCTCCCCACTCCTGACATCCCCCAGGGTTTGCTCTTGTTTTCAATGTGCAGAAAAAAAAAGGATGTTTTGGTCCTGCTGGAAGAAGAGGCCGTTCCCCACGTAGACCCCAAAGTGCAGGCAGCTCGCCTTGGATCCCACTTTTGCGGGAGGCACCATCCCCCCAGTCCCGTGATTCCCAGCCGGCGTGTAAAGCGGAATAAGCAGCAATCCCCAAGTTACGAAAATTAAAGATTTTTATTTATATTTCACCACCAGAACAACCCCTTTGCTCTTGGGCTGTAAATACATACTAGAATAAACTCTGTAAATTATACACAAAAATACATCTTTTCCATGAAATCTGTCTTTATAATAAATAAATGTGAACACGTGTGTGGCTGATCGCTGTAATGTCCCGTGTCTGTCGAGGTTTTCAGTCTGTTGATTTATTTTTAATCTCCTGAAAGAAGGGGGGAGTTCCTCGTCGCCTAAAGGTCGGAATAAATAATGGATGAGGAGATCCTCCCTCCCCATTCCACCCCCCCTGCCCCGTCTACATTTTTCCCTTTTGATAGAGAGTTCAGCCTAAATTTCCACGCCCGCATTCAGCCGCCACAAAGCCTACAAATTATACAATGACTTCTAACCCGGACCCCGAACGAAACAATTTACATCCCCCCCCCCCTCCCCGATAAATCATAAGGGACAGATGGTAAAAGGGGGGGAGCGGGGGAAAAATAAAATAAAAAGAAAAAGAAGGGGAGGGGGGTGTGGAGAAGAGGGAAAGGGTGCGGGGAAAGGGAGACAAAAGCCCCCCCCCCCCCGTGAGATGTGGAGAAAGTGCACAGAGAGAGGGGAGAGGGGAGAGGGGAGAGGGGAGAGGGGAGAGGGGAGAAGGGGGAGAAGGGGGAGAAGGGGGAGAAGGGAGGGGGGAGAAGGGAGAGGGGGAGAGGGGAGAGAGGAAGGGAGAGGGGGAGAGGGGAGAGGGTGAGAGAGGGGAGAGGGGGAGATCGGAGAGGGGAGAGGGGAGAGGGGGGGAGAGGGGAGAGGGGAGAGCGGAGTGGGGGAGAGGGGGAGAGCAGAGAGGGGGAGAGTGGAGAGGGGAGAGTGGAGAGGGGAGAGGGGGAGAGGGGGAGAGAGGAGAGGGGGAGAGGGGGAGAGGGAAGAGGGGGAGATCGGAGAGAGGGAGAGGGGGAGAGAGGAGAGGGGGAGATTGAAGAGGGGGAGAGGGGGAGATCGGAGAGGGGGAGAGGGGGAGGGGGGAGAGGGGGAGCGGGGCTAAAGGCAGCGATGGGGCGGCCCGGGGACGGTGGAGAAGCGTCCCGGCCAGGGCTCGGGGTCCGAGGCGGAGCCGGCGGGGCTCCCCGGGGATAAAGTGCAGGCGTAGGGCGAGGAGGAGGGCGCGGGGCTCCAGGAGGAGGAGGAGGAGGAGGAGGCGGAGGAGCTGGGGGGCGAGGGGCTGCCGTCGGGGGCGCCGAGGCGGGCGAGCCGCAGGGTCTCGGTGAGCGCCCAGATGTAGTTGTGGGCGAAGCGGAGGGTCTCGATCTTGGTGAGCTTGGCGTCCTCCGGGAAGGTGGGCAGCACGTCGCGGAGGGCGTCGAGGGCGGCGTTGAGGTTGTGCATGCGGTTGCGCTCGCGGTTGTTGGCCTTGAGGCGGCGGCTCCGCTTGATGCGCAGCGCCGACTCGGCCGCCGCCCGGGCCGAGCGCGGAGAAGCCCGCGGCCGCGCAGCACGGCGCCGCCCCCCGCGACGGGACCCCCCGCCGCCCCCCTCCTCTTCTTCCTCCTCCTCCTCTTCCTCCTCCTCGGCGCTCGACGGCAGCGACGGCGACGAGGACACCAAGCCCAGCAGCAGCAGCTCCTCCTCGGCCGGCGGCGCCGCAGCCTCCGCCTTCACCAGCATCCCCGCCGGAGGGAGCGGGGGGGACCAGCCGGGATGCACCGGGAGGCGCCGGGGAGAGAGGGACCAGCCGAGCCGGGAGGCGCCGGGATGAGTCGAGATAAGACGGGACGAGCTGGGATGCAGCGGGACGGGATGAGATGGGGTGGGACGGGATGGGAGGGACCAGCCGGGATGCACCGAGATGAGCTGGGATGCACCGGGATGAGCTGGGATGCACCGGGATGCACCGGGGTGCACCGGGACGGGAGGGAAGAGCCGAGCCGGGATGCTCCGAGATGAGCTGGGATGCACTGGGACGAGCCGAGTCGGGATGCACCGGGATGAGCTGCGATGCACCGGGATGAGCTGGGATGCCCCGGGACGGGAGGGACGAGCCGAGCCGGGATGCTCCGAGATGAGCTGGGATGCACCGGAACGGGAGGGACGAGCCGAGATGCACCGGGATGAGCTGGGATGCACGGGGACGGGAGGGACCAGCCGAGCCGGGATGCTCCAAGATGAGCTGGGATGCACTGGGATGCACCGGCACAAGCCGAGTCGGGATGCACCGGGATGAGCTGGGATGCACCGGGACGGGAGGGACGAGCCGAGCCGGGATGCACCGGGACGAGCCGAGCCGGGATGAGCCGGGATGCACCGGGACGGGAGGGATGAGTCGAGCCGGGATGCACCGGGATAAACTGGGATGCACCGGGACGGGAGGGACCAGCCGAGCCGGGATGCTCCGAGATGAGTCGAGATTAGACGGGACGAGCCGGGATGCAGCGGGATGAGCCGGGATGCAGCGGGGACGGGAGGGACGAGCCGCGCCGGGATGAGTCGAGATAAGATGGGGTGAGACCGAGCCTGGACCAGAGGGATCGCCCCCTTCCCACCGGCTCGCGTGCGGTTCGTTTTCCCGGTGACGCGTTTGCGAAGAGAAGAGGCAAAAAAAAAAAAAAAAATAAAAAAAAATGTAAAAAAAAAAAAAAATGAATGGGAGCAGCGGTGCGGCCCGCGGGGGGGCGGCGGCACGCGGCCCGGGGCCCGTCGGCTGCGTGTCTGGCACACGACCCTCCTTAACACCCCTTATATACCCCGCGGGGAACAATCAAACCTACCCCCGGGCTGCCCCCCGCCCCGCGGAGCCCGGGGACCAGGGGGGCGGGGGGGGAAGGGATGGAGGGGGGGGAATGGGGGGGGGGGGAAGGGATGGAGGGGGGGGAATGGGGGGGGGGGAGCCGCTGGGCGCCTCGCGCTCGGCTGGAGCGTGCCGCTAATTTATTAATGAATGGGGGGCGGGGGGAGCGGGGCGCGTGCGGGGGGGAGGGGAGCCCGGGGGAGGGAGGGGAGGCGGGGGTGTCTGTATGGGAGTGTGTGTGTCTGCATGTGTGTGTGTGTGTGTGTGCACATGTGTGAGTGCGTGTGTGTGTCTGTACGTGTGCATGAGTGTGTGCGTGCATGTGAGTGTGGATTTGAGTGTGTGTGTGAGTGTAGATGCATGCATGAGTTTACCTGCAGGCTTGTGTCTGCACATGTGTGTGTGTGCAAGTGTCTGTGAGTGTGTACGTGTGTGTGTGCACGTGTATGTGTGTGTGTGCAAGTGTCTGTGAGTGTGTACGTGTGTGTGTGCACGTGTATGTGTGTGTGTGCAAGTGTCTGTGAGTGTGTACGTGTGTGTGTGCACGTGTATGTGTGTGTGTGCAAGTGTCTGTGAGTGTGTACGTGTGTGTGTGCACGTGTATGTGTGTGTGTCTGCATATGTGACTGAATGCATGCATATGTGAGTGTGCACATATATGAGTGCATGTGTGTGTCTGTATGTGTGCACGTGTGTGAGTGCATGTGAGTGTGTGTGTACATGCATGCATGAGTTTACCTGCGTGCTTGTGTCTGCATGTGTGTGTGAGCATGTGTGTGTGTGCACATGTATGTGTGTGTCTGTATGTGTGAGTGCATGTGTGTGTCTGTACGTGTGCATGAGTGTGCACGTGCATGTGAGTGTGTGTGTACGTGCATGCATGAGTTCACCTGCATGTGTGTTTCTGCATGTGTCTGTGTGAGTGTCTGTGAGTGTGTACATGCATATGTGTGTGTGTATGTGTGTGTCTGCATATGTGTCTCTGAATGTGTGTGTGTGTGTAGATGCATGCATGAATTCACCTGCATGCGTGTGTCTGCATGTGTGTGTGTGCATGTGTGTGTCTGCATATGTGACTCTGAATGTGTACATGTGTGTCTGCATGTGTGTGTGTCTGTATGTGTGCATGAGTGTGTGTGTGCATACGAGTGTGTGTGAGTGTAGATGCATGCATGAGTTTACCTGCAAGATTGTGTCTGCAGGAGTGTGTGTGCAAGTGTCCGTGACTGTGTGCATGCATGTGTGTGTGTGCACGTGTATGTGTCTGCATATGAGCATGAGTGTGTGCGTGTGTCTGCATGTGTGTGCACAAGTGAGAGTGCATGTGTGTGTCTGTACATGTGCACGAGTATGTGCGTGCATGTGAGTGTGTGTGTGTACATGCATGCATGAGTTCACCTGCATGCGTATGTCTGCATGTGTCTGTGTGAGTGTCTGTGAGTGTGTACGTGCATGTGTGTGTGTATGTGTGTGTGTCTGCATATGTGACTCTGAATGCGTGCGTGTGTGCATGTGAGTGTGTGTGTGTAGATGCATGCATGAATTTACCTGCATGCTTGTGCCTGCATGTGTGAGTGTGTGAGCAAGTGTCTGTGAGTGTGTGTGTGCATGTGTGTGTGTCTGCATGCATGAGTGCATATGTGCGAATGTCTGAGTGTATGTGTGTGTGCGCACATGTGTGTCTATGTGTATAAATGTGTCTGCATGTGTGCATGAGCGTGTGCGTGCATCTGTGTGTGAGTGTGCTTGTGCATGTGAGTCTGAGTGTGAGTGTGGATGCATGCATGAGTGTGCCTGCATTCTTATGTCTGCATGTGTGTCTGTGCAAGTGTCTGTGTGAGTGTATGTCTGCACATGTGTGTGTGTGCACGTGTGTGACTCTGTGTGTGTGCCTGTATGTGTGCACATGTGTGAGTGTGCATGCATGAGTGTGTGTGTGCAAGTGTCTGCATGTGTGAGTGTGTGCGCACATGCATGTGAGTGTCTGCATGTGTGTGTTTGTATATGTGTGTACATGTGTGTAAGTGCATGTGAATGTGTGTTTATTTGTGTGTGTGTGCATGCATGTGTGTCTGTGTGTGTGTTTCTACATGTGTGTGCAGGTTTGCACATGTGTATGTGTCTCTGTGTGCATGTGGGTGTCTGTGTGCATGTGCATGTTAGCGTGTGTGTGTTCATGTGTGTGCGTGTACACATGTGCCTGCATGTGTGTCTGTGCATAGGTGTGCAACAGCATGTGTGTGTGTGCCTGTGTGTGTATGTGTGTGCACATGTGTTTCTGTGTGTGCATATATGTGTGTGTATGTTTGTGCACTCCTGTGTGTGTCATAGAATCATAGAATCACCAGGTTGGAAGAGACCCACTGGATCATCAAGTCCAACCATTCCTATCAAACACTAAACCGTGTCAGTGGGTGTGCATGCACACCTGTGTGTCTGTGTGCACGTGTCTGTCTGTGGGTGTGCCTGTGCATGCATCCATCCATCCATCCATCCATCCATCCATCCATCCTTCCTTCCTTCCTTCCTTCCTTCCTTATTTCCATCCATCCATCCATCCATCCTTCCATCTATCCATCCATCCATCCATCCATCCATCTACCCATCCTTCCTTCCTTCCTTCCTTCCTTCCTTCCTTCCTTCCTTCCTTCCTTCCTTCCTTCCTTCCTTCTTTCCATCCATCCTTCCTTCCTTCCTTCCTTCCTTCCTTCCTTCCTTCCATCCATCCATCCATCCATCCATCCATCCATCCATCCATCCATCCATCCATCCCCTTTGCTGACCCCCACCCCATTCCCGGGAAGGTTCTCAGCTTTTGGAGAGGGGAGCTCAAGGGAATAACTTGTTCTGCTGGGAGCCCACCTGCCCTGGGTTTGCAGCTCCAGGGCTTAACAGGAAACAGAGGAGATTTTGAGGAGAAATTAGGAATATTCATTACTGCGTCTAAAGATTGGAAGGCAGGATCTGTCAGTGTTGTGATCCGTTCTTATTTCTTATGACTACAATATCTTAATGTGTCAGTGTTTCCAGTCCAGCTTCCAGCACTGAAAGGGGCTCCAGGAAAGCTGGGGAGGGGCTCTGGATCAGGGACAGGATGAGGGGGGACAGGTTGAAGCTGCAAGAGGGGAGATTGAGATGAGATACTAAGAAGAAATGTTTTCCTATAAGGGTGGGGAGGCCCTGGCCCAGGCTGCCCAGCGCAGCCGTGGCTGCCCCATCCCTGGAGGGGTTCAAGGCCAGGCTGGATGGGGCTTGGAGCCCCTGATCCAGTGGGGGTTGGAACTGGTTGCGCTTTAAGGTCCCTCCCAACCCAAACTGCTCTATGATTCCAGTAAAGCTGTGGTCCCAAGGGCTGTGTCTTGGATACAGCCTCCTCCGAGATTGGTGCCTACCCACTCATGATGATTTAGCCATCTATTAGAAAACCTCTGTGGCTCTACCAAGAGATTTTAACCCTCTCCTTTTGGGAAATGGGAAATCCTTAGTTGCCCTCGGCATCCTAGGAGAGACACGATGGGGCCTTCTTTCTTTTCCAGCACCTTAAGGTGTGGAGCAGAGTCACCTGTGACTGCGCCAGCCCATCCCTCTGCCTTCTACTGGATTTAACAAGATTTATGTCCTCCTGTTGCTGATGTAGAAGGGATAGAGAGGTGCGTCAGAGGCGTTGAAGCAGTGGGGAAGGCGGCTGTGGAGCTGGCAGGGGGCACAAGCCCAGCTTTTTGCCAGACCCAGGCTGCGTAACCCATCAGGGAGCCCTTTCGGGATTCAGCTTAATTCCTGCTAACAGCTCCCCCCATGATCATAGAATCATAGAATGACCAGGTTGGAAGAGACCCACTGGATCATCGAGTCCAACCATTCCTATCAATCACTAACCCATGTCCCTCAGCACCTCGTCCACCCGTGCCGTAAACCCCTCCAGGGAAGGTGACTCAACCCCCTCCCTGGGCAGCCTCTGCCAGTGCCCAATGACCCTTTCTGTGAAATATTTTTTCCTAATGTCCAGCTTAAACCTCCCCTGGCGGAGCTTGAGGCCATTCCCTCTTGTCCTGTCCCCCGTCACTTGGGAGAAGAGGCCAGCTCCCTCCTCTCCACAACCTCCTTTCAGGTAGTTATAGAGAGCAATGAGCAGCACACAAGGTGTCTGAGGATGAGTTGGCTACCGTGTCCTCACAACCGGTGTTCACAGGTCCAAGAGGCGCTTGTGTGGTCCGTGACCGGCTCCAGCAGAGCCAGCGGCTGAGCTGCTCCACCAAGAGCCGTGGGGCCAAGCGCGGCGAGGAGAGGGGGCGAGGGGGGCGAGGGAGCTGCTGCTGCTGCTGTCCACCGCCTGAACTGTCCTCCCAGGGTCAAACTGTTCAACTGCAGCCCCTTTGCCAGACTCAATCCTACTTTAGGGGAACAAAAGCCCGAAGTAGGCGACGATCAAGAAATGGGAGCACAATGATTTAAGCTTATCACACAGCCCAGAAATAAAGGACACTAGGCTTGTGTGCGGGAGAGGGGGAGACCTTCAGAAAGGCTTTGTTTGCTGTAAGAAGATTGAACTCTGAGGCGACCCAATAGCCCTAAAAGTTTAGGGTCTGTGTTGCTGAGAGACCTTTGGATAGAGCCCGTCCACACTTCGACCTCACAAGTTGTGAGCCAGCATCAATGGCTCAGCCTGCCCCAGGTGAACAGGGGGGGAAAGGGGGGGACAAAACTGCAGGGGCAGGATGGCTTGAAGCCTCCCAGCTCTGCCTCCCTCAAACCTGCTGGATCCGTAGTCCCAGTGAGGGTCTCCAGAGGGTTTGGGGGACCCCTCGCCCCTGCACCCCAAATCCTGGGGTGCTCAGCCCTTCGGCAGCACCCGCAAACCCTGTGAGTGGGATGGTTCTGCTTTTAAACTGGGGGTCAGAGTGCGTTCCATCCCAGCAGGGTACTGGGATGCTCTGTGCGGGTGTGGGGTGGGGAAGAAGTCCCCCCATTCCCAAGCCAGGTCCTTCCCGAACTCCCCCGCAGCAGAACGTGCTGCAGGGAGGGATGGGGATCAGCCCCCTGACTCTCCAGCCATGAGTTGGGGGGTCATATTGGGATCAAGGCTTGGGAAGGGTCCCCCCCTTCCAGCACTGCCCCAGCATCCTTCCCGGGGACTCCCCGAGGCGGACGAGCCCCTCGTCGGGGGCCGATTGTTCCCGGCAGATTTGCATGGCAGGTGCAGGGCTGCGGAGCGATTTTTCCGTCCCGAGCCCCGCCTGGGCCCCCCCTCCAAGAGGGTTCGCCTCCCCCCTTGTGAAAAAAAAGGCCGCCGGTGCCTTCCTTTCCCATGAAGAAGAGAAGAAGCTTGAGGATCGCGTGAACACGCTTCAGTTTTCTTATTCTTTTCTATAGATGTGGGGAAAAGAACAGCCGATTGTGTGAAAAACCCGGTGCCTGCAAAAAGGGACATTGGCCATCCAGGCGAAGGTGCGCGAGGGAGAGCACTAATCGCTGAACCAGGAGACAAATACGATTACCAGCTCCGAGCCTTGAGTCAGAAAGTCTCATAGACTTTAAGATGTTAATCCCCAACATAATCCTTCCTTTGGCGTGTAGGAATAGTGCAGCCACAAGAGTTGTTTTGTTATTTATATTGGCGTTTAATAAAACTCAGCCAGTGGTGAATGGGCTGCCCACTCTCCAATGGTAATTAATTCCCTATTTCAGTGACCCAATTGTGCTGGGATAGAGCAGTGGGACAGTCCCACTGCCCCAACCCGCCTTTGTGCAGCTACACGGCTCTCGTGCTTCAACAGCTATGGAAACTCATTCTTTTGATGTCATTCAATGAGTTTTCCTTGGGCATCTTCTAAACTTCAAGGACCCTTTTCTTTCTTGAATGCCTGAAAAGCAGGACTAGCTTGACCACCTCTGTAGAATTTAATGATTTGGTGAAAGGGCCTTTTTTGGGGGGGTTTGTGTAAGGAAAGAGAGAAAGAGAATTTGGCAGGCTGCTATCAAACAGGGGGCTATCCAAACTCGAGCGCGCTGAACTCATTCAGCTCCTAATTTATACAGGTCTTAAAAGCCACTTTTCCTTACTCAAAATACTTTGGGGCTTCTCTTAGCCAAGGGATTTCTACAAGGGGCTTGCTGGTAAGCAGATACTCTGACAGGCACCACAAGCTCGGATTGGTGCTGTGGATCAGTACAAACCAAACAAATCACAGAATCACAGAATCGTTTGAAGCTGAAGGAGGGGAAGATTTAAATGAGATGCTACAAAGAAATGTTCTACTGTGAGGCAAGAGGCCCAGGTTGCGCAGGGAAGTCAGGGATGCCCCATCCCTGGAGGTGTTCAAGGCCAGGCTGGATGGGGCTTGGAGCCCCCGATCCAGTGGGAGGTGTCCCTGCCCATGGCAGGGGTGGGACTGGATGGGCTCTAAGGTCCCTTCCAACCCAAACCATTCCATGATTTTGTGACTAAGAAAGCGTTTCCATACACCACAGGGGAAAATATCAAGATCCTTGCAATTAGTTACTGTTAGAAAGCGTGTCTGGGGTTTTACTTTTTGGCTTTTGGGCAGAGTGGTAACGGTGAAGTGGCTGCAGGAGGAGTGTGTGAAACAAACGCACGAAGAACATGTAACCCGCGAAGCCGCCCTGGTCCAGGCAGCCTCTTCTATGTCTTTATACACACTTCCAGAAAAAAAAAAAACACCCACAACCCAACCCACCCCTTCGCAAGTCACAAACAATTCAGGATTCAACTAAGAAAACACAGAGTGAACCATATGGCCCGGGTGGCTCGAGTTGGCTGCATTTTCCCCCAGACAAAGAAGGGATTGAGAGTTGAAGGAAAGGAGAAAAAAACCAACTTTCCGGCTGATGAAGCTGTTGTCTGGAGGCAATGATCCCAAATCTCAAGGCTTTATTCCAGGCTCCGACTGAGACGTGATATGTCATATGATTAGCATCTTTCATATTTACAAGAGTAGTATGGGCTGCCAGTCTTTAGAGAAAGGCGAGAGAAAGAAGGGGCATATGCTGAAATGGATTTAGCATTTGAAAGAGAGAAAAGAGAGCGGATAAATACACTTAAACGAGGATTTAGTTTTACTCCCGTTGAGTTCTAATGGGTTGTTGATTGAGATTTTAGGGAGCTGTAGCAGAGGTGTCAGCAGCGATGTGAAGGCGCTATTCAACCCCACGCTGCTCCTGCTTTCGCCCGCTTTGCCTTTCCCTCCCGAGCACCCGTCGGGCTGCAGAGCAAGGGAGAGGGGCTGACCTGGGCTGCTGCCACCCCTGTGGGGTCCCTTCTGATCCCAGAGTCGCACCTGTGCCAGGGTCCCTTCTGATGTCGGGGTTCATCCCAGTGCCACAGTCCCTTCTGATGCCAGAGTCCCTTCTGCACTAGGGTCCGTCCCAATCCTCAGGTCCCTCCACCTGCCAGGGCTCCTCTTGTTGCAGGTTCCCTCTCAGCCCCAGGTTCCCTGCTGATCCCAGGGTCCCTCCCTGTGCCAGGATCCCTCTTGATCCCATGGTCCATTCCCATTGCAGGTTCCCTCTCCATCCCAGGGTCCCTGTGGTGGCGGGGGTCGCCCCCTGGCGGTGGCGAGGGTCGGGCAGCCCCTCAGGTGCTGCACCTGCTGCTCCATCAGGTGGGTCACAGCCCCGTCCCACCTCACCTGGGGTGAGGGAGCATCCACAGCTCCAGGGATGGAGCATCCACAGCCCTTCCAGGCAACCTCTGTCCAGACTCACCGCCCTCAGCGTGAAGAGTTGCCTTCTATCTAGCCTAAATCTCCCCTCTTTTAGTTTAAAACCATCGCTCTGTCCTCCTCTGGCCTCGCTCCACAGCTTTCCTGTGCTGAGGGCTTCAGAGCTGGAGGTGGAACTGCCCGGAGTGGAGTAGAGGAGCAGGCTTTGAGCCCAGGATACCGTTAGCTTTCAGCTGATCTAATTAAAACATGAGCATAAAGCAAGGGGCTCTGCCTCGCAGTGGCAGCCCCTGCTAAAGCATCCGAGCACCCACCTGAAGAGAATGCAGGTAGGGTTTCAGGCGGATGTGTTTTTCCTTTGTTTCCAAACACAGACCCATTAGCCCTTGTGGAGAGCAGGTATGAAATCAGAGCAGAGGAGCTGACACACACTCCTCTTGTTCCTGCAGGTGACAGGTTTTGTACCAGTTGGTCAGCTGCGACTTCTCCAGGACAGGAACTCTGGGTCATGGCTCATTACGAGGTCTCATTGCTGGAGGTGTTCAGCTCAGTGTTTCCCACAATTCTGATTTCTTTCCAGGGACGACTGTGTCACTGCAACAAGCTCCTCACCAGGTGATTCATTTCAAAGGTGCCTAAAAAAGAAAGAGGAAGGCTGCTTTGAGCAGCTTCAGTGCCAGTGGAATACCACCTCCATAGCCTCCGAGTATTCTTGGCAAGCAGTTTAAGAGCAGTCTCTGGGAATCTTAGCACACTCATGCCTAGCCCACTTCTCCCCACCCTTCAGACCTTAATGCTGAGCATCCTCCACCTTTGAGACAGGCCATGGACAAACTTTCACTATGATGATGATGAACGAGCGCTCTTGTCAGAGTTCTTAACACAGCAGGTCTCTCTTCACAAACCAAAATCATTACGCTTTTTTGTGGTTTTGAAACACAACTGAGTGATCTTATCCTAACATCTATAAACAAATCTAGATACAGGTCAAGCCCTTCTCATTTGGACATCCAAAGACTTTAGACCAAGGACATGTAATTTCTCTCTGAAGAAATTACTGTATTGTTTAACCTTTTAATTGCTTTAACCAAGCTCCTGCCTAGATGGCACTGATCTGTGAATACACAGAATAAAGAATCGTTCCACAAGACAACGTTACCTGTGTAATCTCAAGAATAATGAAACACTAATAAAACAATAAGGTACTTCATAAGCATGAAAGGACTGCAGTTATCAAGCAGATAAAGTTACTTTATTCATTTTTAGGCATACAAACAAGGGGTCAAAACGGAAGTATCAGCGCCCTGAGATACAAACAAAATTTCACACATTACAAATAAATATATGATTTGCAATCATTCTGATAATTTTTACAAACACGCAATTCACATTTTCTTCATAAAATGGGTGTACGTTTTATTTTTGCTTTTTCTTATTCCGTTCCTCTTCCTTCCATTTCTCCAAATAACACTTCAGAATGTCGTCTAGCTGCTGCTCACACTGGCTTACATGTTGTAATCCATTTTCCCATCCTAAAAGCAGCAATAAACAGGATAATTACACCTCCCCATACAGCGTCCATCGTGTAATTAGTCTGTGGTGTAAACGTCTATTTCCCCAAGCCTAACAACTGGCTATAATTGTTCTAGTCTGAAAATGGTTCTTCAGAGTTCAGCCACTAACGAGACGATTCCTTTGATAGCAACCCAGTAGGTAAATATAATAATTACCCCTTTGGCACCTGCTCTCGCATGATCTGTTGTTTTAGAGACCAAGCACTCCCTTTGCAGTACCTGCTGATCCAGAGTCATGAGAGGACGTGCCCTTCGCAAGGGAGCCTTGCTGGGTACCGGGCAGTCAGAGCCAGCCAGATTATTGAATGTGCTTTAGAGAGCTGGACACTACTCCAGCTCTCGCTCTCTAGATCCAAGAAAACCACCAGGGAAGAATTCATGATGAAATGTAACTAATGTTCCAAGATATCAACTGTTCCACGTCAAAAGGGACCAACATAAGGGCCAACAAGGGGAGAAACTGCAACCTTTGTTCCCAAACCACGCAGACCACAAAAATGAAAGAGATGCACAGAATTAAGGGGCTGTTCAGGCACTTTGAACACCTGACAGCAAAGTTGCAATAGGTGGAGACGAGCACCCTAAGGATTTTGGTTTGGTTTGGTTTTCTTAAAGCAGGAGTAGCTTTCAACTATGTAAATGCTCAATTACAGCAAACTTCACAGCAGATAATGTGCAAACTACATTCAAAACTGTATTTCCCTCTATAGTCTGATAAAACAAACACCTCTGTTCACAAGAGCGAGCTGCAAACAAAGCAATCGGGAATTATTTGGCAGAGTTTGCTGATCTCCAATAGCATTGGGTTTTTTTCCTAGCAGCTCAAAATCCATCTTCCAAAATGAATGAGCCCCTAGCTGCAGAAAGATGCTGTGCATTCTTTCCTTTATTCAAGGACTGTCTATTCAGAAATACTGCTGGAAAGAAGGATTTGTTTATAACTTGTTTCTGCCTGGGTCTACTACACAAAAGCAAACTGGAAAAGGGATAGAAACGCAGCAGTGGGTTTCAGCTCTCCTTACTGGTGTGGTCTTTGTGTCACTATCTGATGGCATCAAAAGGAGAAAAAGAAGTCCTACTACTGGGTTACAAATACCCTTCCAGCGTAAAAACAGTTTGCAGATAGAACTGCGAACATGCTGCTTGCACAATACTTGCATTTCCCAGCTATATACTATATTTTATATGTAATACTGTTTTATATAGCGCGTGCACTACATGCTTTATATATGATATAGTGTGTACAGTATGTATACACACTAATATATCAAGAGTGTTGTACCTAGTTAATTAAAGATGATGAGCTGCATGGTTTCAAAAACACAGGAAAAGAAAACATTACCTTTGCAGTGCTGAATTACTCTTCCCCACAGTCTGTTCCTACTTAAACAGGCCAGATTTCCAACAATCAACAAATGCCTCTTTGCTCTCGTTAGTGCAACATTCATTCTCTTTTCTGAGTCTATGAACCCCATTTGCCTGGTTCTTACACACGACAAAACAACGACCTCCTTCTCAGCTCCTTGGAAAGCGTCTACAGTGGACACCTGGACAGCTTTAATTTTGAAAGCCTCAGAGTGAACAGAGCCAAGCAAATTCTGGATCTGTAGACAAATGAATATGGACGGTGATGAGTTCTGCTACTCACAGCCACTTGTCTTGAGCAAAGAATATTTAGAAGAAACAAATACATTTAAGAACACTCTTCAATTGGTGACACGTAATACAAACCTTATACATCTGTGATTTATAAAGAGTAATCACGCCAATCGTAGATCCTTCTATTCCACTCGCAATCAGAGACTGGATGAGCTTGATTGTGAAATGAGCCTCTGCCATGTTATAAAAGCTGTTGTCTCTTTCAATCTGGAAACAGGGAAGATTTCCAGTTTAGTTGTCACAAACAGCAGACCGCAAAAAGAAACAGAAGGGAGGAACAACTTCACTATTGACTTTTTATATAACAAATGTTTAAAAGCTTACTTGCTCCATCCCATTAACACTATAAAAACATAGTGTTGGAAGCCAATCCAATAAAGGACTTCTCTCTTTCTCAGAAACGCCATCTATCAGACTTCCTTCATAGAACAGCTCGTTGGCTATGGCACTAATAGCAGGGTGACATCGGTACTGTGTCCGAAGGAGGACTGGTTCGTGTCCCTAAAGAATTATGATACAGAAAGCGTGTCAAGGAAAAAGAATTACTAAACATTTTTCAGCGCCAGCTATGTCAAACAAGAATTAAGTGGAAAAGATTCCTATCGTAAAGTTGGCTTGACCTTCACACATTCGCTTCAACAGAATTTACAACAAATACTGCAGCCTCAAATTCTTCTATCTGCATTGAAAATGGCTCAGAAAGATCAGAAGTCAGAATCTGTCATTGCTTTTGAACCCATTCTTGTTCTGCGCTTGTTATGCTTACAATATCTTACCTTAGAGCGGCCCTCCAGTATGGAAAGGGGCTACAGGAAAGCTAGAGAGGGGCTCTTGATCAGGGAGTGCAGGGACAGGACGAGAGGGAAGGGTTTTAAGCTGAAAGAGGGGAAATTGAGATGAGGTCTGAGGGAGAAATGTTTTGCTGTGAGGGTGGGGAGGCCCTGGCCCAGGTTGCCCAGAGAAACCGTGGCTGCCCCATCCCTGGAGGTGTTCAAGGCCAGGTTGGATGGGGCTTGGAGCTCCTGATCCAGTGGGAGGTGTCCCTGCCCATGACAGGAGGTGGCACTGGGTGGGCTTTGGGGTCCCTTCCAACCTAAACCATTCCATGATTCTATGAGTTCTCCCTGCACTGTGAAAATAACACTTACTGAGAAATGCACTGGCATGGAAACTGCTTAATCAAAAGCCTGGCTGATCTTCTGACATCTAAATCTTTCAGTGACTTCAATGGACCTACAACTTCACCCTCCACCTTTTCTAAAATGATGTTAGTTGTACGAACCATTAAGCAAAGCCGGTCAAAAAGCGTCTGCTCCAATCCCTTCTCATGAATGCTCTCGGACCCTTGGATAGTTGGCGGTAGTTGCTTGGGGTCTCCAACAAGGACTAGCTTTTCACACTGAAACCTAAATAAGAATGTTAAAAAATAAAGTTCTAAAAAGGATGTCAAACTCTTCATAACACCAGCGTGTGCTGTATTTATACATCACAGAATGCTTTCCAGCAGACTCCCTGTCTTTCCATGGTTAAAATAACTTGGTAACTCAAGGAAGGCACCCAAAAGCAAGCCTCAGTTTAAAATTAGTCTTTTTGCTTTCTAGGGCGAGTCCTCAGCATTTGTGTTCTTAAAAAAGCTGTGCAAGTTTGGCAATTATTTGAGGTTGTGTGACTGGTAACTACAAGTTTTATCTCTGCTGAAACACAAAAGGAACCCGTACCTTGCAATAGGAAGGAGGGAAGCAGGTTCAGTCATCTGACTGCACTCATCCAGCATCACTACAGGGAACTTGAGAGTGTTCAGGCAAGGGAACGGGCAGGCAGCACAAGTCACTCCAACCACTTTTACCTTTGTTATGAGAGAGGAGAAAATGGGCAGATCAAAAGTTAAGATCATTTAATAGTTGATGTCTGTGCAATATGTAACTACAGCTTCAGCAGTACAATACACCTCAATTAATTTTTAGCAGTTCTACTGCATGCTCTGTCATACTCACTGGGTCTCCAAAAATCGTATTCTAACTTCCAGTAAAAGGCATTGTGCATGCAAAGAGATGGATCCAAGGTTATAATTTCTTATGCATGGAGTGTTTATACATTAGAATCCTTCACAGATTCGTGTGTTTTAAGATCAGATGTAGTCTGATACAGGGAGAGTTCAGATTACACAAACCTCCTAAACCTTCTGAAGCACAGCAGCAAAAGTGGCAGCAGTGACCACCAAGAACAAACACAAGGCACAAATTGCTCAGACCTGCTTTGTTACAACTGCTTTACAACAAGCTGGGGCTTTTTGAGTCTAGGACTGAGGGAAAAAGATAAGGTAACTAGAAAGATCAGAAATTGAGAAGATTTCTCTACAGGAGGCGGTAATCTTAAAAGATAATACTTTGATGAAAAGTTACTTAAAACACATTTGAAATCTTCTTGGCGGCTGATACTCAGCTCTAGGATAGATTTAGCTCAGTCCTTATCTTCTACCCTTATGACTATATCAGTTTTAGTTTCAATCTGAGAGTGCAGACTAGCTGGACTCAGAAACTTCTCTCTCCTCACCTTGCAAACTAGATTGGTAATATTAAATCAGATTGCAATAAAGTTCAGAAAGGGTTTATGTCTCATAATATATCACTAATCAGGAACTCCAAGCTCAACTCAAAGAACTCACACACAGCTAAGACACTACACTATACTTGTGCAATTAAACCCGCCCTAGACCTAACACTCATCTTACTTTTCAGGTATCAGAGGGGCTTCCCGGTTTCCATTTGCTGGGCCTTGTGGATAAGCCATTGTAAATTCCCACCTTCCCAACCTATTGCTTTGACTGTACCTGTTGCAGCATAGCTTTATTGGTCCCCAGTTTATGCTGCTCAATACTCTTCCTTACGTATATTTTTTCCGCTGGAGTCAAATCTTCTTTCATGAGAGCAAGCAGCTCTTTTAACTGCTCGTTTTCATTTCCTGAGCCAGTATGTAAACTTCAAAAAGAACACAAGCATTACAATGATTGAAAGTAACAGTGCTTTCCCTGTTTGGTGACCAAACCAATATAGAAAAATAATGATATTTTATACTCTGCAATAATGTACTCACCTATCCCGAACCCAACGGACTAGAACCCAGTAGACTAGTCTAATATCTGTTATAAAACCGACCTTTAAACCCACCAGCTCAGACCCTACCACCCCGACCAGAGGCATATGTGTATTAAATGACTTCTCCAAGCACGCAGCTGATTTATATCCTTGGTATGCTACTGACACCAAGGAATGGAAAATTAATCTTTAATCATCTTGAATTTTACTTTGTTCTCTCAAATTGTGTTGAAAGTACTATGTAGATTGCTTACTTTTAAATAGTTGAAGGAGAAACCCCGGACCACTACAGCAAAGGTAACTTGTGTAAGTCATACAGAATTCATGAGTTGTTACTATTAATTCCCTGAACATTAAATTTATGATTAGTTCCTCCTAGCTCTTATTGCTACAGCAGTACAGACCTATTTCACAGCTCTCTGTTTTGCTTTCCCTCCTTGTGTAAACTCAGACATGTAAACCGTTACACATCTGTAACTGCAGTTATTTTGTCCTCCTCTACTAATTCTCATTTAAAAGCACTAGCTGTATTCAGCAACAAGTGACGTTCCCAAGCCAAGGTCAAATTTCTCCCTTGCTTTGTGTATTGAGAACCCTGAACGAGGCATATTATAATCACATTCTGAATTACTTCAAAATAGTTATTTTACAGTGTGCATACTATCATGAATCACTTCAGATCCCTCAAAGATCAAGATTCTTACCTATGTGGAAGAATTGCTTTGGTGATTTTCCTAACACTTCCCACTCTGATAAAATCCTCAAATCCAAGATCAAGTAGACTTCAAAGAAAAAAAGAGATGAGACATGTCACAGAAATGTAAAATGAAATTTTGGAAGATTTAAAAGTGATTCTAAAAGGCTATTGGACACATCAGAACTCAAACTTCTGCAGTTGATCAGATGAAGTAACTCGGGCCACAGTTCAAGTAAATCAAAGTCAATTACCTCATCATGATTTGTCTCAAAAAATGCTTAAACCTTTCATAGTTCTCCTCTCATAAACAGTCTTCCATTTGTACTTTCCCTTCCTTCCTTTCTCTTTCCAAACAATGATTTTCATTTAATGCCAGCTTCACGCTGAAGTTTCCGAAGCCCGACTCTGCCTCTCTCTCTCCGCACCTCTTCTCCTGTCCCTACTGCTACTTCCCAAACATTCCTGAGCAATACTGTTTTCCGTAACGATGGATTTTAATAGTGGATGTGATGAGAGTAGAGCCCAACATTAGTCTCATGTGAATCGGCACAGCTAGTCTTGCAGTCTTTTAGCATATGCACGCTGTGCAAAGGAGCAAGGGTAACATTAAAGTGAATGCAATCTTCTTGAAGTGTTCTACTGGAAATACCAATTATCTTTATCATATGAATGCATTATTGTTTATGGAACCATTGTTTATGGAACTGAGGTGGTTGTGCCTGGAGAAGAGGAGGCTGAGGAGAGACCTCATCGCTCTCCACAACTACCTGAAAGGAGGTTGTAGACAGGTGGGTGTTGGTCTCTTCTCCCAAGCGACAGGTGATAGGACAAGAGGGAATGGCCTTAAGCTGTGTCAGGGGCAGTTTAGATTGGACATTAGGAAAAATTTCTTGACAGAAAGGGTTCTCAAGCACTGGCAGAGGCTGCCCAGGGAAGTGGTTGTGTCACCACTCCTGGAGGTATTTAAAGGTGGATGCATGAGTTGCTTGGGGACATGATTTAGTAGCAGACTGGTATGGCTGGAATTCATGACCTCACAGGTCTCTTCTAACCTAATGATTTTATGCTTCTGTAGTCTGTACAAGTCCTGGCAACCTACCCGAGCAGTACCCTGTCAACAGCAACATTAGTGTAAGAAGCGATCAGGAGTTTCCATGGAACTGGCCTTGGACCCTCTGTAGCTTCGCTGCTTTCAAAGAGCTGTACCAGGAACAAGATGACAACAGACAGCAGATAGCTCTTTCCAGCTCCAAAAACACCTGGTATTTCGGAATAAAAAGCCCAAGTTACAAGTGAAAATTTTCTAGAAAGTACAGTTCTAATCAATTTAAGTTAATCTTATGAAACATTATGCTGTGATTCCTGTAAAAACATAGCGTGTGCTCGCTTTAGCAGCTGTAAGTATCGAGGGTCAATGAATTGTCTTACAGTTTGCATTTACTGCCTGTAATAAGTTCATAAAAAACTACAGAAAAGGGGAAGCAAGGGTATTTTTCCTAGATTTTCTCCTTAAATACATTATGTGCTATTAAAAGCATTATGTGCTAAGGAGCCTCATCAATACATTCAAATAATACAAATACAAGTGCCTGCATGCACATCCTTCATACCACGTCCTCAGGTACAGAATAAGGAATTTGAGAGACAATTGTTCTGGAATGACTAAAATTTTCACTAGATCAATACAGCCAAACAAAAGCTCAAGCAATTTAAGTCTAGTGGTATCTATACTAAGATTGTCATTATTGTCAACATTTTTACTTTGACAGGATCTGAAAACTTATTACGGTAACTGCTTTTCAATACTGATTTAAAAAAAACACATATCTTTGAACTAAGATGTTACCAGCCTTTTTGTACCTGTTTAAAAGGGATAAAACCAAGACAGAAGGAAATATAAAACAGCAAGGAATAATGTATAATGGAAAAAAAATTATATCATAATTTAGCAAAGCTGAAACGTGACAAAAAGTGGTTTTAGTATGAAAGGAAATAAGCAGAAGACACTAAATAACTCTGATTCTGAGTGTAGAATTTACTAGGAAAGAAGTTTATGCTTATGTAAAATCCTGCAAAAGGCAAACACAAATTCAAGGATCAAAAGCTTTGATGAATGGATGTTATAAGGTTAGGGTCATTATCTGAGGGGTCTCATCCAATAAATGAATTTTCAGGAAATGCATGAAGTAGGCGAGGACAGCAGTATTACAGAAGATTTTAAAAGGATATTCCACGCACAGTGGCAGTTTATTCAGCCTCAGCCTTTGTGCTACGTTCAAAATAAGTCAGCGTTTAACCAAAAATAAGAATCCCCCTTTGAGACCATCTAGAATTGTGAATATATGATTAAGGAAACAAGTCTACTGTTTCATCCCTGAGAATTTAAGGCTATTTCACTAACGCTGGCATTACATATTAATCAGCATTTTTGCAAAGACACAATAGCAGCAAGTTTCACAGTAATTTGCTAGCTACCACGTATGATTGTGATAGGGAAGGTCTGATGTTCTTCTACTGGTTTGGTATTTCCAGATGAGGTCATCATCTGCGCTATCTGAATGAGTGACGTAGCTTGATCTGGGTTCAATGAGAACGTTTGGATCATCTTTTCTGCCAGCCCCATTGCCACTTCAGTGCTGACAGGTCCGTGCATCATTGTGGGTTTCAGGCTCATGGCAGGTGGAATAAATTTCCTTCTGTTGACTCTACTGGTAGCATTTTCAGAACCAGAATTCCTAAGGAAAACACAGTGATCAAAATTCACGCTATAACACTGCATATGTATAATTTGCATATCATGGTTCTAATTCTCTTACTCTCCTGACATTGAAATGCTGATTAACAGCTGACATAAGTAAAAGTTGCCTCTCCCTGCACCCCAACATATGCCTTGGCCATTTACTCCTGCCCTACTTTTTAAACTTCATGGTATTTCTGTCAGGTGTTTTTCTGTACTCACAGACATATTGTGTGTTCGCATCATTGCTGAAACAGTAACTTACATCTTTAGTAGAAATGGTATTAGCGGTAATGTAGATGGATTGAAGTGCTCCTCCATATTTCTCAAAGACGTAAGCTCCCCACTGGCATTGCAAACCAGCAAGGCATGAACAATTGCTGAAAAGGCCACAGAAAAAGAAAATTAGGAAAAACGTCAAAGAGTCAAAATTTCTACTCAGCCTGATAAATGAACTACAAAATGCCAAAAGAATGATTGGCCTCCTGGAACCCAGTGAACTCATGTCTGCCTCAATATTCTAGGTGAGGAGAGACCTATCAGCTCTCCTTTCCAAAACGCGTTATTTTTAAGTATTCATGTTTCCAACATCAGGAACCTCCTAAGAAAGCTTAGACAAAAACTCTTACTCATTTTAAAAATACTCTGGATATTTAGAAGGCTTTGGAATTTAGGAGGTGCATTTTGCAAGTAAACCATCTGCATCACAACAGCTAAGCACGTGTTTTCTTAAAACACACAAGACATGAACATAAGAACACCTCCAATGGGCCAGATTCATGTTCCACCTATCCTGTTTCCAAAGCGTAGGGGAGAGCATAAGAATAGAACAATTATTCAATTATGTCTTCTGAATTTACTGCCAGTTTCCTAAAGTTCTGGGGCTCAGGGATAGCCTAAGGAATAGGTTTCTAATATGTTTAGTAACCCATATAGCTCTGTTTTGCTGTTGTTTATCACCTCCAGGGATGGGGCAGCCACAATGTCCCTGGGCAACCTGGGCCAGCGCCTCCCCACCTTCACAGTGAAGAAATTCCTTCTCAGTATTGAGGAATGTACATTAGTATATGTATTCAAATAACATATTCAAAGTCACAAGGGAAAATAATCCTGTGAATGAAGTACTAGACTTGAAACATTCTAATCTCATCCTTCATTGCTGGCCAGATTTTCCCCCCAGTATTTGTTTCCCACAATTCTGAATGATTTGGTGCAAAACTCACTGTCCGATCGCCAGTTTGAGGGGCAGTAGCCTTTCAGTGGGAGTAACTCTACTTCATTGTTAGAGGATGGTCCAAAGAAAGCACTGCTTGCAATAAAAGTATCAAGAGGCTCGAAGTTCAGAGTCTTCGAAACAACCCAAATATCATCTGTCAAAAAACACAGTTCTCATAAGTTTCTACTGTTGTCTTTTAAAGTAAATTAAACTCGACAAAATAGCTCAGTATTTGCTGCAAATTAAATCAGCACTAACGTGAAAGCAGGGGATATGAAAAAGTCCTAAATAAGAGTTAGTCCAGTTCTAAAGAATGAACAAATAATTTGTAATTCTTCTGGTACCTACTGTCAGAAACTGACAGTAACTGGGAAGTTCTCTCCTGGTGCTCACAGGAGGTTTGACTTCTGACAAATCTGAAGTATCATTATTTGGAACAAATCACAGAAGTATCCTACAAATCCAGTTAACCAGACTTCTGCCAAAGACCAGCAAGCACTGAAACAAACGTCTGTTCTCCCTTCTCTTTCAAAACCAACACATACTGGAGCCTAGAAATGTTCTGTTTTATTTGGCACATCCAAACGAAGCTCACTATATCACTCCTATACCATAAATTGCAGAGCACAGCAAGAGAGACTTCAGAGTTCGGAGCCATAATGGTGCATATAGAATCATAGAATAGTTTGGGTTCGAAGTTTGTGATGCTTTGATCATTTAGAAGAAATACACAACAGCTAATGAAAACCTGATTTTTTTAACCAAGATTTCCTTAAATATCATCTATTTGAATACTGGCCTTTCCTGAAACTTTGCGATTCACACATTTAATACATTCTAAACCCAAGAATATGGAATGTATATTTTTCTAGGGCAGTTGAACATTTACAAGGAAAGATGAATTACTGAGATACTTTGCTGCCTTTCTAGAACAGAAATTGAACTATCAGGGTTGGCAGGAGTTTATAGGATTCTATTTTCCTCCTTAGATTACAAATTAAAACTTTACAAAGGCACGTGACATGGACAGTTCTTTGGATGCTGGAGATTTGCTTACCTTTGCTATAGAGAGAATAATGCTCCTTTCTGCTTAGTTTGAGGTACAATTTGGTTTTGGAATCACCATCAAATCTGGCAGGCATATTCATAAACTTCTTGAACTTACTACACCGCTGTGTTTGAATTTCAAAGGCCTTCCTGTTAAATTGCAATTTTAAGAAAATGTACGTAAACAATTGGCACATCTTGGATTCACCACCAAAATAAAGCAAGCTCCACAGATAAGACCAAATTACACAGCGGAATTTTGGTAGTTCTTTGTCATCTTACAGTACCAAGTTTTAAATACGTTTACCTTGACTGTAAAATCCTTCCCTTGTATTCAGCCATAATTGTTTCCCCTACAGTTAAGCAGCAAACAATAGCCTTAGATACAACCTCTAACATTAAAATTAGAATCGTTAACAGGATAAATCAAATTCTCTTATGAAAGCTTAAACTAATAGTAATTCAAAGGCAACAATCACAAAGGATTTCATTAAGGAATTGATCACGTTGCTGCTAAGCAGTTTTGATTCTTGAGGAAAAGAGTGCTGACTCAAAATGCCATTGCTGTGAATATTATTTCTTCACAGAATTGTAGCCTCTTCATGCACAGTTACTGAATGTGTCTGTTATATGCTACTGAAAATGCAATTACTGGAATATTTACAAACCCTGCCATTTGCACAGTGCTTGTGAAAAGTGCACAGCAGTTCAGAATACCTCACCAAAAGCGGGCATCCCTCATAGAGAGAAATCATTTGACTTCTGAGGTACGTCCCAATACTTTTTATATCATGAAGCACCACGTTAGGTCTGGATTTGACCTGTGTGGGGTTCACATCTTCAATCCACTTGAAAAATGAACACTGTTCAGCTTTTGGGGCATCGCAGGCGTAGAACAAACGACCCTAGGAAGGGAGGAAGGGGGAAAAAAAAAAAGAGAAAAAGACCAGTCTGTTAAAACAAACAAACAAACAAGCAAGAAAAGAAGTAGAGCAATGAATGGACCAGTACTAGCTGCTATACAAATAATCAAACACATGTGTTTTCACTATTTGGCTGAAAAATACAAGTGTGTTTTCAGAACTCTCAGCTTGCTAAGCCAGTGTGTATAATCGTTCCTTACAGAGACTGCATATCATAGAATCATGAAATGGTTTGGGGTGGAAGGGACCATAAAGCCCACCCAGTTCCACCCTCTGCCATGGGCAGGGACACCTCCCACTGGATCAGGGGCTCCAAGCCCCATCCAGCCTGGCCTTGAACCCCTCCAGGGATGGGGCAGCCACCACTGCTCTGGGCACATAACCTAGAGAATTATAAAGTCAGGTCTTTCTCTCTGCATTTATAAAGCTGTTTCTGTGTGGAGAACATCAACAATTCTGGACACTAGTGAATATTACAACTGATCTCTGTAGCACATCACTCGAACCTGCAGTTGTAAATCACACAGACTTGCCCTGTAATTGCTCACAGAATACAGTCTCTACACCAAACACACACTCCCAAACTGGAAAAAAACAAGGAATAAACAGCACCTTGTTCTGACCTTCTTTTTTAACCATAACAAGCTTAGCAGGATGCATGTGATTGCAGAGTGGGACGCAGTTTCTTGTGCTCTCACTTTGCCCATCCTTCGATGAGGTGTAAAATGATATATCCACTTTCGAAAGAGCGTTGTGTAATCTTTGCGACAACTCAAATAGCATTATGTTTAATTGCTCTTGACACAGAAAGGAAAATAAAAGAATAATTAGTACAGCCTTAAAATGGTTACGCAAGGGCACAACATTCAAATAAAAACGTTTGCATTTGAGACTTTCAATCTCAAGTCTAAATAAAAATATTTAACCCAAATCCTAAAAGAAGACAAGAAGACTTGCAGAATTCACAAATTGCCCATGCAACTGATTTGTTCTAATTACCTTAATTTCATTCCAATAATTTAATATAAGACCCTAAACAATCCAAACATTAAAAAAAACTGTTAAAAAAAGGGCTTAGATAGGACTTTAAAGGAGGTTGAACAGGCACAGGTTACATAGTTGAACATAAGCATACTGGCCTTTTACAAAACTGAATATATTTCAGTATATCTATACATATCTCCAAATCCAATGTACACAGTTGTTCCAATAAATGATGCTGATGATCTCTCTCCTGCTCACTGTGAAGCTTTGGAAACACAGTCTTTAGGAACAGCAGCATTTCCCATAGCATGGGGTTAGACGTACCTGTCAGAGCAGCTTTAAAAATCTGCTTGTAGTGAACGTAGGACTGAAATATAGTTGGAATGGAAACCTTTCTTCTAGGAATATTAGCATGCTTGACTTCATCCACATTAGGAAAAGACAACTCAGAAACTGTTATTTCCTAAAAAACGGAAAAATAAACCATTAAACCTTCTAAAACCCGAATAAGACAAATTTTGATCAATGGCCATTGTACAGACATGCCAAAATCTATTTATTTTTCTTCTTTTTCCTCTTTTATATATTGTGCTCTCATGGATAAGTATATCTAAATAGAAAACATTCAAGGCCTTGTCCTGCAACCAGAAGTTTCAAGATGAGGACTGTCAATGAAGAATCAGTTTTCTAAAAGCAAAATACAAATTCCTTTCACCACAAATGTTTGCAGACTTTGTAAGTGGAAGAGCACACACTCGATAGAATGCTAACTGGAGAAGAATCAAGTACATGTGGAGCTCCAGCAGAGAGAGCTTGGACTCCTGCTTAGCATGCACCACAAAGTTAAAATTTGCCACTTGGCAAACCACCTGCATTTATAATAACACAGGTAATACTCACAAAGGCTTTAGAGTAAATTATCTAATTCAGAATCACTTTTTCAGCCCTGAACATGGGGAAACATGGCACATAAAACCCATTTTTAACACCATTTCTGCACAGAAATAAATTAATCAGATGGAACTACAAGAAAGGCAGCACAGGCTAGAGAAGGAAGAATCAGACTAGAGCTTTGGGCTGTCCCTGAGCCTGCCATCCCAGCTAGTCCCAAGCAGCTCTTCCCTCCTATCTACACTGCAGCACATATCATAATGATAATTCTCTTCATCAGCATTTTAAAATCCAGTATGTCCGAATTGTTATATACATATATATGTGTGTGTGTATATAAACTTACTTCTCCACAATCGAAACTGAAGACATCTGAAATATTTTGAAATCAGAGAATGCTTTGAAACAAGACCTGGCTGTTAAACAATGCCATGGCTGTTAAAACATGCTGATTGCTCAATTGAGAAAAACACTCTCTTATCAATTGTAGAAGACAAAACAGCCCAACAGCTTTTATTTCATCTTCCTACCATCAATATTCAGGTTAAAAATCTAAATCTGGCACTGCGTGTGCCAAGGAATTACCTTTACAAAGGATCAGTCACGGCACTTAAAAAAAATACATTAGCAGCCGCTGTTCTGTAGCTGACCCTCTTACGTAGAAAAATTTCATCCAACCATACTGATAATATCTTGCAGGAAATCAGATAAATGCAGTTGCTTTGTCCAGAAAAATGTGTTTCTGTCACTTATAACTGTATTTGCTTGAACAGTTACACACCTGGCTGTCTCCCGTTACCGTGTGGCAGCTCAGATGACTCAACACCTTTTGTGTTGCTTCAGCCAAAGGCGTCTGACTTAAGTGCAGAGAAAGTAACTTCCTTTCTGAAATCAAATCTTGGCTGCTGGTATTCACAGGGCATTTACCAAGTGTGCTCTTTGCTGTCAGCAGAGGTGCTGAGCCGGGAGCGCTTTTATTCACAGCACTGCCCTCTCCTGTGTCATCCAGCAGCATTCCAAGGACATTCTCTGCACAGATGTCATCGGTCACTTCCTCATCATCACTGTTTTGAGTTATCAAGTCACTGTTTTGATATTTTAGCCACTTGCTTTGTCTATTCTGTGAAGTTACATTAGGGAACGCGGGTTGTGCGGATTTCCTTTGTCTGTCTTCCATATACTCTCCAAACACAGAGGTTTCGTAATTTCTATCCTCGGGGCAAAATGCATTAATAGGAAATTCCACTGACTTGTTGCATAAAGAGTCTACTGAAGAGCTGAAAGACTGCTGGACCTCCTCGCTGTCAGCTGGATAAACTCCATCAGAACTCATCTCAGTGCCAGGAAAAGTGACAAGTGGAGTTCGTGTTTTAACCGTGGGTTTGAATTTGGAGAGGCTGCATTCCTCTGAATAGCTGGGCTTCTCCTGTGCTGTACAGAGAGAAAATATATGTTACCAGCAACCTGTGGCACTTAGGGATGGCACAAAATCTCAGGTGTACAAAACCACTACGACAGGGAAAGAATTCCAAGCTCTTCCTTTTACATTCTGTCTTCTAATTGGCAAGACTATGCAGTACCACACCAAATTTCCATATGACACGAGTGATTTCAACAGTGATTCTTTTAATACCTGAATCCCTCTATTCAGGACACATTTTTGCAGGCACTCTATAAAAGAAAATGTTTGGACTACATTATTTAAAGATTATTGTGTTTTGGAGGTCATTAATCTGATACTCTCAGTAGGTCAGTGACAGCTGTCAATTGGAAAGCAGTTTAACGCTTGTTCCTTTTTCCAAAAGGATCATCCACAAAAGTGTGTAAATTAACACTAACCAATGTAGATAAATAGGATTCTAGTACCATAAGCATCTTTTTGACTAAATTCACTATCAATAGTAAATGACAGTCATTGATGGGTGTCAGCTGGAAGTGGGTCAACTGACAGCTGAACATGGAAAAAACTAAAAGCAGGTAAATAAATGAAAACATCGGAATAAATTAGAAGCTTAGCTTGCAGCCTTTTTCCCCCTCAGGCTAGAAGCTGTTTTTCCTTTATACTATGAAATCAGTCTTCAGAAGTCTCTTTCAGGAGAATATAATGGGTGAGGAGGAGGCATGTAATTCAAGACTAATTTGGAAAACATTGTTTAAAATTGTGCTTAAAACCCCTCAGTAACACACTCACCTATGAAAAATGTGTAGCAAACAAATTAAACTCTGCAGTTAGCCAGACACATCTCAGTGTATTTCAGCACCCAGGGTAACTGTCTTTTATAGTACAACTCATTGTGCTTCAAAAAAACCTCAAAGATTTTCTAGCAAAAATACTGTAAACTGCAATTATAAACTATTATTTCTTACTCGAGAAAAAATCTGAAAACTCTGGTTCTCTTGGCAAGATCCTGGGTTCCCAGAAGTGTCCAATAGTTTCTTCCCTTCCTGAAGCTGGAGAAATTGTAGAGTCTGGATCAAGTGAGGAAGGCAGTTCTAGTGATGCAATCATCTACAGAAGAATTCATGTGTCAAGTCAATGACTGGAAAAAGCAACTTGATTACAGCTGTTTTGTCACAATTCTCTCTCTTATCATTCTAAACAACTGAGGAGTCTCTCAGAGTCGAGATAAAACAGTTTTAATAAGAAGTTACTACTGTGAACACACAGGAAATAAAGCCCAAAAGATCTAGAAGAGACAGTCAATTCATACCTTGCCAGGGTCTGACGAAGTCCACTGTGTTTGTCTCAAATCCGAGTGTGAAGGTGAGCCTGACATTGTCCATGGTGGAACTTCAGAGCACACATTCAATGCTAGCGCTAGGAAAAAATACGCAAAGGATAGAAGTCATGCAGAATAATCTTTCCAAGGCCAACTGCTGCATTCTACTTTTGCTTTCACTTACAGGACTGATCTATTCTTGACTCTTTAATAAAGTCAGGCTGCATGTGAAACTTCTCTTCTCTGATAAAGCTGATATCATCCTCATGAAGACTTCTTGAGCCTGGAGACTTTACAAAAAAAGAAAAGTTACACGCACAAACTTGTTAGAAATTAACCTGTTTATCCTCTATACAAAATATTCTCTTTGTGTGAATCTTATTTCTAAGTCTCATTTGTGGATAGAATTTTTCAGTATCTTCAGCTCATTCTGAAGTAAAAAATGAAATATCATTTTTCTTCCATTATTTTAAATATTGAAATACATACTGCATTAGAAAAAAATATTTTATTTAACTTTGCATGTCATGCTTCCTTGCATCAAGGAGGAACAGAACTATAATCCAAAAAAGAAAGTTTTAAGCCTTGCTTTGGAACTCTCAAACAAATATATACCAATTTCAAATCCAGTTGTGGCAAATATTTTACTGCTAACAATAGGAAACAATGATTATAAAAGCCCTCTGCCCCTATTCACTAGCAGAAATCTCTCTGTTTAACGTCACATGTTATGACTATGTGCATTTTTCAAAGCAGAACTGATAAGAGGTTAAAAAATAAATTACATCCTGCAAATGTATACTCCAATGACAAAGATGGGTAAAATCAATTGTCTAACTGCAAAGTTTTACCACAAAGTACTGTGTTCAGTTCTTAGTGATTTGGATATGATTGTAGCATTCTCCAAATGAACTCTCTTTTATCCTACATTTACAGGATACTTTCTTGCACTAAGGTTATTAAGGATAACTGAAAAGAAAAACCGATGTTTTACCTGTCTGAAGTCAGAAAGGACAAAACTGCTTGAAAACAGGGGTGACAAAAATCTCTCAGCTGCAACCTCCATGTTACGTGGGCACTGCTGCCACGCTGGCTGTGAGCAGGGAGCTCTCAGCATTATCTCACTAGCTGCTGATCCCTTCACTTGGTGCCCTTGAAACACAACAAGCTACACGATATATTGGAATTATCATTAACTGAAAACAAGTATTGTTCTGGAATTACCTACAGTCAATAAGTCACATATGCAGCAATAATAATCTGTTGGAAACAGCAGGAGAAAAAAAAAAGAAATATCTATGTTTTTCCCTTCTCTCTCATGCACTCCTGCAACTCAGCAGCAATAAAGTTTTTGCACAAATCTCTGTCTACAGAAAATTGGTATTCTGACTTAGTATGTTTTTGTATTGTAACATCCGAGTTTAAAACTCTCGCTAGAAAACTTCCCGCAGACAAATACACTAAAAAGTGATGAGAAGCCCATTATGAGACTGCTTAAATATTTATTAGTTCTAATTGTAATTTATTGCAAATAGTAAACCATTGAACTAAAACTTAAGAAACTCTACTTATTATACTTCAATTCCACAAAAATCGTACCTTTGGTTGGTAGTCAGATGTCCCAGGATTGATTTGGGCCACTGCTACCGGGAGAATACGTGCCTCTGTTTTCTGTAATACACTATCCACACAGTTGGGCTGCATATAAGAGTAGCAAAAGCTAATTAGTCTAACAATTTAATAATCATTTAAAGTGAAAAGCTAAGAAATCTCTCACATTTATACAAAAGGAAGCATTTTAAATCGCAGCCTTTTTATTCAGAAGCCAAAACAGTCCATGATAGGAAAAGAAAACATGGTTTTTTTCAAATGGAACAGGAAAAAGAGAAGAATATAATCCAAAATCTTTGTTTTCCACTTTAGACGGACTGAAAGAAAAAGACTGTTAATAGCACTGGACAAAACCACAAGCATCAAGCACAAAGATTTGCCAGTGCATTTCAACCCAAGTGCTAAAATTCCTAGGCAAGCTGTGCTTTCAGAAATACAGTGATAGAAAAGAAAAACTAGATGGTAAAAATGATGGTATAGGGAAGGAGAAGTACCAGACATACTGATGTGATGTTAAACATAACTAAATATTACAATTTTCATGAAGTTTCTCATCATAGATTAGGCCTCCTGAACATTTATTGGCAATAGGGTCTGCAAGAGGATATCTGTTTGCTAACAGCTTCTTAGCTGATTCCTCTAAGACATTTCTAACTCAGCCTCCAGTTTCATAAGCCAGGAATTTTAGTCAAGAAACCCAGTGGAAAATGTATTTATCTTATACAGATAGGAATATGTAGTCAAAAAAATGGTTACCACAAGGTCAGCGGAATCAAAGTATGAACAGGAAGATGCCTTTATACTTTCTGAGTAAGGCATTTCTGTAAACTGGTCTAAAGCTACGAGAGATGGAAAAAGATAACAAGTTACAGTTATTCTTTTCACATGAAAGCATCTGAATATCTACTAGGTTTGCAAACCTTACCCACAAAAATAATTGCACAGCTTGGATTTAACTAAAGCAAACACAGACACAGTCAAGGAGCCCACATTGTTGCTTTAAACACTAAAATTTGCCTGAAGGAACCTCCATCACTCATCACTCCGAAAGTATAATTTCTGAATATGAACTATCTAGCAGGAGAGAGAAGAGTACAGAAGTCAAATAAGTACAGTCATACAGAATTAACTTTAAAATAGAAGCTGACCTAACCTTCATCCTCCACAAGGGGTTCAAATATCTCGTTAGCAGTCTCTGCTTCACATAATATGCCATTACTTTCCTCCAGCTTTTGTAAGCTTTCTAACGCTGTGCTATGTTGAGTCAAAGCGCTTAGAAGAGCGATATCATTTACCAAATCAGGAAGATCTGATGAGTTTTGAGCCATTGCCATGTGTTTCAGGCAATCCATTCCTGCGCTTTCACCTTTGCAGGCTTCACGAAAGGCATTTCTGCTCTCTACGCTTGCAAACTCAGTTTCACCTATTGCTGTTTCTTCTGGAGAAGAACGGCCTTTTCCTAAAGGATAAATAGAACTTCTGGGAATGAGAGTATCTTCCCCATATGAAATGCCAAATACCTTTTGATGGTCATCTGCAAAATACTGGAATGAGCCATAGCTAGGATCTGATTTTCCTGACAAAGCCAGCAAAGGACTACCTGGTTTAAAGCCATCGCTCTTAGTACCCCAGAAGCATTCTAAATCAACACCTGGGGACTTCACGCATGCAACAGGTATAACATCATCTTCTGTCCTTTTGTCCACTGCAGAAAGTATTCTGCTGGTAGGAATACACGAAATACTTTCGGTTTTGTCAAACATACTGGTTTTAGGGTGACATTCATTAACATCTGTGTCACTACACAAAAGATCAGTGTGATTGTCTTTTATCCACGCCGTGCCATTATCGGTATGCGCTGCACAGCCATCAAGAACCTTCTGTCTGTTGGTGGCTTCAGTACTTAATTGACTACCATTAACCTCGTTTACATTGTGCCCATCACTCAAAAGTCCTGCTTCGGTTCTGGCCTGGTTTGCAGAGGCATCTGCAACTCTTCCCATACCTCCAACACCACTGTCACAAAGCTGGGAAGGAATACCCTCAGTGCAGTCATTTCCATCATTCTCTCCATCAAATGCTGAACATCTGACTTCGTTTTCACAGCATGTCACTACTTCACAAGGAGCATGATGTCTCAGTACACTACTTTGTGCTACATCTTCTCTCTTTAAGCAATCTGGACTTTGTGAAAGCATGTTTCCTTCAGCGAGCTTCTTTACATCTCTTTCACACAGGCCTTCATTGTATGTGTCATTAAAATCAAAAGCTTCCATTAGATTAAAATTAACCTCCATTACCTGTTCACCTGGACTACAGTCCTTGCTTAAGTCTGTACTTAACTCCTCCTCTACAACTCCAGTTTCAGCCAGTGCTACGGCCACAGAGCGCTGCAGCTCACTGGGCATTCTTTCTGAATTTTGGCTTGGCTGAAGCTCACTTTGCAACTCCACAGGATTCTCCTCAAGACCATTCGTCACTGAATGCTCCCTGTACCTAGAGATAGTTTTTTCCAAGGTGACTGGACTTGGTGAACACGAAATGTCACCCGAGGATGGGACAAACTGGCTCTCGCTCGCTCTGCTTATGGTGAATTCAGGTAGGAAGAAACTGTTTGTATTGCAGGGATCTTGTAAGTCTTGACTTAAATTACATACATTTTTGTCACTTCTCTGTCCCGTGACTTCTTTTTCACAAGGTTGTTCAGCTGAATTCAGAAGTGCTTCAGCATTCCGTTCCTTTTGATCATTTACAGTTTTCTTCATAAAAGGCAGGTATGGAAGATTTTGGATTAGTCTTTTGGCTGGGTTGCCTGAAAAAGCAGGTAGGATTGTGGTCTTTTGGTCGTATAAACTATCTGTGTTCTCTGACACCTGATACCCAGAATGACACTCTGTGACTTCAGATGTTGTTTGCTCTTTGCATTCTTGCGTTGGTTTAGACTTCAAGAGAGCTATTATCTGTGCTGTGCTCCTGATGTTGTGGGACACTGCCCCATGACTACTAAATAGGGCACGTCTGGGAATTACAGGAGATTCTGGCTCCACAAGGGACTGATGAGAGTTTTGCTTCTCTGTCTCATCACATCTGTTGAGAAATGTTGTTGAAAGCAGTGAGGAGACGGACATGCGCTCTCGATCATTACCCCTACGCGCGTCCTGATCAAAGTTTGCAGATGGGTTTGTTTCTGCATCCTTCTTGCCAACCATAGAAAATAACGGAGAGGTGATATAAAACTTGGATGGAAAAGTATCCTGACACTGCTTAGATGAAGGCAATATTGTTAGGTTTTCTCCATCTTCCATCACCGATATTTTCTTCTCAACTTGGCATGGCACTTGGAAACCCTAGAAGAGGAATTTTCCATTAATTCTGCTCAGAAATCAATCTCACATTTTGTGATCAAATGCTGAAAGTACGGCACACTCCATAAAATATATTCTGATCAAGTGGCACGTGATGATTCCATAATTGTAGAGAAATAATCTCAAGCCCTTAGCAACAGCAATCCTGCTAAATTAAACAGTTAGCAAACTCTGGAAATAATAGCAACCAGTAACACATTCTGACTTACAGTTCAAAAAAACAGGGAGATACAAACTATACATTTACCATTCATTAAAAGATATACCCTTTGTGTTTTAAAATGCATGGTAACATCAGAGATAACTTTTGAAACAAAGACATACTGTAAACTTCCTTTTCAAGCCGACAGACAGATGTCTTGGAGGCAAAACACCATGTTTTACACTATTTCTATCCACTGCTGGAGTTTCTGCTTTCCTTGGTTGACCTCCAAAAGATTTTTCATTTGCTTTTACTTCTTCAACTGTGATCAAATATCGTTCACTTTCTAAATTATCTCCAGCATTCACCTAGAAAACAGAAAGCAGCATTGTGTACATAATAGTGCTAGAAAAGAAACAGTAAGTTTTTTAAACAAATAGTCTTCTAAATACTTATACATAAAAACGTCTCGTTTCCACCCAGTGTATCACAACTGCCATACAAATAATTAGATTAAAATATACACATACTAGAAAGCATTAGCTCTTTGCTTCAAGTTAAGCTTATTTAATATATCACTGTAATACACTGCTTTTACCTAATGGGAATACAATTCCATAAAACCTCCACAATGGTTCTGGAAAAGCAGTAAGAGTTATCAATAAGTAGCAGCTGGTTTCCACTATTTGCACTGCTGCAGTTTCATATCCGCAATGAGAACAGGTGCTACCTTATTTATCAAAAAACGGTTTGAAATGCTGCCTGAAAAATAGACTGTAAGCAAGCATAAAAATTAAAAAATCCAAACAAAACATACCTCAGATTTTATAAAAATGCTCTCCAAACATTGTCCTTTATCATCAAACAAGACAGCCTGCAATGAAAAAAATAGGATTTTAAAGAACTCGTTTTATTTCACAGATCGACTAGGTTGCCACTGACAGCCCAGCAGTAGCACATGACATTAAATCCAACGGCATTAAACTCAAGTTGCTCACCTTGTTTCTGCCAGAGATAATCCTCAGAATTCCATCTTGCCAGGTTTTTGATTTTTTCATTTTTTGGTGAGTGTATAACACCTGTTTGAAACGTGTAAAATATTGAAATAATAAGTAAGAACATGTTTAAATAACACAGCAGCTAGCGTGTTTTAATTTATTTCTACTTATATTCTACATGGTGATAAAATCACTTACGGTGAATTCTTGAGAAGCCATTGCTTTGGCAAAAGAGCGATCCAACAGCTTATTTCACACAGTCACATCTTCAGACAGCCTGAAAGATGGAAACACTCAGAATCTAGCAGGATTGTGAAGAAAACATATTGACACAAAAAATAGATGTCAGTTCACTTTTTTCCGCTCCAAAGAGCAGAGCTCAATGCAAAACAACATCAAAACAGTGGGGTGTAGCTGATGCGGGCATTTTAAAGAGAAACCTTGAAAATAATCTAAGAGAGAAATTACTGGTAAACAATGGCTTTTTTATGCTTGCCAACGTGTTTTCAAACTTTCAGGGGAATACTGAGAAGTAGCAACAATCTGTCATCCAAGTTGTTCTTATTCTGCCAGGTAAAGCAACTTTAATGAGAAGCATGACAGCAATTAATCACTTAAATATCTCTATTCTTAACAGTCTTGGATGAGAATCAAAGTTCAGTTTTTAATGAAAGCTGTAGGTTAAATGATGTTCAATGAGTGGCTTCTGCAAAATGGTGAGGGCACCCGCAGAACTCAAAACTTTAAAATGGTCAATTAATGCATCTCATCCACCTTTTAATTTAAAAAGTAAGAAATATGAGTGTGGCAGCTTTTATGACACAATGCATAGATGAAATTTCCTTGCTTATGGAACTGCAAAAACTCTATCTCAAACCTGCAGGTAACACGCTATTTCATGACACCAGACTACGTCCATATTTTGTTCTTGGGTTTTGATAGTTGCAGATCCTACCAAATGTGACACAGTAACAGAAGTTGTTGCTTTTTTTTTTTAATTTATTTAAATAATGACTAGCAACTCTGATAACTCCAGTGACCAGAACGTTATTTAGAATTAACAAATTATCCAGCATGCTTGCTTGCAGCAATAAAATTGTCACATAAGCTGTCAACAGAATAATTTTGTCACCAGTTGACTGACTCTGGAGTTGGTCATGCTTGCTTAAGTCATGTTGAAGATAACTGACTCTCAAAACCAGTCACCTGTGAAGTCAGTTAGACCACAATGAATTTTAAAATAGCCTTTGATGATTCAGTTCTGGTGTCCTCAGCACAGGAAGGACATGGAGCTGTTGGAGCGAGTCTAGTGGAGGCCACAGAGATGATGCGAGGGCTGGAGCACCTCTGCTATGAGGACAGGCTGAGAGAGCTGGGGTTGTTCAGCCTGGAGAAGAGAAGGCTCCGGGGAGACCTTAGAGCAGCTTCCAGTGCTGAAACGGGCTGCAGGAAAGCTGGGGAGGGGCTCTTGATCAGGGAGGGCAGGGGCAGGACAAGAGAGAACGTTTTTAAGCTGAAAGAGCAGAGATTTAGAGGAGATCTTAGGAAGACAATTTTTCCTGTGAAGGTGGTGAGGCACTGGCACAGGTTGCCCAGAGACAACAGATGTAATCAAGTCTCCTCTTTTCATAACAAATTGGGAAAGCGTTTCCTTTTTTCATAACAAATTTAGTGATAACAAAATCATCTACGATCAGACTTTTAGCTCTTTGTAAAAGTCTTCTGACTGTAGAGCACTTTAGTATTTTTATGACTTCATGACTTTATGATGTTTCAGCACTTTAGCTGTTAAAAGCAGGTGGATGAATGAGAATGTTTACTCTCAATACTGGGGCCTGGGGTTTTTAGTGTGAAGAAAAGTAGGCTGGAGAAAACCTCAGCGCTGCCTACAGCTCTCTAAGAGGAGGTTGTAGAGAGGTGGGTGCCGGTCTCTTCTCCCAAAGTGACAGGTGATAGGATGAACAGGCATGGTCTGAAGCTGTGCCAGGGGAGGTTCAGGTAGGACATTAGGAAACATTTCTTCACCAAAAGGGTTGTCAGACTGGCAGAGGCTGCCAGGGAGGTGACAGTATCCCTGGAGAGATTTAAAAGACGGGCAGACGAGGTGCTCAGAGATGGTTCAGTGGTGGACATATATGGAGGGACTTAGTGACCTCAGAGCTCTTTTCCTACCAGGCAACTCTATGAATACGGGATGCCCTGGGAACAGAGAACGGCAGGAACGTTGCCAGCACACACGCACACAGATCTACTAAGCCCACAACCCAAGGCAGCCCCGGGAAGCCCTTTCCCCCCTCCCCACACATACACCCCTCATGGCGGCGCGGTGTGACCCCTCCCCACTGTCCGCTCAGCTGTGACCCCTCCCCGCTGTCCGGGCCGCCCGGTTACTCCCAAGGGGACCGTCGTTTCGGCTGGAGGCCGAGGCCCCGGCCCAACCCACCTGCCCGGGTCTGCCGGTGGCTGCGCTCCTTGTCCGGCGTTCGAACCTTCCCGCCTCTGGCGCGGCCGTGACGTCACGAGCGCGACGCGGACGCGCGGGCGTCACGTGGCTCCCCGCCACGGGTCATGTGACCCGCCCCGGAACTCCCCGTCCCGGCCCCTCCCACCGCTCGCGCCGGGGCCGTCACGTGACACCGCCCGCGCTTAGACCGGCGTTAGACCCTTCCCGCCGTGAGTGGGGTGAGTCACGTGACAACCCCCTCCCTCCCTCCCCGCCGTCAGGCCTTCCCGGGCGCGGGTGACGTCACCGCCTCGCGAGGGAGGGAGGGAGGCGGGGGGAGGGGGTGGGTCTCACGTGACCCCCCCCCACGCTCGAACGCTGAGGGGCGGTCACGTGATTCTTCCCCGCCCCGCCCCTCCAGGCGTTCGAACCTTCCCGCCGCGGCGCGCGCCCCCTTGACGTCACCGCGGGCGGTGGGAGGGAGGAGTCACGTGACCCTTCCCCTCACGCGCGCGCGCCCCCCGCCCCCCCCTTCACGCGTGCGCGGCCGCCGCCGGGGCCTTTTTTATTAGTTCCCTCCGCGGGCGCCGCCGGTTAACGACAACGACGACGACGACGCCGGGAGCGGGAGGGGGCACGACCCGGTGGCCTCCAACCCCGCCAACCCCGGTCCGTTCTCTGAGGCGACGCCGCCCGGCGGGAGGTCAGTGAGGGGGCGGCAGGGGGCGCTGCAGGCCGGCGCGCGCACCCACCGACCCCCGCCCTTCCCGCGCATGCGCCCCGCTGGGGGGGGCAAGAGGAGGAGGAGAAGGGAGGGGAATGGTTCCTGTGCGTCTTTCTTTCCCTGTGACCGCTTCTCCCCAGGTGTTGTGGAAGCGTGGGGTGTTTGGGGTTATGAGGGGACCTCCAAGCCCATCCAGTGCCACCCCTGCCATGGGCAGGGACACCTCCCGCTGGATCAGGGGCTCCAAGCCCCATCCAGCCTGGCCTTGAACCCCTCCAGGGATGGGGCAGCCACCGCTGCTCTGGGCAACCTGGGCCAGGGCCGCCCCACCCTCACAGCAAAACGTTTCTCCGTAAGATCTCATCTCAATCTCCCGTCTTTCAGCTCAAACCATTCTCCCTCGTCCTGTCCCTGCCCTCCCTGATCAAGAGCCCCTCCCCAGCTTTTTTGGAGCCCCTTTCAGTACTGGAAGCTGCTTTAAGGTCTCCCCAGAGCCTTCTCCAGGCTAAACAACCCCAGCTGGGTACATGGCTCCTTCTCCAGGCTTTCTCACCACCCCACTCCCTCAGAATCTCCTTAGGGTTTTTCTGCCTCAGCCCTTCACTCTCTGCTGCTGTGTTGGACTGTGGGCATCTTTCCCTCCCTGATCCCTTTTTTCTTTATGTATATTTCTCCTGGTCCCTCAACATGTCCCTAGGGTTTTCTTGCCTCAGTCCTTCAAGCCCACCTGGTGACTTTGCCTTCAGATTCTGGTGCTGGCTGGGGTGCCTTTATGTGTGGCCAGGAGCTGGCACCTTGTATTGGAGCAGAGGGCCCCGTGTTGAGGGGAGGACAGAGGGAGCGGCTGGCATTGGGCTTGCGTTACTCTATTTATATGTATACTGTATTTTATATGTATACATAGTCCATGAGTGGTGTGGAAAGCTGCAGGGGTTGCTGCCTGTGCAGCTGGACCTTCTTGGGTACTGAGATATAGTCAATTCCTACACTGGTAGAGATTAAGTTGGAGTAAAATCTGCTTCATGTTGTGTGTATCCCCTTTGTTTGAAAGGTGAAGAAGGTAGAAGGTGAGTTTCTACAGCTGTGCAGTGCTTCTGGGCCACTCTGTGCGCAGCAGTGTCTCGCTTTTGTATCGGCCTCTATCCTGCTTCCGAGGGCTTACTCCTGCTGTTTCCCTTCATCAGCTCTGCTGCTTATGCGGCTCCTTAATGAGTTGGTTTAACCCAGGCATCCATCAGGGAAGGACCAGAAAATAGCAACTTACCTCTCAGGGCACAGAGTGGAGCTGGTTTACCAGAGGGTGGGAGGCTCTGAGGGTGGACTGTGTAGCTGGATGAGAGTGCTGCGCTGCCCTTCTGGTGTCGATGAACTGTTGGTTTGTATAGCTGAATCCATCACGTCATAGTCTTGGTCTGTGGGCCTGCATTTTATTAAAAACCCCTTCTTTGCCTCTTGTGATGACAGAAAAAAGGGTAACCACAGCAGGCCTGATGCAGTGGGGTCTGGCACCCACCACTGTCACATGGAAGCAAAGCCTTCGCTGTTTGTGATGATTCCAATTTCGTGACATCTCTTAAATGCCTTAAAGTGTAGGTTTAGAGTATTGTTTTGGTTTCATTCCTTGAAATGGGGAAAAAGCCGGAAGTTGTAGTTTTAGGTTAAGAAAGTAGTGCTGGTCCCTATGTATTAACTCCTGTCCTTTCTTAGAGTAAAGTTACAGGCAGGATAGGGACTCAAACTGGGCAGCCTCTGCCTGTGTGTATTAGGGTAAGAACGCCTAAGGTGGGTTATAGAATGCATTTTTAAAGTAGTTTTGTGTTTGCTGAATACATGGGTTTATTTTGGATTAAAAGTCCAGAAGAGGAAGTGTTGCCACTGACTATGTGGGAACGTTTTCATACTATAAAAAGTATTATGAATTATTTTTCCTCCTCCCCTGCTTTGCCCCATTTTGCTATTTAAAATGCCCAAAGCAAGCAAGGATTTGCATCAGTGCGTAATATAAAGAATAAAGGATAGCAACAGAAGCTGGGTTTGGAACTTGGCTGTGTGCCGGTTAGCACTGACATGTTTAGCGCTTTCCTTTTAAAAGCGTAGAAAAGTTAACTGTAAATTTCTGTGGACCTGTATTATTTTGATTTATATTATTTTTGCTTTCTTAGAGTTGCTTAATTGTCTCCTTTTCCTGGTTTCACTCACACACTGAGACACTGATTTTATTTCATTTGAGGAAGGCTGAGAGATGGCAGCTGTTTTGCTTTAACAGAGTGATGTTTTGGCCCTGCTTTTGCTTTCTTCTGATTTTATTGTTTATCAGAACTGCACTTGTAGTTGTGAGGCCGGCACTATAAGAGTTGGTAAGTCAAAACCATGGACTGTCTTACACCGTGGCATTGCAGCTTTCATTGATGAGTTGAGGTTTGCAAAAGAAATTGCAAATGAAGAGAATACCACCCAAAAAACCAAGTGCTGCAAATTATCGACATGCTTATAGACAATATTCCTTTAAATCCTGAGTTTTTACATAGTATTGTCTCAGGGAGGACTATTTCCCTGCTGAATGTAAAATTCTATGCAGGTTCCAGTTATAGATTGAGAGGTGACTTTTGCTCCTGCTCCATTTCCAAGCTTCTCCAGTGCAATTTGCTCAAAGCTTCATTTCTAAAGCTAGTAGCACAAAGTGAGGGGCATGGGGGAAAGCCTGGGATACAGCTTGCAGCTGGTTTTATTTATGCTTGAACAAGAACCTCTGTCGTGGGAAGGGTGTCCCAAGGCTGAATGACTCAAAATCCATGAAACACTTGGATGGCTTCTTAAAATAAAGCTTTGCTGCACGAGTCACGTTCATTGTATGTCTGTGTGGCCGTTTAATACTGTTCATTTACTAAAATTATCCCATAATAATGCTTTATCTTTAATGGTGCAACTTGCTAGAGTGCTGGGGCAAGTAGGATATTGTTTTGCCGATTATTAATATAAATGTCTTGCTGAGGGCTTGAGCAGACCTTAAATTGCTTTGGTGGGAGTTTTACCTGGCTTATCTTTTCAAGGTGACTGTTGACCTTTCACTATCTGGAGTGGTCGGCTCACAGCAGGGAGAGACACTGATATCCGGCCAAGGGAAGCCTGATTTGCACAATAATTTGAAGTCCATTTCCATTTTCGTCATCCTGTTGTAGAGGTGGGCTTCCTCTCTGATGGCTATACTCAGGTTTCCTTCTATGTTGCCTTGGCAGAGAGCTGAGAAGTCTTTCATATGGTGATTGCTACATTAATCACCTGAATTTTTGTGTTAATTTTATTTTCAAAAAGCTGTTTGGGTTAGGCAGTATTGCTTTGCTTGCTCTGCTCACGTAAAATGAAGTGCTGCAATGACTGGCAGTTTTCAAGGTGGACCAACTAGCTACAGAGAGTTTAAACGTGAACAAAAAAGATTAATTGATGCATTAAAAAGGTTTTATATTTTTCAAGGCAAATCTGTATGTTCAGGTTACTTTCCTTTAGTTAATCCCTAATTTCTTGGGGCCCAGTTCTGATGCTTTGACAGAGTTTGCGTTGCCGTTGACGTCAGTGGCAGTTGATGAAAGAGCCCTAACCAAAGAGGAAAAATGTCCAAGTGTAGCACACACGCATTGCCACATGGACTCACAAATAAGAATGTGTCAGAACATATTCAATTAGATTAGAAGATTTTGAATTGCTGCCCTTTGGTACACCTTGGCCAGACACAGAGTAGTTTGCATTTCTGACGTAACAAAGACAAATTTTAAAACTAAACTTTACTATTGCCAGACCTCAGTGTCAACTCAATGTCTAAGTACATCTTTGTCTTGCATTTATTTATTAAGGTTAGCCGATACTTTTATTGGAGTTTATACCTTAAATTTTTGCAGTGAGCTCTTCAGCTGCTGGATGTGTGTTAGCATATAACCTGTTTGCAACCACTGAATGTGTGCCTGCTGAGCATGGTCCTTTGGCCAGCTGCTTCAGAAGTGTTCTGTATAATCCAACTTTTTTTTCTTTTTCCTGCTTCACCTTCTACATAAAAGGGTGGTCTCTGAAGTGCAAGTGGTGGTTTTGGCAGTGTTAGCTTTACGGTTGTACTCAATAATCTTAAAGGTCTTTTCCAGTCTAAGCAATTCTGTGATTCTTTATAGTGTTATGGGTTTTTTATGTGTTCTTGCTAGCAATTTGTTCTGAGAGATATGGATAGTGAAGAGCAAATTATTTCTGGGAGGAAAATTGACTGATTTTTAGGTTTGGTTTTGGTTGGCTCTCTTCGCGAGTGGCTTGCTTTGCCAGTAAGAGGGAAGTTATGTATTATTAAAACATGCTTTGTGACCTGCACAAGCACTTTAAAGAATTCACTTTGTTTCTATATATTTTTTCTTTAAATACTGTTGCTTGTCTGATAACTCACAACAGCAATAGGAACTGTCAATCCCAGGATTGCTGCTGAGATTCAAAAACTGCTGATAGAAATCTAATGGGGAGGGTGGGCTGTTTACAAGGCATTCTGAATTAACATAATAGTACAAATTTTAAAAGAAAAACCTGCGGTTTGGTACCAACTTTCCTCCAGTGAATCTCTAGCTACAGGGTGGTACTAGATGCTGTAAGACATGAGTTCCAGCTTAGTCTTCACTACAGTTATTGTGTGACCTAATTCTCCTCATCTTCTGTAGTCTTAGTATTTTTCTATGCTGCAAATAATAAATGGCACAGTCTCACAGAGGATGTGCAGGTTTTAATGTAAGATATACCAATAACATATAATTTTTAATATGATATACTACAGAGAGGACCAGGAGGACCCAGGAAACTACAGGCCTGTCAGTCTGACCTCAGTGCCAGGGAAAGTCATGGAACAGGTGATCTTGAGTGCTATCATGAAGCACATGCAAGAGAACCGGGTGATCAGGCCCAGTCAACATGGGTTCACTAAAGGCAGGTCTTGCCAGACTAACCTGATCGCCTTCTATGACAAAGTGACCCGGCTACTGGATGAGGGAAAGGCTGTGGATGTGGTCTTCCTGGACTTCAGCAAAGCCTTTGACACAGTTTCTCACAGCATTCTGCTTGAGAAACTGTCAGCCTCTGGGCTGGACAGGCGCACACTCTCCTGGGTGGAAAACTGGTTGGATGGCCGGGCCCAGAGAGTGGTGGTAAATGGTGTGAAATCCAGCTGGAGGCCAGTGACAAGTGGGGTTCCCCAGGGCTCAGTGCTGGGTCCAGCCCTGTTCAATGTCTTCATCAATGACCTGGATGAAGGCATCGAATGCACCCTTAGCAAGTTTGCGGATGACACTAAGCTGGGTGGAAGTGTCGATCTGCTGGAGGGTCGGGAGGCTCTGCAAAGGGATCTGAACAGGCTGGACCGCTGGGCAGAGTCCAATGGCATGAGGTTTAACAAGGCCAAATGCCGGGTCCTGCACTTGGGGCACAACAACCCTATGCAGTGCTACAGACTGGGAGAAGTCTGTCTAGAAAGCTGCCTGGAGGAGAGGGACCTGGGGGTGTTGGTTGACAGCCGACTGAATATGAGCCAGCAGTGTGCCCAGGTGGCCAAGAAGGCCAATGGCATCTTGGCTTGTATCAGAAACGGCGTGACCAGCAGGTCCAGGGAGGTTATCCTCCCTCTGTACTCGGCACTGGTGAGACCGCTCCTCGAATACTGTGTTCAGTTCTGGGCCCCTCACCACAAGAAGGATGTTGAGGCTCTGGAGAGAGTCCAGAGAAGAGCAACAAAGCTGGTGAAAGGGCTGGAGAACAGGCCTTATGAGGAGCGGCTGAGAGAGCTGGGGTTGTTTAGCCTGGAGAAGAGGAGGCTGAGGGGTGACCTCATTGCTCTCTACAACTACCTGAAAGGAGGTTGTAGAGAGGAGGGTGCTGGCCTCTTCTCCCAAGTGACAGGGGACAGGACAAGAGGGAATGGCCTCAAGCTCCGACAGGGGAGGTTTAGGCTAGACGTTAGGAAAAAATTCTTTACAGAAAGGGTCATTGGGCACTGGAACAGGCTGCCCAGGGAGGTGGTTGAGTCACCTTCCCTGGAGGTGTTTAAGGCACGGGTGGACGAGGTGCTGAGGGATATGGTTTAGTGTTTGGTAGGAACGGTTGGACTCGGTGATCCGGTGGGTCTCTTCCAACCTGGTTATTCTGTGATTCTGTGATAATATAATAATTTTTAATATAATTTTTTTTCAAGGGTTATATTTAACTTTCTGTTGACAGAATGACAGGAATGGAGACTGAAACTTCAAGAGACAAAGCTGTGGAAGAAGAAAGTACTGAACAGAAAAAGGAAAGAGAGAAAAAGAAGAGGTCAAGGGTTAAACAGGTGCTGGCAGATATAGCAAAACAAGTGGATTTCTGGTTTGGTGACGTTAATCTCCACAAAGATAAATTTCTTCGAGAGCAAATAGAGAAGTCCAGAGATGGGTGTAAGTTTATATTGAGTATATTTCAATAAACAGAAGCGCTGAATTTTCTCCTGCACTGTGTTGCTGGTGAGAGTTACAAGTTCTTTTGAGCTGGTTGTCTGCTCCTGGGGAAGACAGTAGTTTCATGCTGGAAACCAGCACCAGCTCAGGAGACAGAGCTTGATACTAGTGTTTAAAAATTGCAGTGTAGGGCTACTGTGGATCTTTGTCCTTCGGACAATTTTTGACATGGTTGATTTGACATTGGAACAGAAAATTGAGTTCAGTTCTGAAACTGCTTGCCAGTTCCTGAAGACATCAATTTGCACATCAGCTGCAGTGACTAGCAGGCTTTTTCCTGTAAAAAACACTGCATGTGTGATAAATACAGCATTGCTGTAACTTTTGTTTTCTTAAGGAGTCCATGTTTATTTACGGTGTAAATCATTACTACAGTTGCACTGGTGAAAAGCGTAGGCTTGTGACTGCATGGTACAGTCCTCAGTTATATTTAACTTAAAACCAGCTTTAAGAAAGGCCCTTCAGAGAAATAAAATTTACCCTACGTTTTTTAGAGATATTAGAGCTTGGACGTCTAACTTTTTAATGAAGATTGATACTCCATAGTTTTCTGTCAAGGTTTCAGCAGCATGACTCATTGCAAGTGAAGTGCAGGCAGGGACTCTTTTGTCTTGGGAAGACTGAGTTAAACACTTAATTGAGTACTTGAAGGAGAGGCAAGTTTTCAATGCAAATTGTTTTTGTATTGTAAACTACATCAGAAAGGGGGTTTTCTTCCTTTCTTTTCAAAGACAATACTTATCAGTGGGGAGGTGAAAGAATAAAATTCCTTTGATAAAGGTTTGCACAAAAGAAAAGTAAGTATAGTTTTACTTTAAACTTTAATTTTGATGGTAAAAAATGTCTGTAAATCCTTGGCAGCATAGGTATATTGTTTTACAAAAATGCTAGTCTTCATGTCAGATTAAAACATCTAACAATTGCTTCTTTTCTGGATTAACCTCACCTCAACTTTTGCATCTTTTTTTATCCCTAGATGTTGACATATCTCTTCTTGTTTCTTTCAACAAAATGAAAAAGTTGACTACTGATGGAAAATTGATAGCTCGAGCAGTTAAGAGTTCATCCGTTGTCGAGGTATTTATTTCATTTCTGTATTTGCTGATGCTAGAGTAATAATGATAGTATTGCTAAAGCAGGCAACAGTCTTATGGAAAATGCTTGTCATTTGTTGTTACTCGTAGTTGGATTTAGAAGGAACTAGGATCAGAAGGCGCCAGCCACTGGGCGAACAACCAAAGGACGTGGACAGTCGAACAGTCTATGTGGTAAGGTTGTGCTTCTGTCTGGCACAGTGCTTTGTTTCTAACTCTGGACAGCCTTTTAGGCTTTCTTGCTGTTAATTCTTTGAGTGCAAGCCCCCCTGTGTGTTGTCTATGATCATCTAATTCCGTAGTATGACTTGTATTAAGAACAACAAAACCAGCATAAAGCATCCACATCGTTTTTCCAGAAGGCAGAATTTCTTTGAGAACCTCATGGATTTAGTACAAGAAAGGTTTACATAAAATATAAAGGCTAATACAATTTGTCCTTGTGGTTTTTGTTTGGGTTTTTTTTGTCCAGATGTAAAGGATAGCATGAGAGGTAGGGAAGTGCGTTACAGGTGTACTGAACTTGCAGTGCTAAAGCCTATAGAGTAGTGTTAATGTACGTGTTTAATGCAGTAAATATTTTTTGTATTGGAAATTTATCTATGTATCAACATTCTTGTGAACGCACGTAGGGACTGGGCAGGGGGTTACAATTGCTTGTGCAGTGTTCCTTAGAGAAATAAATGAAACAAAGGTAGGTGAGCGCTGGCAGTGACCGTGGCAAGAAAGGAATTAGTTTGGTACACTGATTTCTTGTACCAGCATAAATCATTTTAAATGCTGAGCGAAGAGCTGCTTCACCTGCTAGCAGTAAAGATGTACTTGCATTTAGCTATTTCCGCTGTCATTGGAGAAGCAGCACTGGTATCAAGGAGTGTTTACTAATTACATTAATGTAGTCGAAGGTCTGGAATAATAACTTTATTAGTTTTATCAAACAGGAACTAGCTGAGTTTGCAAGGTACTGAGGGTACTTTATAAGGTACGCTCTGTTAATGGATGAGGCAAGTGTCATGACAAAAACACTCTTTCAAGGGCAGAATGTGCTGAAATGGGCAAGTCTCATATTTAAGGGGCCCCAAAAAAAAAAAAACCAAACCCAAATTCTCCTAAGAGCAAACTGTCCTGTGGTACCTTGATACTGAAATTAGTCATTAATTTAAATGAAAATAGAATAGCTTGTGATACTGGAAAAACTCCCCGTCTCAACATGGTATTTCAGATATGTCAGAGAGGAACAGCTATTATCATATTGTATGTCTACTTAAGTGGTAGCATGGAAAGGGATCTGATGATTGAGCTGTCAGTTATTTAAAATCCTTTGTGTTTTTTTTAAATAGAATTGAAGCAGTGTGGAATTCCCTTTGTCTCTAAAGAGAGCTTTTTATAGCTCATGTCAATTTAGCTATATATCTGTAGCTGCTAGCATATGAATTAGTATTTCAAGCATTTCTGTAATGAAGATGCATAATAATCATCCAGGTAAAGAGAAGCTGGGTTACTCTGATCATTACCTTCTTTAATAAAAGCCCAGAAAAGTTATTGGGATTTTTAAGTATGTGGTATTTCCCTAACATCATTACAGGAACTGCTTAGAACTTCTCAAACACTTTGTCTATATCATTTTTGGGAAAAGGTATTTGAAATTTAATGAGCTACACAGTCTATACATTGTTTAAATACATAGCTAAATGGCTTTCAATTTTAAGCTTTTCTGTAAGACAAAATAGATAACTGGTGTGTTTTGTTAAGTTAATGAATTCCTAGAGATCTTATTTAGAGAATGTGTAGCAATTCATTATCTTCTCTTACTGCTGTCTGAAAGGGTGAGATGTTTTCCTTTTTAAAGACAGTGTATGAGGTATCTGCTCTTTATGCAGCAATTACAGAGATGTTGAGCCAAGCTGAAGGCCTGGTTTGTAGCAGTGGCAAGGAGTAGAAGTAGTCAGAGTGTTGATAAGTTTTATTTCATTCTGGAGTAGGTGAAAGAAAAATTTCTATCTTGAATTAATATAAAGAATGCAGTTAAAGCCGTCGTTGTGAAGGATTTTTGAAACTTAAGTAACTGGCATTTCAACTTTATACCCAAATCATAATGAATTATTTTCCTCAGGCAGGCAAAGTTCACATAAAAATAGTTTTCTACCTGAATATGATAAATAACATTTTCCTGCAAGGAGAACCTTTTTAGTGCAGTAGCTTGCTGTCAAAAAAAAAGGAAGTATTGCTGACTCTCTTGTTGTTTAGGCATGAATTTGAGAGTAGGGTTTTAGTGGTGTTCAGTTGGGTCTATTTAGAAATTGATAAGGCAGGATTTCTGTTTGGCTGGTGAAGGGAAATGTTTAGGAACCAAGACATGATGTCTGCAATGTACTAATATGTGTTTCTATAGTAAAGAGTTTAAAGAAATAAAAATATCATTCAGTAAGCTGGCTGAAAGTTTTTGCTGCAACTCATCAACTAGGCTGTAAGTGCTAACTGCACTAACTGCGCTAAGTTTCGCTAAGTTTAAAATGTCAAGAACTTATCAGCCTGAGCGACTCTTTACTGACCTATGAAAAATCTCCTGTGATACCTGTTTTACCAACACTGCTCTGAAGGGAGTAGCTAGAGACAATGCAGAATTATGTTTGCTTGAAGCTCTTAAATTTACAAAGATATTTCACGTTGCAAAGTTACAGCTCCTGGAGAGACCTTGGTATTTGTCACAGGAAGAAGAAAAACATCTAAATTAAATATATATAATGTATCTGTTCTGGGTGTGTGAGTGTTTAGAGATCCATTTTCTGATCACAGTTTCTACTGTCTGGATACTGCGACCTCTTGACAAGACTACTTACTGAAATAGAAAAAATTTCTCGAACATTGTCACATCAGACTTAAATGTATTTGGTTGTGGAAACTTCTTAATTGGAAGATGTAATAAAGCATCTGATACAATGGTAATAACAGTGAGAAAGTGACCTTTCTTTGTTGTGTTGGTTTTTGTTTGGGTTTTTTTTTTTAGGAATTGCTTCCCAAAAATGTCAATCACAGTTGGATTGAGCGGGTGTTTGGAAAGTGTGGTAATGTAGTTTATGTCAGTATACCCCGATATAAAAGTACTGGAGATCCAAAGGGATTTGCTTTTGTTGAATTCGAAACTAAAGAGCAAGCAGAGAAAGCTATTGAGGTGAGTAATGGTGCCTCTGGTCTGTTAACATTCTTCCTGGTTGACACTTTGTTGTATGGATGATGTAGCTTTTAATAGTTCACTTATTGAATCTTAGAGGAATTCCTGAAATATAGTAGTTTAAAAACTTAACTTAGCAGGAGTTACGTTCCTGTCTCCTACACCCAGACCTCAAATCTTCAGAAGTGTAATTCTGTTAATAACCTAGAGCCCTAGTGGAAGCATAGTGAGTACTGTTGGAATAATTAGGTTGGCTGCGCTTGGCTTCTATTACAGAAATGAGGACCTTGGTTTAGCAGAGGACTGGCTGTTTCATCAAACAAGCATGACCGTACCTGACTTAAATGTGATTTGAAAATTTAAACACGTTTGTATTTCCATGTCATTATGGTAACGGGTGCATAAAGATATCACACTAATAATAGAAAATCTAGCACGGTCTGCACTTAAAAAGCTGTTGCAAGCAGCACCAAAAACTCACCATGCCAGTTAAAAAACAACATATGTACTTCTTGAATCATGAGGGACTGCGTCATTCTTGAGTGAACGCAGGACTGCAGTTTTTGACTTGGATGGAGATTCTTCTAAAAAGATACATTTTTAACAATGGATTGTGGATTTCTTTTAAGTTTTTGAATAATCCGCCAGAAGAAGCACCTCGGAAACCTGGGATTTTCCCTAAAACAGTAAAGAATAAGCCTGTTCCTGCACTGAATACGAGTAGCAGCACTGTAGTAGGTAAGTATTAACTTATTGAGATAGGAAACAAACTGATCTGCGCCTCAGCCTCTGAGGAGAAAGTTCTCAACTGATGCATTACTGTAGTCTAATCTCGTGTTTCTTAAAAACTATAAACATAAAAATGCATGTTGCTGTTTGTTTGCCAATGTAGACTTAAGAATTCAAGTATAAAGCTAAAATACATTCAATTTCTGCCTTTTTGTTTTCCTGCTGGATAAAGTAATTAATTTCTTTCTTGCTCTGTTGCCAGCTGCAACCATTAGTCATTGTTAGGCTGGCAGAGCAGCTTTGACAATTTTGACAAATTTGAGACAGATTGTTTTAAAAATATTTAATATTGAGGAGAAAGATACAGACGTAACAGCAAAATTGTACTCAAAAGATAGTGCTGGGTTTGTGATCATCTGGCACATTTTAGGGCAAACCTTGTGTATACCTTGGTATTCTCTCTGCTGAAACTTTCTGAAAGAACTGTGAAAAAAAGTAGATTTTTGCCTTTCTTCCTGTTTAACTCTTGCTCTTTGAGCAAAGCTCAGTCTATAGCAGCATATTCACAATCCTGCTTTTCACAGTTTCTAATTACGGTTCCTGAGAAGGAATCCCAACGTCACAGCTGAGCATGTTTCCAGTAAATACCATCTACTGTAATTTACAAAGCAGCGTTACAGGATTATGCTTCAACTTTGATCACAGAATGTTTCCTCATTTCTGATGACGTGATACCTTTTCCCAGACTTCAGACATCTTCCCATCTTTTTCATGAGCATAATGATGAGTCATATGTTGTACTTCTCACTATTATCACTGAGTCTTTGTTATACCAGTCATGATTAGGACAAAAAAAAAAATCAAAGATAAAAACATGCTTTTTAAAACATGCTTTAAAACCACTTGAGATAATCTCTACTGTTTCCTGCCGTTCCCTGCCTATGACAACTTCGAAACAAGTAGACAGTATTGAAAATAAAGTATTATTCAGATCAATTTAACATTCTTTAATTTAGGAAGCAAACAGTTCATTACATAAATGGTGTGAGATATTCATTGGGCCGAGTATCTCCTTTTCTTCTCGGAATACAAAGTGGGTGTCTTTTTTATTTTCTGCTCTTTTTTTGGCCTGGGAGGAGGAAGGTTATCTCTTCTCAAAGACAAGTAAAGGGTGACATAACAAAATGTGCATCTCTTAAGGAGAAGCAAAGAAGTTTAGCTCCTTTAATTTGAAAGTAAATTCTTCCTGTAGTCCACCTGCCTTTGTGACCTTTTTTTTCCTTTTCTGCTTAGAATGGAAGAACTTTGTTGCATAGATAGAGGTGGCAGAGAAAGGCCTTTCATTTAATATCCCAGGTTATCATGACATGTTGTTTACTTAGGTCAGTTAATGTGAACTACTTTTTAATCACTGGCAGTTTTAAATATTGTGGTTTTAATAATACAGAGGAGAAGAAAAAAAAGAAAAAAAAGAAATCCAAAATCAAGAAAGAGAGCAATGTACAGGCAGCTGTAGAGACAAAGGAATCAAGCACAAACACTACGACAGAGCAAGTACACAAGTCAAAAAGACATAGGAATTCATCGGAATGTTCAGAAATGGAGGCAACCGAAACCCACAGGCAGCCCTCAAAGAGAGAGAAAAGAAAATGGGACAGAACCGAAAGCTCGGAGGTACCTTGGGAAAGCAGACCAGGGAAGAGAAAAAGAACCAGCTCTGGAGATGGTGAGACGTCAACTCCCAAACTCAAGAAAACTGTACAGAAGGATGAAGTTTGTCCCGTAAAAGAAGAACCAACAGAAGCTCCAAAAGATTCCAACGGTAAAGTTTTTTGCATTTCTTTTGTATGCATTTCTGAATCATGAAATTTCAAAAGCTTCAGGTTAAACCCACTGAGTTTCAAACTGAAAACTGGTAAAAGATTGTTCTGCTTGGGTCAGTGGGTGAAAAAACAAGGTACGTTTAGGAATATGGTATTCCCTGCAGTTAAATTTAAACCCGGCAAAGAGATAAGCTGCAGGGAGAGTAGGAAAGAACTTTCAACACTGAAGCAGGTAGATCTCATCAGAAGCAAAATTCGTTCACAAAGATGCTAATATCAATAGAACTTCACTGAAGTAAAGGGTGGATTAAATAGCCTAGACAAATGGCGACAGTTCAACAATCTAGATAAGTAGGATTAAAATATAAAAGAAAAAGCTGATGATCCTACCTAGTTTCTCACATGAGATAAGATCCTAGTTTCTTACATGAGATAAGAAAAAAAAAACAATAGATGGGATTAAAAGATGCATTGAAATCACATGTGGGTAGACAAGAATCTGATTAGAGACTGAACTCTAGGGTAGCTGAGAAAGTGGATCTGTCAATATTGGGCCTAAACATTTTTCTTTTGGACTTTTTAATGTAGATGTTTCTGCAGAAGAAGACAAAGAGAAAAAGGACACATCCCTTTCAAAATCCAAAAGGAAACATAAGAAAAAACACAAAGAAAGACACAAAATGGGTGAAGAAGTCATTCCCCTCAGAGTACTTTCCAAGTAGGTTATAAAATGTAACCTTGCTACGAGGTAGCTGGTCTATGGGCGGGGTGGAGGGTGTATTGTTTAGTTACCTCCTACCCTTCTGCAGCATTGATAGCTTTAATTTCACTTAAATTTTTCACTGCAGTATTGGTAATAGCATATTATTTTAAGATATATGCATATATGCATATAAAATGCATATTATTTTAAGATAATGGGGGTTCAGCTTATTTGTGCACACAAATCGTGAATTTTTACATGCACTTGTGCAAAGGCAGTTTCTTCAGACCTCGGAAATTTGAAATATTGGGAGTTGGGGAAAGTCTTTGAACATATACAGGTGTGAGAATTTTTTGAATATACAGCTATACATATGAACTGTCAGTGACAGGAAAGGTTTTGCATACTTTATTGAAATTTTATTGCTTAGTTAACCCAGTCATACAGCAATTTCACAATTTTTATACAACCAACCTTTGGAATGTTTTAATTCAGACTGCTTAAATCCTTGTATGTCTGACAGTCCATCACCATTGCTAAAGTGCAATTCCAATTTTTAAAGAACAGAGTTGCATATTAGCAACAGTATTAGCCTGTAGCTTAATAGGTTCAAATATTAAAATTTAAATAAATCTTTGTTAATTACTGCTGTGTGGAATTGACCAAGCTGGCCTCTCAGGAGTCACCACAACTAAAACATGGAAGCACTTACTTTTTAGGCAGCCAGCAAGTACCTCCATGTTAAAGTCGAGGGGGTCCTTCCCGTGATATGTGCTTGCTTTATGTTTAACAGAGAGCTCGTGTGCAGTGCAAATGCATACTTTTATTTTAGTATCCACTTCAATATATGCTTCTTGGGAAGAGGGAAGTGTTATTCAGTTGAGAATCAAGGATTCACCACCACTAAAACATGGAAGCACTTACTATTGAGGAGCAAAGCAAGTACATCCACATTTAAGTTGTGGGGGTCCTTAAGTAATACACAGTTGATAATGCAATAATAAACCCCAGACGTTTATTACTGTGGCTGCTTTGAGCTGTAATTAATTTCTAGAAATGCATCCAAGAACTTCAGGATCCACCGCCACTGAAACATGGAAGCACTTACTTTTTTAGGCAGCAGGTACCTCCATGTTAAAGCAAAGGGAGTCCTTAAAAATTAAAGTCAAAAATTTTTTTTAACATACAGGCCACTGAAAAATTAATCCTGTTGAGTAACACTTGTGCTCTTCGGTTTTGCTGGAGAAGCGTTCCATCCATCTGCTTCTAGCCAAAATTCTTCATTTTTCTCTTCCCGGATTTAAAAAAAAAAGTGACTGAAGTGTAGAAAAAAAAGGGGGTGGAAAGTGGGGGGACGAAAAAACAAAACCTCTTGGCTGGTTCAGTATTGCGATCAGGATTCACCTCTACTAAAACATGGAAGCACTTACTTTTTTGAAATCACAGAAAGCACCTCCATGTTAAAGTAAAAGGGGTCCACAAAAACCGCTGCTTGTCCAATTCCACTGAGATTCTGAGACCCCTGCAGCAAATACAGAGAGAGTCTTAAACTTGAGTTAAATATAGCAAAGGGAAAAAAAAAATAAGTTTTAAAGAGAATAAGCATTGCAAATACTTGCCTGCCTCATTCCTTAGGGTCCTCTTCTTGCTTCCAGTCAAGTTAACAAGAAGTACCTCCCTGAGCTTGTATTTATACCAAACCTCCTATGGAATGGTGTTGCCTTTTTATCTCACAGAATCATTACGTGGGTCTTTTGTTATTTTAATGTCTTTGCTCTGTTGAGAATGTATGATCCTGGGTGAGTCTGGATGCTTTTTTGAAGTATACAGTTGTCAGTGTTAACAGCTAAAACCATTACCACAAGATATCCTCCTCTTTAAAAATCCTCTATCAGCTTGTTTGATAGCACAGATTAGGGTAACAATGAGTCGTTCTCACAGTGGCACTATAGGCATTGTGTTTCTGAGGAGCAAAGCTCGAGCTGTTTGCAGAAACATCTCCATGTTAAGTGTATGTAAATATATAAATTGCTTCCATGTGGTGGTATTTTTTAACCCAAATGCATTTGAATAGTAAGGAATGTTCTTATCTCAGTAGGATTTTGGTGAGTTTAACCAGTTCTTGATTTTCCATCAATGATTTTTCTAGAAAATGACTGGGTCTTAGTATAGTAACACAGGAGCGAGTTCACTGAGCTAATTCAGTGAATTAAGAGTTCACTGTCTCCGATTTTAGTGCCTGTGCTCTAGTTCCAGTAGAAAACTCAGTTTTCCAAGCTGTCCTATAGGTTTTCACACTGTGTAAAACAAATTAGGGAGTCTCTGTATTTGAATGATGGGTTGATCTTGTTAGAATTTGTCTGGAATATTAAAAGCTAAAGCAAAATAATAAAAATGCAGTTATTGAACTTAACCTAAGTGCAGGGAGATCTCTAATGGCAAGGAAGGTCTGCACTACTCAGCACGTTCAGCTATTTGTAAGCTCTTTTGTCTTAATTTATTGTGCTTCTAAACGTTATTTTCTTGTCTACAACTGACATCTTGTGCCTGTCTTGCTGCTTATAGGACCGAGTGGATGGATTTAAAACAAGAATATCTGGCCCTTCAAAAAGCCAGTATGGCCTCCTTGAAGAAAGCAATGTCTCAGATCAAACCTGAGTCTGTTGGACAGATGGAAACAGAATCTGAAAATGACAAATGTAATCCTGTTTGTGATGTTATTTTGCTTGTTTTCTTCATGATTCATGCAAACATAAATTATTTAAGGTGCTGGTCCTCCAGGAACACTGAAAAATGTTTTTGTCTTCTGGAATGCTGATGCTTTCTCTGAATGCCAAATATTATTAGAAGCAGCCCCCCCCTCACCTAGATAGCTTTGGGACTAAATAATTTTAGAAGTAAAGACTAAACAAGTAGTTTCAGCATATTCCTGGAGCATTTGTTAAGCTTAAGGATCTTTTTAGGTGACTATAATTATAAAAGCCTCAGAGGGGTAACAAGAATCACCTTTTTGATGATGTAACTTGGGCCTGATTTGCTTTGGCTTAACTATACCTGCAGTGGTTTATGAAACAATTTTTCTATGTAAAGCGTTAAAAAATGGCTTGCAGTTGAGTTTTATCACTTTTATGGTTAAAATTAGCTTTGTATGTATGTTCTCTTAGTTAAATTTTTACGCTTTCCAGAGACAAAATCGCTTTTTTCCTGCTCTGGGATCCTCTGTACTTCACTAACTTCAGTACTGACATTTCAATACCAGTCTGCTTATTTTAATCTAGAGGATATGAGGGTTCAACTATTGACTGTAATCAATAGAATATAAATTATTTTGATAAGGAGACACTGTAGGCTGTAAAAACTTCTCTAAGACTTTTCTTGAAGCTACTTTCTTTGTCCTTTTTTCTGTTTTGCTCACATTGACCTTACCTTAGGTACAGATAAAATAATATATAGGTTAAAATGACTTAATCTACAGTAGCAGTATTTGATGCCTCTTGTGTTATTTCTTGTGTACATCACGTTTATGTGCTTACATAGCATCTTTAGTTTGTGAAACTAATAAATGTAAAAACTTTTTTTCCCCCATTTCACATTGCCCAGCCACCAGGGAGGACTCTGCCCCTCCTGCCAAGGCGAACACAATGGGGCCCCAGTTTGTCAGCGGAGTAATTGTGAAGATCATTAGCACCGAGCCCCTGCCGGGCAGGAAGCAGATCAAGGTAACGCCTTTGTAACCTCAGGGTAGCTGTTAGCCTTTCCTCTTACAGTGCCCCCCACGTCTGAATATGGATTCCATTGAAACAAGTCTGCTGATTTTTTTGTTGTTGTTGTTTTTTTTGACTTGTTTGGCCAGTAGCTGTGTACAGATTCTTCTCTAGTACCTGCTAATGGCAGATTTTACAACAGCAAAACATGGTAAAGAGGGTGTTTCAAAGCCAGGCTTAGCTTTTAGAGGGCTTCAAGCAATGTCAAGTTTATAATGAAAATAATGACAAGAATAAATATTGCTCTAAGGATGAGCAGTTCTTCCCGCTTTAAAAAGAGAAGCTGGAGACAGAGTGGGTGCGGCGTTCTGTATCTGAATTCGCATCAAGAAATCTGTAATAATGTACTGGAGGGGTTCCCATTAACAGGAATTTGGGGGCAAGAAAACAATCTTTGCATGAGAAAACTCTTGTCTTCAGTAAGGAATTCACAATTCTCAAAACTCCAGTTCAGTAGAATGACAGCAGTAGATCTTGTCCAGTAATTCATTTGTCCGTTTCTTTCTTTTTTTTTTTTTTTTCCCCACACCTATGGCAAATGCTCCTTCTTTCTCAATTTTAGGCAAGTGTTTAACTTAAATTTTGTTTCACATTGAAAGGTTACACACATTTAGTAGAATGTCTGTTATAAGGAGAATAGCAAGTTTTAGCTGCATCTTTTTGAAATTGAAAGATTAAAAGTTTTCTAAAGGAAATAATAGCCTTTTTCCAGAAACTGAATTTTCCTTGACTGTAACACAGGATATTTTCTTTCCCAAATTGCACTTTTGGATAAGTAACAGCTGGGTAGAATTTGAACAGCTTTTAACTTGTTAGAGTATATGTTCAGAGCACTTAGGACTGAGAGAATGGCTCAAAATGTTATTTCTGAGATGATGTATCAAACTACCTATATTATAACTGAGTGGGCCATTGAAAGTCACTGGCTGCTGCCAAGTGTGAAGTTTAGTGCGTGCACAAATCTAAGAAAGATGAGAATGGGCTCTCACTGAAAACAGACTGAATGTAGGGATCCAATCAGTCTCATCTGCCTCGGCAGTTGCCTGAGTGCTGGAGATGTTGTGAGATGTGGTAGTGGTTGCTCTAAGGTTCTTGGGCCCCTTTGACTGTAGTGTATACTTCACTGTGTCACAAATTACATTGTGCTCAGGAGGTAAGCTTGCTGTCCCTCCTTTAGCCGTTACCAAACTTGGTTTGGTATTTCCAGCTACTCTTTTAATTATACAAAGTATTTCAGGGAAAACTAATGCTTTATGAAAGTGAAGGGGCACAAAATAAGGTCGTGGTGCCCTTTGCTGTTAATAATCATGTCTGTGATTCCCATGATAAGGAGATAAGCAAAACATTTCACAAAACGGCAGCAAACAAATAAGGCAAGGTTTTTAGGGAGACATATGATTGCAAAATAGAACTGTAGTTGAACAAGCAATAATCCTTAGATGTACCAGCTCTTTTTTGGGTCAGCAGTAGAAGCTGCAACCTGTACTTGACACTGACTGGATTTTTCTGGCCATGCTGGTTGTTCTTGTGGCAACTCTTCCACCAGGCCTGGCTTTGCCTGTGTTCTGGGCTGGTTGCTACAGCAAACGTTGCCATAAAGCAGTGCATCCAGGGGATTTTGCTTAATAAACTTCCAGAACTGATCTGTGTTTCTGAGTACGGGGCAGGCTGAATTAGTTCTGCACACTGGAAAGATCTTTTGTAGAATAGTTTGAGTGTTACTTTGATGATTTAATTTTTTACTTCACCACTTCCGTATTTTGCTATGAAGGCACCTCTCAGAAATCATAACACTTGCCAGCTGCGGGAAATTGTCTTTGTAGTTTTCCGTGTAAGCATGACTTTGGGATACCAGAATGAAGAGTGGAAAGGAGCTTCGGTTGGCTTTTGAATGATCTCAACGGTATTACCTCTTGAGTTTTGTTTTAAGGCTGTCCCTGGTCGTGGAGGGTTAAAAGCGGTGTGTGGTTCTTGAATAGAAGCCTCTCACTCTGCCTGCTGTGAACAAAATTGACCAGGAATGCCTTGTCTCAGTTAATTTCCCTAACAGCAGGCATTGCCAGTGAAGTACTTTGAGCTGGAGGAGCTTGTGTGGCTCTTCTTCCTTCAGCCCTTGGGGACAATTGTCAGGCAGAGGTCACTTCATAAGGATAGGAAGGGCTGGTTTACTATGACTCATATCTCAAGTAATCTGCTGTGAATGAGCCTGCTTTTATATATTTCACCCATAGAATTAAGTCAGATATTTTTCTGTTGGACAGACATAGATCAGTGTTGTAGTACACAGGTAATTTGTCTTTGTAAAAGAAGTCCATACAGACACGGTAGTGAAATAAGTGTATAATTCCTGATGCTCCATTAGTAAAATTATTCTTATGCAGAAAAATTATCTGAAGGAATTACTGCTTTAAATTCTTGTAGGGCAGGATGACAGAGGAATAGACATAGGCTCATAAATAAGAATGATGTTAAAACCATCTTATGAAAAATCTTCATTCAAAACTAATAGGCATGAGATTCATTAATTAAATGAAAAAGTTCAGTTATTGCCTTCTACTTCATGACCTTTTTGAAAATGTCAGTGACGTACAAATTGAATGGTCAAGAAGTAATTTGTTTTATATTCTCACTGAAAGCCTGGTTTATGGTCTGTGCTCTTACATGCTCTGATAGGATGCTCTGGCAGCGCTGGCTGATGTTGCCTATGTTGACATGCTGGAGGGAGACACGGAATGCCATGTCCGGTTTAAAACTCCTGAGGATGCGCAGATTGTCATGAAATCACACAAAGAAATACAAATCAAAAACAACTGGAAATTCGAAGTTCTTACTGGTAAGACCTCTTTTTATGATGGTAATACAGGAGAAGACTTGAAGTCTGTGAAAAGGATTGTATCGCATGGTAACTTTATGGAATTTTTTTTTTATTTAAGTATTTTGGTAGCTGGGGAAAAGACTGATTTTTTTTTTTTTTTTTTCTGTGAGTCTTCTCATTTTGCTGTTATAGTGAAGGGAGCAGTAAAGGTATTTTTGCCTCTGTGCTCAGAGCAAAATAATTTTAGTTGCCTTTATCCATTTAATTCTGTTCTTTGGAGATGGACTAAAGTCACTTCTAGTGGCATTGGACTATAGAACTTAATTCATATTTCAACATTATGACTATAACATTCCAATGATGTGAAATAATTTTAAATGAATATTTTCTTGAAAATACTGACCTTATGTGTGAAAAAACAGAACAAGACTCTTAACAGCAGGGATACCCTTAACAGTGGTTTTAGCACTTCCCTCCTATTTAATCTTTCTTTTCCAGGAGATGGCATAACCTATGCCATGGTAATCCCTTTTTTAATTATATTTACACTGCAATTTTTACTGACTCACTTTGGACCATCATCCCAATATGTGCTATTTTTTTCTGAAATATCTCTGTTGTTCTAAACTCACACCTTGTATTAGATTGGAGTGGTCTGCCAAGTGTGGAGAAACCTCTTTGTGTGTGGGGAAGTCTCTCAAACTTTGTTACTATTTTTATTCATAAAATTTCTAAGTTGCACTAAAAATCCTAAATGCATATAAAACGGGTAAAACAGTCCAGATGAGATTTTTCTCATCTGTGTATTTAAATGTTCTCCCATGCTGCTGCACAGGTCCTTACTCTAGGGCCCAGTCCCACACGTGCAGGCATGTAAACCCCCATAAATGTCAATTAAGGACTGCAGGAGAAAGAGCAGTAATGGAAGCATTAACCTTCGTGATAGTATCGAAGTTAATTAAAATTTGAGACTCACTGATTTGTCTCCAGAGTGTTCTGTGTTGCAGAGATCCATGAACAACTTGAAACACAGCATTTTACAGCTTTGTGCTCTGTATGTGTTTGTCTCTGGGTTTGTATCCTTATATAAAAAATCCTAGCAGTGGATTAGAAGTATTACATTGTAGGATTGGTCCATTTGTAGGCTTAAGATTATTTATTTTCAAACTGGTTGATTAGAAGGAGAATGGATAGGTGCCTGAGGAATGCCAGTGAGCATTTCAGCCTTTCTTGCTGGCCTAAGGTGAGAGAGAGTAAGGAAAGAATCTTTAATGCTGCCTGGACTAAAGCTTTCCCAGTAATGTTTTACACTTTAGGACTTGACTTTAATGAAAAAGCTTCAGCTTTCATCTGACAAAACAGTAAGCATTTATTGTAATGTTTAGATATTATTGTGATCGAATTTATAAATAATGCTGTTAAAATGTATGCAAACCTGCTTCTCAGAATTATTCATTCCATAACTTTGGCAGAATCTTTTCCAAGATTGCTTGGGAACTTCCCTGTAACTGAAGATTTCCCCTGAGATGGTACAACATCATGTCACAAAATTCCTGTCACGGTAGTTACAGCACAGACCAGAGGAAACAGGGACAAACTGCTACTTACTGCAAAACAGCCACGGGGGGAAAAGTGCAAAATTAATTCAAATTACATCATCTCGTTGTGCCCTCCACGTTAAAATATTTCTAACTGTCAAGGAAGTCCCCAGAGTGTGAATCTAACAGTGGTTTCCTTTGCTCGCCTTGGTGTGTGTCAGTCCGATGTTACAATGCCATACGACTTCTGCAACTATGAATTTTAAGTCTCGTGGGTAAATACCTGTTTGGGAAAGTTAATAAGTATTTTCATGTGTGTTTACCTTAGTTAGAAGATATTCCTTCTCAACACAGGTGAAAACGCTACATCCATTTTTATCGAATACTTTTATTCATGTGCTGATATGTTTATTTCTTTTTCAAGGTGACCATGAGCAACGTTACTGGCAGAAGATTTTAGTGGACAGACAAGCTAAACTTAATCAGCCTCGAGAAAAAAAGCGAGGCACTGAGAAGGTAATTTGCAAGTAATTTTTTTTTCCTGTACAGCAATGGTTGAAAAGATGACTCTTTCTTTGTAGATCTGCACATTCTGATACCTTGACATTTGGTTCTGTGTTTAGTCCATTTCAATCACTTTCTACTGACTTTGCAGCAGGGTTTTACAGTCACAAAATACAGAATGTGTGGCCATCCGGGTCTAGTTGCCAGATGCAACACTTCTCTTTATGGAGACAACCTGGGGCAAGTCCATAACTAAAGGCATGAAGTTAATTTGTGGGCTGGATTTCCTTACAACCCTGTCTGGACGACCTCATTAAAAAATACAGTAGTATTGATTTGCTGTAGTGTGCTCAAGTCCAGTACTTTAGTTTTAATTCTCTAGCATGGTAAATACTTCAGAATGAATCTCTTTTACTCACAACTTACACAATATTATAATACAGTTGCGTGCTGTGGTGAACACTGGTGTGTTCCTAGTTTGGTCAAGAGTCTGTACACCAGTGTCTGTGTCCTGATCCAGACAAGCCTGAATGCTGCTGTGAGCATCCATAGCTGAGCTGCTTCTAGACCAAAACTGCCTCCACAGCTAGTGAAACTTCCTTCCAGCCAGCCTTGGTGTGCCTGCTGGGCCAGGGTTGAGGGAGTGTTGCAATGAACTTGCAGGCTGCAGTCTCCACTCCTGCCCCAGAAGGTCCTTCCAGGCGTGAAGGGTTCACGATTAAGCTGATCAGATTCTTTGCCTGACAGAGGGGAGCCAGAGAGTGTTTCACAGGCATTTTATTGCTAGGTTTACTTCACCCACGCTGCCGATAAGGCTTCTGAGTTTACTTTAACCTGAATCTTTACGCTGTTGCTTGCAAAACTTCAAAATCATCTGACCCTAATTACTTACTGGTGGTTTTGGAGACTTAGTTTCCTAGATGCACAGAATTCCAAAAGTTTTCTAGTTGTTCTGCATAGAATTAAAAAAAACAAAGCCACATTACATTGCTCTAAAGGAACAGGATCTGTACAGGTCAAAATCTTGTCACAGAGAAGGCATATTTTGCATCTGTTATCTTGTTTGTCTAAATCTTCTTTCAGAGATCCCATAAACTAATGAATCTAGCTTTCTCTTAAAAAAGTGTGCATAAAGAATTTCCCCAAATTACTGATTTAGTTTTGTTATAAAGCATAAAATTGGCATTGGCTGTAGCCATTATTCTTTAATATATGTAGCAAGAGGATATGAAGCTTTTTACTGAGTGCTGCCAGTTTTTTTAAACCTACTTTTACCTTTTGAAACAAAAGGTGCCTGTGATACCTTTGCCTTTGATTTGGACTGTAGGTGCCCTGATGTTCATCTTTTGAATGGTTGGACTTGATGATCCAAAAGGTCTTTTCCAGCCTGGTGAATCTATGATTCCATGAAGATGGGTGTAAATTGGGCAGTGTAAAATTGCTGTAAATTGGGCAGGAATGCACCTCATCGAGGCCTGGGGATACACACTGTCTCGGTTCTGCTTGACAATAACAGCAGTGGGGATGCAAACGCCTGCTCCTCAACCTTACTCAACACCTTGCCGCTCTAGGAGGTGTTAACTTCAAAGCTGGGTGAATGCTATTTAAATGCTAACACCGTTAAGCAAAACGTTGAGGAAAGAATGCCTGGCTGTAGTCAGTAACTCTTAACCCTTTCCTTACTTTGTGGCAGGCTGCATTGCAGAAATATAGACTGATAACATGAAGCAGTTTCCTTCTCTGTTATTAATTTTAATCTTTTATTTGAAAACTCCTGAAAAGTACTCACAAGTTGACTTCTTTTGAAGGTCACAATAAAAGGAAGGCAAAAAGCAATGTAATTATTCATAATTAACTATGTACATCTGAGTCTGCCATTGGTGTTTCTTTCTGGTAAAGATCTGTTTTGTTAAAGGGCTTAAAATATCTTAGAAGATTTCTTTAAAGATGAATGTTTGCCTGTTAGCTGTTTTATAATAGAGAGAGCATCTTGTATTTTCTTTCAATTAGTGTTTAAGTTAAAATTTACATCCATACAAAGCTATGTAGGTGCAGTGATGTCAGTGTACTTATAGTGATGATGAACGTATGTGGACTGTATCACATTCCAGGTAGTTTGAATTTCTTTTCCATGTGTTCTATAAAGTATATGCTCACTCAGCTTTCCTGTGGTATGGCAGGATGAGGGTTAGCGATTGCTTTGGTAGAGGGTTTCTGGCAGAACGGCCCCCCTCCAAGAAAGAAAAAGGGTTAAGGGATTTTATTTTCCATGCATAGGTCTTTTAATAAACGAAATGTCCAAAAGATCCTAGGTATCCCAGGGTTCCCCAGAACCTGTGAGTAATGCCTAGCTATCCTTTGCAGTTAAAAAGTGTATTTAGTGTCCGGCTTTTTTCCCCTGGCTGGTCGTTCTTTGTCGCCTCCCTCTGCCCCTTCCAAATCCAAACTCTTTAGCCTGCTGTTCCACATTAGTGATTTAGTGATCCAGATTAAAACCCTTCTTGCTAGAACTGTTTCTTCAGGGCAGGGCTGGTTTATGCAGACCTGAAGCAATTCAGCAGTCTGTAGCCTTGAACTCTGGAGGCTGATTAAAGTTATCTGCTCACAAAGCAAAGGCGGGAGCACCTGGAGGCTTTCCACTTGGGGCTTGTCTTCTGCGGGAGGTGCTGCTGAGACTCCTTTGCACCTCGTAGGAGCTTCCACAGGAGAGGAGGGTGGGAGCCCTGCTAGAAGTGAAAGGCATTTGGGGAGGAAGTGAGAATCGGGTATTTGTGAAGGGCGGGCTAATTTGCAGAGTATATGGGGCAGGAGGGCAGTGGGAATGCCTGGGCACAGCCCATGCTATTCTCTTCTTATGTCTGGGGCTTGGGGGCTGTGTTCCCTGTCTGTGTGCCAGTGGGGAGGGGTCCCTTAGTTCTTTGAAGTTGGTACCTGTGGAGAGGCTGGGTACCTGTTTGGAGACATTAAAGACTTAGGTGCTGGTATTGGGTTGATTAGCTGAAAATTAGAATCCTTGAGGCCTCTTGCAAATTCTTCAGCTCTGAGGTGCTTGTACAGGAACACCCATAGATATGGACTGGGTACTTCACACCTTAAACTTTCCTTCCAGTGCAGGCTGATGAGCCACTATACTCAGTTCTACTCTTTTAATTCATTTTTTCAGATACCAGTAAAAGTAAAAATTCGTTTTTTTCAGATACCAGGAGTAAAAGTAACTCCTGGTTACATCTTTAGATCAATTTACTTTCTGGAGAACGGTTGAGAAAGAGGCAGTGTAATTATTCTGCAGCACGGTAGACAATGCAACATCAGAGCAGAACATAATTCCTTGACTGCCACCATCTGTGTAGCGGCATCCCTGCAGGATTAGTCTCTGCAGAACATGGCTGTGACCAAAGTCATGTAGATAAATAGTAAATAAATTTATTTCCATGTGAACCTTAGGAGCTCTTGCTTACAGTTAAGGAGTCTTAGTGGGGCAGGGCAGTAACAAAGCTTGCACCTTTGCTTTTTGGTATCGCTGTGACTTTGTTGTAGTACAGTAGTTAAATCTGTGACTGTTGGAGTATGGATGCTTAAAAAAAATTATGGTTTTGAACTTGTTTTGTCAGTGTTTTGTTCTCTGTGCCTCCTGTGCCGTTCTCCTAGTGTCCTGCAGGATGGCCCCCGTCTGGATTGCAGTGGGTTTGTTTCTTTGCTGATGGAGCGTAGAAAATGACGCAATATTCCTAAGGCATTTTTTTAATGCTCTGACCTTGTTTTTCTTATACTAGTAAGAGCATGAATGCAATAAAAGGGTAGGGGCTCGAACTTACTGTATGAGACTGGGGATTTTTGAACTTGTAGTTTTGTTCTCTTCACCGCGTTGGGAGGAAGAAATTGATATACTGAAATATGCTGCACAGTCCAGCAACTGGAGAGATTCTGTACTGTCTTTGATGGTTCTGAGGCAGTACTGAAATAGATTAAATTAGGGCTGTTATCACTCTTTATCAGCTGTACAGGTTAGCTCAGCTGTTCAGAGATAACTTTCTTTTATGACGTTTTGTAAATTGGGGAAGATGGTGAGATAAAATCAGATCAATATAATTTTCCTCTAAACTTTTCTGTGTTATTTTTCCTATTTGCAGTTGATTGCTAAAGCTGAAAGAATGAGACTTGAAAAGACTCAACAAACAAGTAAACATATTCGCTTCACTGAAGATAACTAACCAAGACTGTTCACAGTCCTGAAAGTGAACTAAGTATTAAAAATAAACCATCTGAAAACAGACCCCATAAACACCACTGCTTACAGCAACTCAACCTGGCATCAAAACCCAGTCCGTTTGATTCATAACTGCAGACTGCAAGTATGAAGATTGTTCTGAATCCCATTTATAAATAGGTTGAATGTTTACTGCTTCTGAGCCTTTAGGTAAAGCTTTCTGGAAAAAAAATGTATTGAGAGATATTGCTTTGGTTCACTTCTGGTTTTTTTTTTGTTTTGTACGTTGAAGTTTTCTACACTAGGTTATAAAATAAAATCAATGCTTGAGAAATTTTTAGTTGTGCATTTCTAATTCTTCAGCCAGCTTTATGATACTGATAAAGCTGGTTAATGCTAAACAAACCTCTCTATGCCTCTGTTTAGTCCATCAAAGTGTTCAATGATGGTAGGATGACTAAATAGTCATCCGTGTAGGTTAAAGTGGGTAGAGCTGTCAGAAGGTCTGTCATTGAGAAGTCTGGAACGAAATCTATTTGCATGGAGTGCACACTAAACTGAATTTAGGCTTCTGTTTTAGAAGAATCTTTGGGGGATGAATTAAGAACCCCTTTGTTACACTTAGTAGCTCCAGCTGCAGAAGTACTTCTCGCTTGCAGGTAAATGTTAAAGTTGTGTAGTTCACAAGTTAGGGTGGTGATGTTAATGTGCTTTGAAGTATTTCATTGTAGGCTGGCAATATTTAAAAACCAAAACAGCCCAAACCCCAAACATAACATCGGAATGGTATAAGAGGTTGAACTTCTGTGACTGAGCCTGCTGTTAAAGCTCTCTCCATTAATGTGAAGATAAACTCACGTGTTTATTTGCGAGGTCATTTTATTACAGGGCAAAGGAGACACCGACACTTCAGTTTATAAAAGTGTGAAAGTTCTTTATAAACAGAAGGACGAGTGAGTTATTTTGAAGCTAGAAGTACATTCCTAAAATAACACCAGAGTCTCCTGAAGGAATCTGTGTCAATGATGCTCTGGGCAGTTTTGTGGCTGTGGATGTTGCGGGTAAGACAGGTTAACATCTTACAATTCTGTGCTATCAAATGCCTGGAGCAGTGCCATACTTTAATGATAGATATTATAATAAACCACGATTTGGTGGCACTGGTATATTTTTGCTATCTAAGAAAATAACGTGCGTTATTTCTACCAATTTCTTGAAAGCAGTGTGGGTGTGGTGGCTTTGCAGTCAGGGAGGCAAAGGAGGAATACAGTAGGAAAAAATACTCCTCAGGAGATCATACCAAACTAATCGAACTCTGCAAGAAGAGAATCCCATAGCGAAGCGGCACAGTAATAGTGAGGGAATGTTTATGGAGCATCACTAATGTGCTGCTACTTGGATGTAGCCTAAGAGGGCAGCAGTGGGAACAGAGCTGTTTATCTCTGCAGTCCGCAGGCTCCTTCAGTGCCCCGAGACTGCTGGCATCGGAGCTGCCAGGAGAGGGCATCCTTCTCCTGGGGTGATGGCAAACGGAGAGGGCAGAGCAGTGATGGAACAAAGATAGCAGGAGTACAGAGGGGGAAAAGCGTGAGATAAGAAACAAGGAAGAGCTTGCTAATGGTTCTGGGAAATTGAGTAAGGACAATTCCTCCCTGGGGACGGCAGGGGGAAGGCTGAGAACTGACCACTGTGCCAGGCACTCCTTCGCAGTGTTCAATAATTGAGTCCAATCACAGGTTTTATTATTTAACTTTCCACTCCTCTCTTGCGCCAGGTGGGTGAGGTATTTGGTTGTGCAGCAGAGAGACCTGAGGTACCTTGCTATGAACATAACTGATCATTGGATGCCTTCTAAACATCCAGCATGAAAGACGGGAGGTTTGTTTTTTTCAATTTCTGTGATGTGAAGGGGAAAAAAAAATCCAAACAGTCTGCTCAGGATAAAACGTTTTGGATTTTTCTGCTTAAATTCATTTCAGTCAAAAATTCATCCATGTTCTAAATAATTCAGATAATAAATGATTCAGGTTTCTTCTGTTTTGTGGAGTGGAGCAGAACTGCAAAAGCATAAGTTTTGGAGTTTTGCTTTTATTAATAATTCCTGACTTGAACGCATAGCAAGAAAAGTCACCCTTCTGTTTCTTTTTGTGTTTATATAGGTTATGTATTTACAACTAAGCATTGTTTTTTCTTCTTCTTTTTCAAACTACCACATCAATCTGCTTAACCAGGGAAGGGGTGGTGTTTAGTTCTTCCTAAATAAATTAATAATTGGATTTTTGCCAGTTATTTCAGCAGTCACTTGTGGAGACTATGGTCTGTATTTGACAAAAGAAGCTTGGATTCTGAAATATGCCGGAACGGTTGATGTATTTCTTTTGTCTCTTAAGTACACATGACAGTTCATATCTGCTGCTGTTCTCCCTCCTCATCAACTTATGCGAAGAAGAGGAGTCCATCTGTTGAGTTTTGCCTCCTCGAGAGTCACATCCCTTGAGGTACGTCATGTTTAACCTCACTGATGGAGGAGGCCTTGGGCAAAGTCTAGCACCTTTACCTGCAGTGCTTTGGTTTGATGCTTACAATTAGATTTTCTGCTTTACTGTTTCACCCTAGGTTCATCCACTCCTAGAAACTTCCCACAGTAACTTTCCTACCCTGTCCAACAAATGCCACATTTTCTATAAAAGTTCTGGATGATATTGTAAATTTATAGGGATTCATAACCTTGGACTGCTCATTTGTTTTTGCTGATTGTTCAGTCTCCTCTGACTGCATGTTTAGAGAGAACATCATTGCACATAAATCTGCCTGCAGCGAAACCCAGCATTGATTCTGCTTTTCGTGACAGCACAGAGCTGAATCAGGAAATATTTTTAGCACTCATATTTTTGCCTCTTCTCCACTCGTTGCAGACTCTGCATGGCAGCAGCAGGGACTGTAAGTGACCTATGTGACAGTGGTCATTTGGGTCTTCAATTATAAAGAGTTCTGTGTTCAGAAAAAAAAAAAAATGACAGTAACATTTGATGATTGTACATCTTGTCATCTGTGATCTTATCCCCCCTGGGGCTTGTCTCATTTCTCCTCTGATGCAATATTTCCAAGTTCAGAGGTTGGCCTCGTAAGTACATTTGTCTTTTAGCAAGGGCCATCATGGTTCTCTTGCTGACTGGGGCCAGGGCTCTGTTGTGTTGGACTTTGTACAGATCAAGAACTGGGAAGGAAGAAGGACAGGAGGAAAGGGAGGAGGAGGATGGGAATAGAGACGTACAGTGCTGGGTGTGACAGCAGCAGTGTCCTTTTTAATGAGCAAGTGGAGGATCTTAATGGTGCAGGAAGAGAGCAGCAGGGCTTCCTGGCTCTTGGCCGCAGAGCCTCTACATGCCCCTGAGGGACCTTCACGCTATCTGCATCTTCAGATATCCCTCCTGTTTTGTGATTGCCTCACGCAAGCTGCCTCTGTCGGTGCTGTAAGGTGGTTTTAGTAACAGCCGTGCTCGAACACATCAGCGTGACACTGCACACTTATTACAGCTGTGGGTTTGCAGCAGCCAGCACTCGCAGCCAGTTCAGTGTCCCGCTCACAGAATGATGCTTGTACCCTGTTGCCCTTCTTACCTGTCTCTGCAGCATAGAAAAGCATCTTTTCCTTGATTTTTGCATCTTGTTTTAATTCTTAAGGTTGCCTGTCCTCAATCTACCTGTCACCTGGAGTGAGCAAAAACTCAGGGAAATTCCTATAACACATTTGCACTGAATTACAGCTCCCACAGGAGACCCAAATTATGGTGAGATGCCAAAGTGCTCATCTGGGACGTGGGTGTCTACAGTGGGAGAACTTCCTAAACCTTTACCTGCTCCGTCTGTTGCCATTCTGTATTCCCAAAGACTGTGCCCTTCTCTTAGTTAATGCTAATTCTGCTTTTTTTACCACCTGACCAAGTCTTGTTTAACATTGTTTTATCTCACACAGCTTATACTGACGTTCTCTATGGGGGTTTTTTTCCCTAAGCTGTGCTGTGTATCCTAGTTTGCATCAGACTTTAAGGTGGTCCTTTAAAGCTAGCAGTTAAGTAAATTATCTTTTTCTAGAGAGGCTCTAAATCAAATTAGAAAAATACCCTCTGATGGATGACAAAGGCATTTGCCTGCCCAGGTCCCCTAGAACATAGGTCAGTGTTGTAACTCCTTACTTAACGGTACCGTGGTGTCTAATGATCTCAGATGGGATTAAATCATGGGAATAATTCTGCCTAATGCAGTAAAAAAATAATTAGATAAGGTATGCTTGGGTGGGTTTGAAATGTGCCAGGGTGGAGAAGTAATGTGGTTATGTTACCTACCAGTGATTAAGTTTCTGTGGATGGCGTTAAGGGAATTGCTCTTTACTGGATGTGGAACGTTCTTGCTAGCATTAGAGGTGCTTTCTTTGTGGCAGCTGCGGCTCTGTCATGGAGGAGAGCGGGAACACAGCTCGCTTCGCTGGGTTGCTTGGGGTGAACTGGCTGTGTTTGTACTGATGGTGTTAAGGATCCTATTCCCAATGCATTTCCTTCCTTGTAGCACAAGTCTGATCCTGCAAGCACTGAAGACTGTTTATTTTAAATGCAAACATACAACTGTTGTCTTCTGGCCTTTTACTTTACTTTTTAAATATGCCAGTAGGTTTGGTCATCAATGTGTTAGATAAATAGCTGGGAACACACCTGGTTAATTGTACAAAAGAAAAAAGACCCATTTCTAGCTGCTTGTCAGGCAGTAACCAAAAGTGTGTGGCAAACGAGCACTTGTGGCCTTGTGTACTACTTGGGCTTGGCAGAATGTCACCACGTTCAAAATCCTTGATGTTCAGGTACTGGCTGAATCCAACCAGCCATATGGAACTTCTAACTTCGTCTTTGTTCTCAAAAGGTTGCTCTCTAACAGAGCTGTAAGTGACGGAGAACCACAGCGCTGAGGCTCCTGAACTCGCCTTCAACGCACAGGCGGTCGCTCCTGCAGTGGTAGGTGAATCCTTTAAACTCAGGAGCTGCCAGTGCCAAGTGGCCGGGCGATTCTCCAGGGTAATTGGCAACCTGCAGGTCGTTTTTAGTTGACAAGTAGAGCTGGGCCAGCTCTCCTATTCCTGCCTCGGTTTGCCGGACCCGGTGTGTATGGCGTACTTAACATGCAGAGCTGGTATGCAAGTCACACCAAGTGCTGCAAAACCAGGAGAAAACGAAGGCAGGAGAATATGGGAGAGATTTACTATTACCAAGGTGACTCATGTTGAGCAAAATAAACACTCGCTCCTCACTGCCCTGATTTTGTTGCCTTACAACATTTTGAGTGGAACCAAACACACGAGGGTGCAGAGAAGTGGGAGAAAGGTAAACGCCGTTTGTGAACATCTTGTTACAGTGTTTAGTCCTCATGATTTGTGCTGAGAGAAAGGACCTGGAATACAGTGAGGAACGTGATGAATCTGATGGGCAAAAAATGTGGTGTGATTTGACTTCAGGTCGTTTAAGTTTCTCTCTCACCTTTTGCGGGCCTGAGGCAGAGTAGAGAGCAGGGATTGTGGCTCCATCAAATTGAGAGGGTTTTATCCTACTCTTTCTATACTTATAGGCCTGATCTTATCTGCTGCCTGTGATGGGCTGGAAAGGTGCATTGCTGGTACCTTCAGGAGAGATTTTAATCAAGCTACTTCTCCAAGGGTAGTGAAAACTACTTGCATCTGAGTTGAACACCCCCCTGCCTCAGACAGGACAGCTGTCTGCAGAGATCTTGGGGTTGTTTGGCACTGAATTACTCTTTTCAGTCTGTAATGGAGCAGATAAATGCTAAAGTTTCATCAATACAGGGATCTCTGCTACCTGATGGTGGGAGCAGACATGGCGATAGGTGGGATTGAAGATACAACCGTTCTTGTCACCAAAAGCCAAAGAGCGTAATTAATGTAAAAGTAGGAAGCTCCCCAACTCCTTGTCTCTGCAGAGAGGAGCGTGTTCCAGTTCTCCCACCCACTGAATAATGTATGGACATGGGCATGGTTGAAATCCTTTTTGCCTTTATGCTTCATGCAATTTTCTCCTTCGCCTTGCTTTTTCCCCTCATAGCTGGTATTCCTGTTTGCTTTCCTGTCCCTTACTACAGCCTGGAACATGGGTAACACTACGTGAGTAGAGTGTGCTGGTGAGTATTTTGGGAATACAGCCTCTCCCTTGGATCTCACCCGTCATATCTTGTGCCTCAGTAGATATAATATCTTGCAAGGTTTAGCCTAGAAAACCTCTTCCACTTGCTCAAATCCAGAGTGCACGTACCTGTTGGCTCAGTTCAGTCAGACCTGGTTCAGAAATGGGCTGTGCTGTCCCATCTGAATGTCACACTCACCAGTAAGAGCCTTATTCTAAGACCAAAAGCCCTGTGTTGCCTCCTTTCCCTAGCGGTGCAGAGGGTGTATGGGGGCTCACGTCTAAATACAGCTCCAAAAGTCAGGAAGCTTTTTATGCCTCCTTGTATGTTACATGTTTCTTTACTCTTCTCCACATTGTTACTGTAGACTTTTTGCTTCCAGCATCTTGTGCTGTGGCAGATACAGAAACATCTATCCATTAATTTAGGTAAAGTTTCAGGCATAACTAATCTCATACAATGCTGCTTTAATAGTATAAGTGTCTTTTTTTATTATTATTATTCTGACGTTTAATGCTATCAAAACTGAAAGCTGAGTTTTGACTCCACTGAAATTCCTTGACTTGCACCGAAACATACACTGCAAAGCTTATTATTTATGCCACCACAATTCATGCTCAAATAATTTCCCCTCGTCTTCTCCCAGCAACAGCTCCGGGGTGTTTTCTGGTCTGTGTTGGATTCACCCCTCCTGTCAGATGTGAAATGGGAGATTAAACTCTGCGCTTGGAGCGATGGAGGGAGTATCAAGCAACCGCATCTCCTGAATTTTCCACTTGATGGCTCCTAGAAGAGCCAGGTGACCAAGATGAGCAGGTTTACTCAGTGTTTTATGCTTTTTGCTTAGGGTTGCACTCAGAGATACTGGTGAGGGTCATAGACTGGCAGCTGTGGTCTGTGCCCTGATCCCACTCCCTGCCCTGCCCATGGCCACCGAATTTCTGCATTTACACCAGAAGGAACGCCAGAAATCACAACTGCGGAAAAAACACAGTGAGTCTCTTGAAAACTTTAAGCAGGAGGGAAATATTTTCCTATTGAATCACATAATTTTCTTTTTCCTTTCCTGTCCTTCTATGCTTGTTCCCTCTCTCTTTGCCTCTGGATGCCAGGACTGAAGGTGAACCCTTTCCCTCTAATGCTTTCATCATCTTCTCGCCACATGCGTTTCAGAAACCCTACTGCTCTCTGCCAGGTCCATTGCTGTGCTCTTTGTTGGAAAAAAAGAATAATACCATTTGAATCAGGGGCAAAACATTTTAAATTATTTGGGTATGCAAGCATGCAGCTGTGCAACCTAATTTGGTTTGGACTGTATCTATATATATATATAATGCTGCAGCCATAGATAGAATTGTGCAACTATATATAGATACAGCTGCAGTGGCAGAATGGCTCATCTGCAGATTCCAGCAGGGAGAGACACCCAGGGTCGTTTTGCAGTTTCTAAGCCCTAATTTGGCACCATCCCCTGTTTCGGGTGCCCTGATTACGATTCCTGTGCACTATTTGATCTCTCATTTGTTGTTCAAGTGTTTTGTCATGACTGGGGACATGTTGCTTGTGGCTGGATTGCACCCTTTCCTTTAGAGAAACTGGACAATGTGGCTCATTTTTTAACTGGTTCTTTCTTCCTTTCTTGGCCAGGTTGTCCATGTTTATCTGTATATACTTGCCTCTTTGATGTGCAAAAACAACAATTTTAAGGACTGTTCAAATACATGAAAGCACCTGGTAGCTGGTAGGCACCAAACGAGGAGAGTTCTTCCTTCAGGAGCTTCCTGAAGAGTTTGTGTTGGAAAGGAACACCTGGAGCTTTCACAATGGGAAGGTATGGTGGTGTTGGCTAATCCCAAGTGTTGTCACATCGTGTAAGGTGATTTTAACATGGCCTTTGGACGTGAGGTGGCAATGTTGGTGAGGAAAAGGAGCTATTCCTGCTTGAAAGCTGGTGGTAGGCGACACAGAGAGAAGGGTAGTGTGTCCTGCAATGTTAGACTGACTCCTGCACTGGAAAAAGGCAGCTTGCCCACTTGGGAAAGTTTATTTCTCTCCACTAGCCTCGTGTGAAGGCTGCTGAATGGCAGATGCTAAACTGTCTCAATCCCTTTCTGCTATTGGCAATCACCGATTGAACCTGGCAGTGGCAGGAGCAGGAAGGATGAGGGGATCGGAGCTGCCAGCTGACTGCGGATAGGAGGGTGGCAGCTGTTGCAGGGACACTACCAGGAGGCCCCACCCCAGGTTTGAAGGGTTAATTAAAGCCAGTTTGTTCCCTCTGTCTCCACACTGTCTGGTTTTAGCCATGATGGGAAATAGAAGTGACAGCATTCCGCAGGGGAGCTGTTCGCATGCGGTTTGTGTCGCGCCTAAAGCTGCATGTACCAGAAACCTCCCGAGAGAGGCTGGCCTGCCAGGCCCTCGGACAACTTGGCCGACACCAGCAGGAGTTTGGCCAAGCATCTCAGCTCCCAAAGTGAGAGGAGCTTTCAAGTTTTTTGGCATTTGCCTCTCTCAGCATACCGAGATGTTTTCTGAGCCAGTGGTGATGGAGCAGGGTGAGCTGGTGAGACAGGCTCTGCTCTCCCCTGGCAGAGGCACTGCAATCCCTTCCTCCCTCACCAGGATCTCCCTGGAGAAGCGCAGGGAAGGCATGACTCCGGGGGGAGTACTGGGACAGGCTTTCCTGGCCTCAGCAGCGTCCCACCACCAAGGGAGATGGCTCACATGAAGGAGCAAGGAGATGACTCAAAGCAGCACTGCAACACCATGCAGTGAGAGAGGGCAACGCGTAGGCATGCAAAAATAAGAAATATAGAACAGTAAAACCACCAAAAAAACCTAGTAGGTAATACCCAGTGAATGTATTTCCTGTCGTTTCTGATATTCTTCTAGATCTACTTTAAAAAAGGGGTGTGGACCTTCTTAAGGAGAGAGAGATGACCTGGAATTTGCGGCTGTGAGGTGCTGGGAGCTGCTGCCAGCCTCTGGCCAGGACAGGCCCTTCTGCAGGGGTGCTGCACGTGTGGCTGCCAGTCATGGAGAAGCTGAATAATGTTCTTGGCCTCGGCGAGCTGACTCAGCTGTGTTGACTGCAGTATTTCTTGGAAATATCCCGTGTCCACTGTGGAACAGGCAAGGAGGAATTTTGTGAGGGTAAAGACACTTTTCAGTAACATCGCTCTGCCCTAGATGCTCGTGCAAGAGCTTGCAGGGATCTCTCAGGCTGAATGGAAACGTCAAATGCATTGTTGTGGCCAAACACATATTTCCAAAGCAATATGGCTACTAAATAATTCTATGTGAGCTAATAGTAAATTAGGAAGCACACGTGACAAAAATCAAGAAGAAATACTCATTTTGGTTAAATTTGAGTTTTTAAAAGCTGTTTTGTTAACTACATTTAAATGCAATGATACAAAAAGCCTTTTCCTGCAGTTGAGAAGCTTCCTTTGCTATTGTGAAGCTTGCTACAGAAAGCTGATAGAGACACAGAAATACAAGTGCAGCTTCTTATCTTCTGCATAATATCAAAATCAAAACAAGGGTCCTGGCATGGAAGGCTAAAGCTGCGTGTCTTTCAGTATCAAAATACAGAGCCCAGCATTATGTGACACTAATCTATGCATTACCACGGGCAGCTTGAGGCTCATCAGTCCATCTGATGAGGTTCTGCTGCTGTCCCATCTGGTTTGTATTCATCTGTCACTGACACTCGGAGCCACTGGAGAGGAAAAAGAACTGACAATGTCATGCAGTGGCTGTTTGACATCGGTACAAGCAGTGTCGGAATTGCTGGGGATGTTTCCTGGTATTTATCACAGGCATCAAAATGTAACGTGGGGAAAAACCCACAAGTCCTAGAAATACTGCTTCATATCCCACTTGTGGCTAAATACAGTGGTGATTTTTCGAAATTTCTAGACCAAAAGCTACGGTTACACCGCGTTTCAGCTGTTCACTAGCAAAAGGAGACAGCGCGTGTCAAACTCAGCGTGTCAGCTTCCCACTGGCACAGTCTGAATCCTCCTGCAGGCTCCACCACGACCACCAGATGAGAAAGGTACAGGGTGGACTCTGTGAGCTGGAATGACCTGGTAGCGCTCCCTGCGGTTATCTGAAATTAGATCAAGATAGGACCCACAGGATGTCAAGAGGAAGAACAAGAAAGAGCAGCTGTATGTCCAGTGGGACTGAGCTTTCCTTGAGCTTGGCACCAGCAGCACCAGTGGTTGGTACCCAGGGAAGACAGAAAAATGGATAAACAGGCACTGAAATGTCCCTGAAACAGCCCCTGAGCCTCTAGAGTACAAAGTCCTTTCAACTCCTACTTTATTATCCTTGCTAGCAGGCTCTTTTTCAGTCCATGGTGACTAAGGAGTAAATGTTCTTTCTCTGCATTTCCCACAGGCTGCCCTACTTTGCATCATCACCTTGGAGATAGAAAAGACAGTTCTGTGCAAAATCAGTATCTGTTTGTCCTGATTCCCAATGAGGGAAATTGAGAATTCTCCAATAGCCTTTACTGGAGGCAAAGAAGCGAAACCCTGATCCTGCCGAAGACCCTGGGCAGGTCCCAGTTGGGTTTGATGTGGTGGGGGCTGTGGCTTTGGGAGGAGAACGCAAGGCAGAGAGGAGTCCTTTGGCCGTGCCTGGCAGGTCGTGGCACAGCTCCGTGTTTCCACCCTTTCGGCCGTGCCTTTGTTCTCCAGCAGTTTCCATGGTGCCCCTGCTTTGTCTGCAGACCTGTCTCCAGGCAGCACTCTCCTCCACTGTGCCACTCAAGATGATTTTACGAGGCGGTGCGTGGTGTTGCGTAGCTGCAGCGCAGCCTGCGAGGCATCAGCCGCCACAAATACCTTGCAGGCTGCCTCATGGGTGTTGCTGGAAATAAAAAAAGCAATAAGAGGGCATCTCATGAGCGTTGCTGGAAAAAAAACAAGGCGTAACACAGAAAAGCAGCCATGCTGCTTGCTGCATATTCTATCTTTGTCTGACACTGGTGTGAACACGGATGATCTGAGTGTAACAGCATCGCTCCCTTCATGCAGAGACAGGCAAGGATGAGGTCAAGCTCATTTATCTGTTATCCAGCTGTTAATTCTGGCACCAGAACGCTGGCTCCCTGAACCGCTTTGGCAGGTGACAGGGAGGACCTCAAGGTCCTCTTGGTGGATATCAAGTCAGAAGGGCTGAGTACGCTGGCCCCTGATTTTCGTGCCCAGCCATAATATGCCTCGAGAAATCCTGAGCTTTCAAGGTGCATTGGATTTACGTGGCAAGGTTTTGTTTGCTGGGGGGCTCCCCCAGCACCACTGGAGGGAGAGAAAACTGGGAGTGAAGTTAAGTCTGAGAAGAAGGTGGGGGTGTTTTTAAGATTTGATTTTATTTCTCATTATCCTACTCTGATAGATTAAATTAATTTCTCCACATTGAGACTGGTTTGCCCATGACAGTAATTCCTGAGCCTTCTCTCCCAGTCCTTAGCTCAACCCATGAGCCATTTGTGGTATTTTATCTCCCCTGTGTGGCTGAGGGTGGGGAGTAGCAGAGCAGCTTCGGTGGACACTAAGTGTCCCTACACAGAGGGGCAGAGCCTCTTCAGAGGAGGACGTTCGAGTGCATATGGCCTGATGCTAGAAGGATTTCAGCAAGAAAACTTGTTATATGGATCTTACCAGCTGTTCATCCAACAAGAAGTGGAGTGTAAAATCACTGCTTAAGGGAAAAAGCAGGCAAAAAGGGCAGAGCTGGGCTAAGGGGGAGTTTCACTCCCAAGCACAGCAGAGGGCACATGAAGTGATGGAAATAAGGCTGGAGGTCAGTTAGCAGGCTGTCTACAGGAATCTAATTTAATCAAGTACCTGCAGATATCAGTAAGAAATTGAACAATATAAAAGTTAATATCAAAGTATAGAAAGAATATATCCGGGGACACAAGGGCAGCTTAGAATTAGAGGTCCTCATCACAAAAACTTAATGCTGTGAGCAGAAAAGAGTTTTCTTCATCAAGGTGAAGCTTGTACTGTGTGTTGGGACTGAACTAGCTGCTGCTCCCCAAAGCTGGAAATGAAAATCAATGGCTTGTAAGTCTTGGCAGAGGTTTTCAAAGATGCCTAGAAAATTATAATGCCCAATTAAGTAGGAATCGGTCATCCAAGTCCTCTAGGCGGTCCTGAAAATTGCAACCGTGCTGAACTGCATCTCATTTCCAGTCAGATTTTTCCCTCTGCTTTTCTTCACGCTCCCCTTCCAGGCCCATCCACAGCTCCTGGGGGCACAGACCTCCGGCTGGAGCCTAAGCCAAGTTGCAGATATGTGAAACAGAGCATTCAAGCAGCTTCAGTGGGGATGGGAGAGAGCATCATCCTTCCCTGATGAGGCTGTTCAGAGCTGAATCTGTGGCAGCTGTTGCACACCAGCCAACTGCTGTTTCTCCACCAGACACCTCTTGCTCCCTTTTGTCCCATTTTTGTACCTTTGAGGTGGAAGCATGAAGGCAGATGTGGCACAGAAGGTGGGAGGGCGGAGAGACAAGTCTCCAGCACACGTCATCCTCTGCTGCAGCAAGGTCCCCACGGAGCTTTAATTGATGTAGATGAATGTCATCCTTTCATGCTCTCTCCTCAGTTCTCCCAGGCCGAGCAAGGCTGAATCACGATCTCGGCCCTCCTCTTCACGCAGGGCATGGGCTGTCTGCGAAACCGTGCCCAAAGCGCTGTGGCTGGAAGAAAGACAGCAGAGGAATTGAGAAAATGAGATCTTTATTTGTCCGTATCATTTCACCCTGTCTGCTGGGGTCTTGCACTGGTCAGCAGGAGGACACGGGCTGCTTCCCTCCTCGCTGCCAGTAGCTCTAACTGGCTGCCAGAGCCTGCGCTTTGCCTGTGAAGCTTGTTGCAACCACAGAAACAAAATTAGGACAGGGTTCCCTGGGGCTCTTCTAGGCTGTTTCCATGCCCAAGGTTGAACCTCCCTGGATTATTTGGGGTCAGGAGAGAGGTTTTTCCCACCATCAGTGGGTGCTATGGGCCGTATCAATAAAAGACCATTGGGAGCTTCTCTGCATTAGGTTAACTTCAGAGGGGCCCCTAGGAATTTTACTGTGTCCTTGATCCTCTCCACCCACCCCCAGCAACTCTGCACTGGGAATGGGCTGTACCCAAGTGCAGAGGTGAGGCAAATCTTCCACCTGGCAAAGGCTTGGGAGATAGGAGAGGAAGAAAAAGGCCTCATTATTTCAGAGGAAGGTGGTAAAATAGACTTGCAAGAACACCAGAGGGAAAATGAGGCCTGAATATGAACAGGATCGTTAGTGCAGCGTCACAAGCTTCCCTTGGAGCCTCCCTCCAACAGCACCTGGAAAGACCACAGGCTCTGAACTGCAACATAGCCATGGCCGTAACACTGCTGCCCTCTTGGTTTTCCACTGGTTCCCTCTGCTCCACCCTTCTTATTGAGTAAGTATCCCATTCCCACTGCCTGCTATCAGTTATTATTGCTTCTTAGCCTCCAGATCCATCCTGACTATCCATGGCTCTGGAATTCTTGAGCTCAGCTGTGTTGCCAGCCTGCAGCAGGCTGGCAACGTGCTGGCAGTGAACTTGTTGGATGCGCATGAGGCTTTGTGGCGCTGGGCACCCATCCGTATCTATGGAGAAGAGGTGAGCAGGAGTTGCTTCTAGGAGTTGCAATACTAGGAAACGGTGAGTGGTAATGGAAAAAGGGTAAGCAGGATAGAAACTCTTGTAGTAGAACAGAGAGGTGTGTCTTGCAGTTGCGCTTGGCTGGAGTTTTATGCTCCTCAAAGCCAAGATTTCTGCTGTACGGGTTTGTAAAGTTGTCATATGCACCTGCAAACTTCCACAACTGTGGAATAACAGCTTTCCCCATCAAACCATCGGTGTGTCTGATTCAGTAAAAGACACCCACGTGGTACAGAGAGCTGCCACCCTCCTTTACCATCTGCAGGAGTGGTCTCCATTCTGCTGGGAAGCACAAAGCCTCAGCCAGCTGTCCTTAAGCTCTAGGTAATGTTTCAGGGAGGGTTATGGCACGGAGTCACAGCCGATGAGCCGGGTGAAAATTAGGAATGAGTGAAATAAATGCAGTCTATATGCTGGTTGTGGGATAAGTGCACGTGGAGCGAGTGCCAACTCAGAGAGGAAAACACCAATTTATTTATTCGTGGTCCTGACACGCTTTGTTGCCTGTGCGGCACCTTTGCACCGATCAGGATGCAATAGTAACCTGAAGTGTGTTTCTATTCCAAGGGACGCTTTATGCTCCCACCATCCCAGGCTCCCACCGCCCGCCCTGTGCTGGCACCGGCACACATTCCTGCAGCGGGGGCTGGCAGGTCCCTCGGGGCAGCTGGCAAGCAGCCTGCTGCAAAACATCTGCCTGCAGCTGGATCTGCCTGGCCAGCCAGCTGCCCAAGCCTCAGCAAGGAAGGGCTGTAGGGAGGCGAAGCTGGAGGTGGGGCTAAAGGTATTGGCTAAATCCCGGCGCTAAGCAGTTTTCCGATTAATTAGCTGGTAGGAGTAAATTTAGCATCTCGCTAATGCAACGCAAATGGTGGCGATTTTTGAGGCCGTGCTTCCAAGGAGCGAATTGAACTGCTGGCGCATGGAAGCGGGAGGGATGATACTATTGCATGAATTGGAGCGGGCTCTCAAGTGTGCTTTTTGGAGAGGATTAAAAGGCTTCCTACACCTTGTATTAAAAAAACAGCACTGGGTTTGGAAAGGAACTTGAGTGAAGCAGCGAATTTCTTCTCTGCTGAATAAGGGCATCACTCTTCTCACATGTGAGCAGGCAGAGCGCTCCGAACTGGTTTAGTGATTGATAGGAATGGTTGGACTCGATGATCCGGTGGGTCGCTTCCAACCTCATGATTCTATGATTCTATGAACTAGAAAGGTATTTTGGTGAGGATTTCTGGCGTGCAAGTGAGCGAAGGTTTCCTTGGCCTGCTTTTCCAGGCACAGCCAAGTTCCTGTGGCTCAAACCTGGAGATAAGTCGGTATAATTAACCGTCGGGACCGCTTGCCTAGGGATATGATGGATGTGTTTTAACACAACAATTTCATATCGCCTTTCTGATGTGTATATTGTAGCTCCACCAGCTGTCTGGGGTTCGCTAGAGGAGTCACCCAGGGAAATTGTATTCCCAGAAATTCCTGTCTTATGCTAGAGAACAGACTGACTGATTATAGGGTCCTTCGTGGACTTAAAATATCTGAATGTAGGCAATGGGGAATAATTCTTCCCCTTTCGTGTTCCACCCAGATAAAGGCCAAAAGGCATCCACTAGTTTAAACCTCATTTCTGCACAACCAGGCAGCAGCAGATGAGGATAATCGCACCTGAAATATCTGTGTTTGTCTAAACCCCAACCCACAGCCTATTCCTGGGTTTTGAACCTTAGGGCTGGAGGGGAAGGGATAACAAGATGTCAGCGTTGAAAACAAAGCCCCAGGGGGTTCAGCCTGGGGGTGTCCCGGCTGCACCGTGGGGCTGAGTCCATGGAGAGGGTGTGTGGGGTGTGTGTGTAAGGGGTGGGGGTGCAGGGGGTACGTGTGCAAGGGGAGTGTGTAAGAGGGGTGCAGTTGCAGGAGGGGGTGCAGGTATAAGTGTGTAAGGGGGGTGTGTGCAATGGGGGTGGGTGTGTGGGTGCAGGTGTAAGGGGTGCAAGGAGGTTGTGTGTGTAAGGAGTGTGTGTGTGTGCGTGTAAAGGGTGCAGGTGTAAGGGTTGTAGGGGTGAAGGGTGCACATGCAAAGTGGGGTAGGTGCCTAAGTGGGTAAGGGGTGCGTGTGCAGAGGGGTGTGTGTAAAGGGGAGGTTGTGGGGGCTGCTCGTGTAAAGGGAATGGGTGTAAAGGGTGTGGGAGGGTGTGCGTGTAAGGGGTGTGTATGTAACAGGAGCACATGTGAGGGGTGTGTGGGTGCAGGTGTAAGGGGTGCAAGGTGATTGTGTGTATAAGGGTGTGCGTGTAAGGGCTGCAGCTGTAGGAGGTACGTGTGCAAAGGGCGCAGGTGTAAAAGGTGCATGGGTAGAGGGTGCAGGTGTAAAAGGTGTGTGTGTAGAGGATGTAGATGAAGGGGTGCGAGGCGGTTGTGTATGTTAGGGGTGTGGGTGTGAGGGTTGCACAAGTAAAGTGGGGTAGGCGCATAAGTAATGCGTGTGTAAGGGGCGTGTGTGTAAAGGGGCTGGGTATAAGGGGTGTGTGTGCGGAGGGGCATGTGTAAATCATAGAATCATAGAATAATAGAATAACCAGGTTGGAAGAGACCCACCGGATCATCGAGTCCAACCATTCCTATCAAACACTAACCCATGTCCCTCAGCGCCTCGTCCACCCGTGCCTTAAACACCTCCAGGGAAGGTGACTCAACCCCCTCCCTGGGCAGCCTCTGCCAGGGCCCAATGACCCTTTCTGTGAAGAATTTTTTCCTGATGTCCAGCCTAAACCTCCCCTGGCGGAGCTTGAGGCCATTCCCTCTCGTCCTGTCCCCTGTCACTTGGGAGAAGAGGCCAGCACCCTCCTCTCCACAACCTCCTTTCAGGTAGTTGTAGAGAGCAGTGAGGTCTCCCCTCAGCCTCCTCTTCTCCAGGCTAAACACCCCCAGCTCTCTCAGCCGTTCCTCATAAGGCCTGTTCTCCAGCCCTTTCACCAGCTTTGTTGCTCTTCTCTGGACTCTCTCCAGAGCCTCAACATCCTTCTTGTGGTGAGGGGCCCAGAACTGAACACAGGATTCGAGGAGCGGTCTCACCAGTGCCGAGTCCAGGGGAGGGTGCGGGGGTTGCGTGTGTCGAGGGGATGGGTGTAAGGGGGGGTGTGCGTGCAGCAGGAGCGGGTGCGGGGGCGCAGGTGTGAGGCGTGCAGGTGTAAGGTGCGTGTGTAAAGGTGGTGAGAGCGTCGGGGGGGTGCAGAAGGGGTGTCACGGGAGTGGGTGCGGGGGGGTGTGTGCAAGGGGGGGTGTGTGCAAGGGGTGTGCGTGTGCAAGGGCGCGTGTGCGCGCTGGCGGGCCGCCCCTCCGCCCGTCCCCCCGTCCGTCCCTCCCTCCCCGCCGGCGGAGCTCTCCGCGATCTCCTCGGGAGCGCGGCCGGCGCTGCAGCCCAGCCCCGGGCCGGTGCCCCGGCGGGGCGGCAGCCGCAGCAGGAGGAGGAGGAGGAGGAGAAGGAGGAGGAGGAGGGGATGGCTTCCCCCGGCGGGACCCCCCCCCCCCGCCGGCGCCCCGCGCCTTCGCCAGGTGGGTGCGAGCGCGGCCCCCGGGGATGCGGGGTTGGAGCCGAGAGCCGGGGGGTGCGGGGCGGGGGGGCGGCCTTCTCCCTCCTCCGCTCGTCTCTCTGCAAGAAAACAACCCCGTAAAATAACATCACCTACCCCCCCAACCCCTCTTCCCATCTCCAGCTCCAAATCGTTTCAGGCAGGTGTGCCCTGCGCAGCCGAGGAAGCGATGGTGCAGTCCATGGATGTCGCGGCGCTGAGCGCATCGAAAGGCGTAAAATAACAACAAAAAAAACCCACAAAACCCCAAACACCGCATTGCCAGCCCCAAATGGTTTGGGGCAGGTGTGCCCCGCGCTCCGAGCAAGCGTCATGGAGCGTGTGGCGGGAGTCACGCCACGGTGCTGCAGCGCGATGGATGGTGCGGGCGTCGCTGGCGTAGCGGAGCGCGTCGAAAGGCATGAATAAAATCTTAATTAATGGAATGCAGCAGTCTCCGCGCCGCTGTTCCCGCTCTCGGCGCGTGCGAGGCTCTTGCAGCTGTCCCCTCGCAGGGCGAGAGCTCTCGCATCTGTCCCCTCGCTCGGGTTTTGCTGCATTGATTTCCATTTGGAGCGGTGGAGTTGGTCGCAGGAGTTGACGTTCTCCACCTGGCTGAGGTCCTGGGGGTTCATTCCGTGAGCGTTTTCTGTGTCTCCCAGGAAAGAGAGAGGCCGGAATAGAGGGACACGGTGCTGGTGTGTTCAGTTTGCGCTTTCCTGCTGAGGCTGTAACGTGACGGTGGAAAGATTAATAAAGAAAAAGCCATTGAGGAGGATTCCCGAAAAGTAATCAGATTAGCATTGTATGGATGTACTCAAACATAAATCCAAATATAAATCCCATCCCGCTCCTTTCTTATTTTCATATTCACTGAGAAGCTGGCAGGACCGTTGAGGAGGAAATCACAGGGGTCTGCGGTTGGGACAGGCAGCTGGAAGTTTTGAGGAGTATCTCCCTTAGGCACTGGGAGTTTGGGCTGGTTAACTTCAGCAAAAAGGCCTTTGTGTGGGTTTGCTCCTGACCCCAGCTGGAAATGCCACGGGAACAGCCACCCCCTGCATCCCTACATATTTTGGCACTTCCTGTTCCCTTCCTGCTGGAAGAAAAGGAGTGATTTGAATAGCTAAGTTTGGGTTTAGGAGGGAGAAAAATGAGCAGGGATCTCTCCGGTGTCTTGGAAATCCATACTCGGTGCGATCGGCAGTGCCAGCAGGAATAAGAAGGATGGTGAATGGATGTTGCCCATCTTTTCCTGGGCTGAGAGGCATGCAGCTGCAAATACTCTTTCTGCCTCATTTGGAGCAGGAGATGGAGACTGAGATTCCCACGTCCTTCTGTCCTGAGTTCCTTGTTTGAGAACCGTTTCTCCTGTTGTAAGTGTCCCGGTGTCACCTGCCATGGCGCTTAGGGACTGCCATCCTGCTGCGCATGTGTGAATAAATCGATGGGTTTAAGCTGTTATCTGATAGGAAGAGAAAGTTTGCAGGAGCGTCTTTTATTGTGATTTGACTGATCTCAGTCAAAGTTGCTTACCATGGGGCAATGTAGAGCAGTCAGTGGTAGTTTTCCTGATGTCATGCCATGTTTGATCCCCCTGAAATCCCTTTATTCCACATAATTGTCTTTTGGTTAAAGACTTGTCTGTAAAATGATGTCTGGAACTGGAAGTCCTCCTTTTCCTATTAAAGCTCTTTTTTTTTTTTTCATGAAATATGGCTGGACGTATTTGGAAATGGACATAAAGGATTCTGGGGTGCCAAACCCCAGATCCAGTGGGAGGTGTCCCTGCCCATGGCAGGGGGGTAGGAACTAGATGATCTTTAAGGTCCCTTCCAACCCAAACTATTCTATGATTCTGTGGCTTGGAGTGAGAACCGAAACTGGAGACAGAGAGAATCCACCATGGTGTTCAGAGGAAGAGTGCTGGTGTGGCCATGGGAAGATGCAGAATAGAGCTTGCATCGTTCTGTTTCTCTGTGGTTGTTTTTTGTGGCAAAATTGTCCTGTACACTGTAAAGCCATGAGAACAAGACATTTGCTTGAGTACGTAAGTGTGGAGTATGAGACCTTCAGATTGTACCTGATATCTTGTTACTAGGTGAGCCAAAGTCACTGCAAGCAGCTGAGATTGAATAAGCACTATGTCTGGCCTCGTGTACTGCGCCAAACGTGGCTGTTGGATGCAAAAGCAATTCATCTTTACGCACAAATTGTGGAGATTTTCAGCCTGCCAGATTACACAAACTCGAACAGATGTGGTCTAATTGTTACAAGCTTTCCACCTAGGGGTTGACAAATATCTGTCACCGGGCGCACTTCAGTTGGTGTGCAGGCCTGCAGGAACTAGTGTTCTTTTTATTTACCTTCCTCAAGGAGTTTTCCCCTGCAGCTCTACTGTTTTTTGTTTCTTAATGGTCTATATTTTTCTCCTGTGAAGGAGGAGAAAGAAACCCTTCTAAAGACTTGCATGCCACCTCAGTATTAGAGGTCATCCTCTGGCCCACGCGCACTACTGACTATTCCTATACCACCAGTGTGCTTTGGTGCTGCCTTTTCTAGCCCACTCCTCTTTATCCTGCTCATCAGGCTTTTCCTGCTGCAGGATGTTCTGTGTTCCCTACTAAGAGCTGGTGGGATTTGAGGACACTTGAATCATCTCTTCCATGAGTGGCTTAGACCGATATTCTTCCCAGCCCACCCCTGCAGTAGCTTTGCTTTGGACAGGTTGTTATTTGTCTTTGTCTCTTTGCTGGTGTGCATTCTAGCTCCAAATATAAAAATTACATTGATTTGAGTCCCGTGTTTTCAAGGACTCTTTGAACTTTAATTTGATCCAAGCTTATTTTTAATTTTACCTTCTGCTGCTATGGAGGATTCAAAGTAATCTGTTCCAAACTAGGATCACTCGAAGATCAGCGTAGTGAAATACTTGCTTAGGTGTAGAGACAACATCTATCAAAATGAACATTTCTATCTCAATGAACCATGTATGCTGTATCAAAGAGAAAAGGGTGCTAGAAAATGTCTGCTCGCTGATTTGAAATGATGAACCATAGTGCGTAATGAACCTGTTGCATGCTAGATGTGGGCTATAATGTAGGAAAAAATAATTATACATGGTGTGTTAATGACTACATGTGTCTATATGACATATAAAAATGTTATGCTGCAGTGTTATTTAGGTTGCAAAATCAAACATTTGATAGGTACAAGCAAATAGAAATAAGGAGTGTGCAATGGTAATTCTGTATTCTCTGTGCTTTATACTGAATTGGGCTCTGAAAAAAAAAAAAGAGCAATCAAATGATTAGAAAAGGAATCATAATACATGATAACACGCTGGAGGATAACAAACAAACTTCTGCCACAGTGCCAATTTTTTTTTCAGGCCCACAATCAAGAAATGGGAATTTGTAGTTTTGGAAATCTTGCTTTCAGGCCAGATGTGAAGGGAATTTGCAAGCAGAGATTAAAGGTACAGCTTTGGCTCTCAGTCTTTATCCCAGCAAAGTTCTTTTGTCACCTGGGGGCTGGACCTTGGCATATGGCTGGGCTGTGTGGAGATTATCTAATCCCTGGAAGAGAGGAGTGTAAATACGTATAAGGCAGGTGAAATATTTTGAAATGCTCGCTTTCTGTAGCATTTTGCAAGGGAATCACAAGTGATAATGGTAGGAAGAGGTGTGTTGCAATGGATTGCACAGGAAAATCAAACCAGGGAGAAGGGATGGGAAGAGCAACCAAATTTATGGCTGTAAAACCAGTGTTGGGTGTAGAGAAAGCCTAAGAGGGAAACTTTCTAAAAGCAAATGCAACCTCAGCTGCTCAGTATTTGTCCTTCCATCCTCTGAATACTCCAAACAATTCTGAGGCCAGTGATAGAGTGGAGCTTTTTAAAAAAGTAACAATAATTCTTCAGAATAAAAATCTGGTAAATAGAGTCATAGAATGCTCTGGGTTGGGAGGGACCTTTACAGGTCACCTAGTCCAACCCCTGGCAGAAGCAGAAACACTTTCCACTGGATCAGGTTGCTCAGGGCCCCATTCAGCCTGGCCCTGAACACTTCCAGGGAGGGGGCATCCACAACTTCCTTGGGCAACCTCTTCTAGTTGCTTTTGTCTTGCAATATGTCTTGCTTTTTAAGTTAAAAAGTGGATGACGTGCGTTAATTGACCATTTTAAAGTTTTGAGTTCCGTGGGTGCCCTCACCATTCTGCAGAAGCCAGTCATTGAACATCATTTAACCTACAGCTTTCATTAAAAACTGAACTTCGATTCTCATCCAAGACTGTTAATAACAGTGATGTTTAACTGATTAATTGCTATCATGCTTCTTATTAACGTCGCTTTACTGGGCAGAATAACCTTTCAGTTAGCCTGGCCCCTCAGAGCTGTAGGGGAGCTGTGGGACAGGAGCCTGCCCTGCTAATTACACCCGGCTGGTGCTAATTGGGAGGCGGAGCCATCACAAGCAGGTCCTGCAGCCCCACCTGGTCGCCTCACACAGTGATGGCGTAGAAGGTGCCAGAAGCTGTGGAAAACGTTGTCTTGGGGCTGCTGCTTTCCTGGCTGGTGATAATTGCAGTGTCCTGAGTTGGAAGGGACCCCCAAGGACCATCGAGTCCATCCCTGCACAGGACAACCCCAACATTGACACCAATATACTTGTCGCAGAGGTAGGTGTTTATTTTTAATAGGATGCTTAGGAAATGGAGGTTGAGCTGGGGGTTGTAAATTGCTGCTGATTTCTGTGTCAGTTTCTGTTGTCAAGTGGCTGTTAGGAAATTTCTTTGTATGCTTCCTGTTTTTTATATAGGTCCTATGAAAAGAGGGGAGTGCTTAGGAGACTCTTGGGTTTGGGGGAGTTTGAGTTGGGTGGTTTTGAGGTTTTTTTGGAGGGGAGTTTTTGTTCGATGGTGGGTTTTTTTCCTGAGGTGTTTGTCCTTGACAAGCTGTGTCTGTGTCAGTGTTACCAAGTGCTGATTTTTGGCTGTTGGTGTTAAGTTTTTGTTGAGGGAGCTGTTGGGGACCTTTCTTTTTCTGGGAGGTTGTCTGTGGGTGTGGAACCTCCTGAGCTGTGGGGCTTCCTGCCATTTGATGGGGCACCCCCCGATACGTGAAGTAGTTCCTATTATAAGCAGTGGAATATCTTTGATTTAAGGTAAAGTAGAGTTAATAACTTCATCGAGGTAGCTCTGTTTTTGAAAGTGAGACAGAACATCCCTGTGACAGCACAGTTTCCTTCAAGCTGTGTTTTTCCAGACATTGCTTATTCTTTGGGGATGATACCTCGTGTTCAGCGTGGTCTGTGCTGAACAGAGGTGCCTCCTGTGATCCCCTCTGCTTGCAGCCTTTCCCCATCTCAAACGCAAGGTCAGGCAGGGCTGGCTCCAAAGCTGCAAATTAGCAAGAGATTTGACCGTTGTGAAGTTCATAATAGACTAAAATCAGACCTTAGGAAGTAATGGAATATGCACAAGATTTCTGTGCGTATCCATGTACAAAAGTGGGAAATCTGTCCTGTCCCAGCTCTTGCCTCACTGTGCAGGGTCGATGGGGCTCACTCCTCGTGTTGCCCAGCCCTGATCAAGTGTGCTGGCTTTCTAGAACCCCAAAACGAGTCTTAGGGAGTTGATTTGCTGGCATTTTTGGTATCGCCGTTGCTCTGTGGCGAGGCTGCCGTGCCCTTTTTGTGAGGACGTGAAACCACCTGGGCTGTGGGGCTGCCTGCTGTTTTGTGGGACCCTTTCTCTGTGTTGAGGTTTCGCGCCCTTTTGTGGGGCTTCCTGGCATATTTTTGGGGCTCCCCCTTCTGTGTGGTGATGTTTCCCGACATTTTGTGAGGCACAGAACCTTCCTGCCTTTTTGTGGGGCCGCTTGCACTGCAGTGAGGCTTCCTGCCATTTTGTGAGGGCACGGAACCTCCTGGCCTTTGGGGCTGCCCATCATTTTGTGGAGGTTCTCCCTGGAGAGGTCTCCTGCCATTTTGTTGGACCTCCCGTTCCGTGTCGAGGCCTCCTGACCTCTTGTGGGTGTCCCACCATTCCCGGGGCTCCCCTTACTCTGTGGCGATGCTTCCCGCCATTTTGTGAGGGCACGGAACCTCCTGGGCTTTGGGGCTGCCCGTTCTTTTGTGGAGGTTCTCCCTGGTGAGGTCTCCTGCCATTTTGTGGGACCTCCTGTTCTGTGTTGAGGCCTCCTGCCCTCTTGTGGGTCTCCCGCCATTCCCAGGGCTCCCCTCGCTCTGTGGCGATGCTTCCCGCCATTTTGTGAGGGCACGGAACCTTCCAGGCTTGGGGCTGCCCGTCATTTTGAGGAGGTTCTCCCTGGTGAGGTCTCCTGCCATTTTGTGGGACCTCCCGTTCCGTGTCGAGGCCTCCTGCCCTCTTGTGGGTCTCCCGCCATTCCCGGGGCTCCCCTCGCTCTGTGGCGATGCTTCCCGCCATTTTGTGAGGGCACAGAATCTTCCCATCGTTTTGTGGGGCTGCCGGCTGCGCAGCGAGGCTGCCCACACGATTTTGTGAGGGCACGGACCCTTCTGGGCTGTGGGGCTGCCCTTTTGTGGGGGCACGGAACCTCCCTGCCCTGGTGTGTGCTCCCCTGCTCGGCGTCGAGGCTGTGGCCGCCGCCTCTGGTTGGAGCATGCTGGAACAAGAGCAGGAAAAAATTCCACAGCTTGCTTTGGAAAAATCAGCTGCTGCATGCCTCCTGTCCAAGAGGGCTTGCTGCTTAAGGTTGCTGCTAAATATTGAAGGAGTATTGCTTTTTACCAGTCAGTAAGTATAAAAAAACCAAACCCCAACCTTACAAACTCTCCTCATGTACCCTAAAACCTCTCCACTAACTTTGTGTGTCTTTCTGTGCTAAAAGCTGATCTTGTGGAAACGCGACTTGTTGCTCTTAACATCTGTGGCTTTTTTTGCCTCCCAAGGTCAGATCTTTGTGAAGCAATAGCAGCGTTTGCTGTGGGACACCAAAACAATCGTGGTGAATGTCCTGTGTCGTAATAGGAAGTTTTATCATCCCAGTTTTATGATGGACCATTTATTGCAACGTTCTTTTTGTACAGGATTTTAGGCTTCTTCATAGAATCATAGAATAGTTAGGGCTGGAAGGGGCCTTAAGATCATCCAGTTCCACCCTCTGCCGTGGGCAGGGACACCTCCCACCAGACCAGGCTGCCCAAGGCTCCATCCGACTTGGTTTTGAACCCCTCCAGGGATGGGGCAACCAGTTCCAGTGCCTCACCACTCTCAATGTGAAGAAATTCTTCTTTATGTATGGTCTAAATCTGCCCTTCTCCAGTTCATACCCATTGCCCCTCGTCCTATCGCCACAAGCCTTTGTGAACAGCCCCTCCCCAGCTTTCTTGTAGCCCCTTCAGGTACTGGAAGGTCACTATAAGTTCTCGAAGCCTTCTCTTCTCCAGGCTGAACAACCCCAACTCTCTCAGCCTGTCCTCGTATGGGGGGTGCTCCACCCCTCTGAGCAACCTTGTAGACCTGTTCTAACAGCTCCATATCCTTCTTACACTGAGGAGTCCAGAACTGGACACGATACTCCAGATGAGGTCTCACAGGAGAGGAATAGAGGGACAGAATCCCCTCCTTTGCCCTGCTGGCCACGCTTCTTTTGATGCAGCTCAGGATACTCTTGGCCTTCTGGGCTGTGAGCGCACACTGCCAGCTCATGTTAAGCTTCTCACCAACGAGCACCCCAAGTCCTTCTCTGCAAGGCATCTCTCAATCATGTTATCCCCGATTCTGTTCTGAAATCAGGGATTGCCCAGACACAGGTGTAGGACCTTGCATTTGGTCTTGCTGAACCTCATGAGATTCTCACAGGTCCACTTGTCCAGGTCCCTCTGGAGGACATCTCATCCTTCCAGTTTGGCAACTGCACCACTCTGCTTGTGCCTCTTTGGGCCATCTTCCTCCAATGCCATCTTTCTTCAAGGAGCTGAAACAGCTCCATGTGAATGAATGAAGCAGCATAGTGTGTCAATATTGTGCTACGCTCTAATGTATCTCTGCATGTGATGTTACTGCATGGCTTGCTAAGTGAAAAGGTTGACCTTATAGCAACATGGAGGTAATTTTGACATCTGAACTTACCCTCCAGTGTTGTTCTTGACCTATAGTCACTGAGAGCATGCTCTTTAACTAGGGAATATGCTTCACTGGTTATCAGGTAACTTAGCTGCACCCCCTCTCCTCCTGTGGGAGCATGTTTGTGTTGAGAGAAATCTTTTCTACATTTATAAACAGTAAATGGGCTTTTAGAAGTCTCCTACTTAACTGTGAATAAAGAAATGACTAATGGAGAGGGGGAAGATACTTGACTAAACACAAGATGTTCTGTTCTGATGGCCATCCTTTCTCTTCTTATCCTTAAGTGCCTGATTGTCCTTGCTGGGATGGTGACTAAGCTGGGAGCTTGGAAACAGCTGTCGGATGTAGCAGGATGTAGACTTCGAGACGTGCTCTTTATTTACGTTCTTCAAAAAATAAAAATACTTAAGTAAAGGGTGGGTGGGTGGTGTGAGCCAGAAATCGCTGTTCACTGCCCTGTGGAGGTTTATGAACTTAAGTGGGGAAAACAGGCTGCATTCAGAATCCGTTGTTGATGCAGATTTTTAGGGTGATGCAGGCGCGCAGCTGGCTGAAGCAGTGATAAAATTTATCTCTGGAAGCTTTAGAGCTGACAGCTGGGCCTTACTGAAGGTGTTGGGAGTAACGCTGCATGGAAAATGGGTTAAAAGCGAAGGGCTGCAGACTTTCAGAACTGAGAATGGACGGAAGTGAAATTTTTCTTTCTGTTTAACAAAAGTCCTTTTTTTTTTTTTCTGATCATAATTTGAATGTATTAAGTAATGCAGAGTGCTTGGTGTCCTGATGTTGTGCTGATAATTGGCTGAACATGCAAACCAAGCTATGGTTGCTAAACCCTCGACGGACAGCCAGCAGCACGGCAGCTTTGCTAATGAGATTACGGCAGTCGTGTCAGAGTTGTGCTTCGTTCTCCCACTGCCTTGGAACACAAAATTGCAAACCTGCAAGCTCAAGGGTTTGTGAAAGTCACTTTGGGGAAAGCCGTTTAAATATGTGCTTTCTGTAAATTGTCTAATAATATCCTAGAATAATATTTGCATCTGTTTTCCCTCATTCTGTGCCATAACTGCTGGTATCAATTATGTGCAACTGCTCTGCATTTTTAGAATGAATCAAGTTAAAGCTCTGGTGAAGTTGTACGTCACATCTGAGATTACCGACGCTAAGGAAGACTGCGTTCAGCAGTGGGACTGCACAGTACTTGTCGCACAATTATTCTAAGACCTTATAGCGACCTTCCAATATGTGAAGGGGCTACAAGAAAGCTCGGAGGGACTTTTTACAAAGGCTTGTGGTGATAGGGTGAGGGGCAATGTGTATAAACTGGAGCGGGGCAGATTTAGACAAGATATAAGGAGGGACCTCTTAACAATGAGGTTGATGAGGCCCTGGACCAGGTTGCCCATGGCAGGGAGGTTGGAACTGGATGATCTTTAAGGTCCCTTCCAACCCAAACTATTCTGATTCTATGATTCTATTTTTGTCTCTGTTTGTATAGTTTAGTTGTTGTTGGGTTTAATTTTTTTTTTTTAAGGTCATCTGGTCTTGCAGTATTTTGATTTAGCTGCAGAATTTTATTAGTCCTACAGAATATTAAAAGTACCATATGTAATGTGCCCATTCCTTGAGGTTTCCTATATTAAAGGAAACTTTGTTTATGCAACAAGGATTCATTCGTCACCCCCCCAACATTTTGGGTGTTCGCCTTGTTAACTCCTTGTATTCAATTCTGTTGTGTATGAACTGACAGCTACAGGAGATGCAGTCGCTGACCTGTCCCTTTCAGGAATTTCTTTCAATGGTGTTTTGACCATTAATAACCAAGGCAAGTTTCCACAAGTTACACGCTGTCTTTGGTGTTAAAGTTGTGCTTGCTGAAAACTGGTGAGAAGCTTTGTGAAATGCAAACCTTAATTTGAGCTTTATTTATAAGTTGCTTTATTTATTAAGATATTCTCTGTGCATTAAGATGATGTATCTGAGGTAGGAGGAAGAGCATGGCCCAGGGGCCACTGCCATGCAAGTGACTGGTTCCTGTGTGCTGAGCTGCCGGTGCTGAGGTCCAGGCTGGTAACGAGACAACTGTCATCCTGTTCTTCATTGCTTTTAATATATGTACTTGTTGGGCATCTGGTTAGTTTTGCTGAAACCCTTTCATTGGCTCTTGTGTTCACTATTGTGTATTCTAAATGTGTTAAAGATCATGAACTAAATAGAAATGGTAGGTGTATTTCACAACAGAGTAAGTGGAGAAGTCTCATCCTTCTGGTGATTGCTCTTTGCAAGGAAAGTTAAATGTCTACGTGAATATATTCATGCAATGAATTTGTGTGGGGCATGTCTGTGAGGCACAGACTCCCTTGCAGAAATTGTCTGACCTAAAGTCCTGATGCTCTTGCAAAAGTTGTGAGAGCTTTTGATGTAAGCTCTACGTCCTGTTAGGGGACTTTCATCTCTAGGATATTTCCAGACATCTGAGGGATGGGAATGTATTCCAAGCTTTCAAAGTGACTGGATTAAGATTGCAAAATAGTACTGTAAATACCCTTATCGATGATTTTGGGTCTAATGGTGAAGTGCTGTTTTATGAGCTTGCCTCTGAAAAGATTGAGTGTGTCCAGACTTAATTCATCTTCTCCTGCAATCTTTCTAGATGCTGCAAGGTATGTATGTATTTATTTATTTATTAAAAGTAATAACCCCAGATTACTTGCCTGCCTGAGGGCAATTTAAATTTTATAAATCTTGCCCTGCATGAGAAATAGCATATATCTGAGATCTTTGGTTTAAAGCAGAAGAGCACAAATGTGCCCTCTCCCTAAACGTGCAACTCCAAAAGGAGAAAATAAACTTTGCGATTAATTCTGAACTGGGTCATTGTGTCTATGATCTAAGCTAGTAACTGGCTGCTAGATCGCATGACCGGAATGCTCTGAAGTCTCCTTTGTACACTGTTTTAGTCTGCTACAGCTACAGGAATCCTTCAAGCCATTTTTGTTTATTATTTTATCTTTCTGAAATCTGGCTTTCCTCCTCCTCCTGGTGGGGGATGACTGCCAACACTTGGTTGTCTGTGACCCTCAGCTGCTGCTGCTCTCAGGAATGCACGTTTCGTTCCAGCGGCCGTGCATGACTGAGGCTGCGGTTCCCTCTGATGTGTAACTGTGCGTGTACGTGTGGGTGGTGAGGAGCTGGCAGGGAGAGGGGCAGGACTTTGTCATGCGGAGAACTCTCTCGTGACTGCGCTAGAGCTTTCTGGGAACTTGAACTTGCTTAGGCTGGATGCTAATATCCTGGCCTCGATTCAAGGTGATATTTTACCTCTTGCTGAGAGCAGCAGCTGGTCAGGACTCAGAAGCCAAAGCCTGTTGGTTTGCCTGGGATAGTGGATGAGGTATCACGCGCTGCATGTACATCTCTTGTGACACTGTAAACTTGGGAAGTTTTTAGATCCAGACCACATAGCTAATAATTAGTCTTGGGTTTCCTACAAACAGGTTCTTGTATCTGAATCTCTCCTTTAATGAGACTGTTTCCGAGAATGTTCTCGGTAGCAGTCAGAGATTTGTGCTGGAAATGCTCTGCTGTGAATTGTTGCTGGGTTCATTGTTGTCTTCGTGTGCGTTCTTTGCTGTCTCCTGGCTGGCTGGTGTTTTACAAGGTGGACATTCCAAGCAATTTCAGGCCACTCTGATATGGAAAATATTGGAATATATGTGAAAACCAGGAAATAGGGCTGACACCCCTCTTCCCGGTCTGAACTTTGCTAACTTTCATCCCTTATCAGGGACCAGAAGCACACGTGATTTTCTGGGTGACAATAATTGATGAAAAGATGCCACTGCGGTCCTATTTTTATGCACCCCCCCTCCACAAATGAGTGTGTGTCAACGTAAGCTTCTTCAGGCTTTGCTGAGAGCAAGAAGGGGCTGTTCCTGAGGACCACGACGTGCTGGAAATACGAATGATAGACCTTCCCTGGGTGGGTCAAAACCTTGCAGTGAACAAAGTGCAGTTGCAAGGCTGAAAGTTTGGGAATAGTCTGTGATGAGTTGCCAGATCAGATTTTCCTGTGTGTCCATTTGTGGCAGCCATGTGGTCTTGGGAAGGCCTGTAGAGCCAGAGCCCACGTTTCTGCTGCTTGAACACTCCTTGTCTCATTTGCATTGCAGGAATATTGAGCAGTTATGAGCCATCTCAACACCAAAGGGGGAAATTTCTGCTCAGCAAACCTTTTTTTTTATATCAATCATCACAATGGATCACTTGCTGAAACAAACACAAAAACAAACCAGCAAACTTGATTTGCAATAATTCTTTTGCAGTAATTATGGAGTTCTGAGGATGCAATTGGAGAAAATTGTTTATTCTTAAAAAAGAGGCAAGAATAACAGAGGGTCTTAAGTTTCTATGGCATTAAAATGCAAAAGAGGGAAGCTTTATGCTTCTCATAATGGCGATTGGGTAAGCCAGAGCAAGTAATGAGTGAGAAGAGTTGGATACAAATATCTCAAAGTGAAAATGCCTCTACAAACCTCCTGTTGGCTCCAGTGGCCGCTAGTTCTCCTTCAGTTTGTCCAGCTCAAAGAAGAGAATCTATGTTTAGTAAAGCAAGTGTGTAGGAAATCTATATAAAAGCATTTTGTCTGGCATGTTTTGGATGTGTTCTTATTTTTGGAAAGGGGCAGGCACTGTAGAAAATAGATTGATCCTCTATTTTTAGAATATTAAATTACTTACTCAGCATGCGCTAATGAGTAATAAGCTCCTATCACCCAGACTAATACTGCTCCTGGCAGGTGATATACGTGCTCCTGGTCTTGGCACCTGCATCAGAGCTATGTTATTGCAGCTCTCTTGGGGTTAAGGCTTAAGGCCTCAACTTCTCAAGCTGTTTCACCTTGTTCTTGGTGTCTTCCTGAGGACTCTGTCTGAGCGCTGTGCTTAGAGGAGCACTGGGGAATCCTTTATGGAGTAGGGGCAGAGGCAGAGTGGGTCTGGCTTTCACTGTGTACCTCTGACAAGGGCTCTGGACACTTTGGGTTATCTGTTTACAGTAGCATCCAGCGAGGTTAGAGTTGACGTGTTCCACCAGACAGCCTGGAGTGCTGTGTTGTGCCATATTCCCCTCCATGGCTCAGGCAGCTAAGGCCCCCTCGCTCACAGAGCTTGGCTCTGCAGCTTTCTAGTCATCTTGCTAACTGACAGCCAGTGGTACCAAAGAATACAAGAGCCTAAGAAGCCCCTGGCAAGGCTTTACATTGCTGGCAGCACTTGATGTAGACAAAGGAGACCACAATTGCAATGGTGTTTTAAGAAATACAGGGTTGCCTGAAAGGCTACTCATAATGTGATACAGAGGTGAGGTGCAAACCTTTGCCTCTACAAGTGCGGTGGTGGGGGTGGAAGGCGGCTCTGGCTATATGCAATGTGATCTGACAGCCTTCGCTGCTACTAAACATAGTTTGGTATTCCCTGCAGCTGTCAGCCTGCTTGCTACTGGGCCCGTTTTGGAGCAGGGCATAGAGACCTGGACCTATACCTGGAGCTTGCTGCCACGTGCTGCCTTAAGCTGTGCTAATGCAAAATTATTTAAACCTCCTGGATGCTCTGTCCTTTGAGGCATTTGGAAGTTGAGGAGTTGGCCAACCTCTGCTCCTTCTGTTGTCCCATCGAGCTTTAATTAGACTGGTGCCCGTGGGAGCTTTTGACTTTCCTGGTGCATCCCCAACATGCAGCAATAATGCAGCATTCATGTCTCCTCTCTGTAACAGTTTCCCCTGAAAGTATGGATGTATTGCAGCTGCTTTTTTTTTGTTTTCATTGAGATTTTGGCGAGTTAGTGTAGAGATTCATTTCAGTCGTAACTTTTTTTTTTTTTACGATTAATAACAGAATGTCATGATGCTAATTGTGACCCATCGATTTGAAGTACTAGAAATGCCATGTAGTGTAAAAACAAGCCCCAAGTCAACTCTCTGGCTTCCTACAGTACCATTACTATGGCAAAAGGACCCCAGAACGTAAAGCAATTCTGTTTCCAGCCCTACTGCTATTTCACAAGGAATTGAAGGAGTCAGTCACCTTAGTTTCAACTACACCTTGGAACCCCTTATTAGTCTGTGCTGCTTCCTTAAAAAGTCACAAAATCAGCTTTCACTTCGGGGTAGCAAATTTTGGAGCTGCACAAAGAACATGTTATTACTCCTTTTTAGTTGAGTTGTACTTGTGGAATTCGCTGCCAATTATTCAGAGTAAGTGGTGTGAGCTTAGGTCACAAAACATGTAGATTCAGTTTACATCAAGATGTAAGAGGTTGGAGAGAAAACAGCATCTCAATGCTCATTTTTGTCTTGAATTTTAATTCAGCTGCATTTCAGATGGAATTCCAAAGGCTTCTACATACAACCTGAATTAACTTGTAAGTGCACGGAGTTGCTCATTGTTGCAGAATACCTAGTGACTTTGTTAAACAATTCCCAAGAGATGTTATTTTGTAATAATAAACCCTCAGAAGGCCATTTAAAACAATGACTCGGCTGAAGAATATACACTTGTACAAAAGGCAAATGCTTTTTGTTGAAAGACAAATGAAGGTTTACTTGATGTCTGTTCTTTTACTTCGGTAACAGATATTTTTAAAGATCTAACAGGAAGCATATGTTCCAAAGACTTAATGAAGAAATTCCAGTCAACCCTCTAGACTTATTTTTCTAGTGAGGTGGCAGGAGTAACATACTATGATACACTTATCTGGAAGGAAAATACTGGCTTGAGGTACATTTAAATGCGTTTTTTTTGGTATCCTCTCCCCCCCGCCCCCATATTGTAGAAAGTAAAAACAATTACACCAGGAAAAGTCAAGTATTAAAGTTCTGTGACATCAAAGATGACAAAAATTTCTTATTGTAAATGTATGATTTCTTGAATCTTTGTCTTAAACTCCTGATATCTATAGTTGTCATCAAATAATCCTGACTTAAATGCAATTACAAAGATAGATATGTCTTCAAAAGCACATGTTGATAGAGGAAGGAAAAATTAAATCTCATTTAGAGATGACACACGTATGTATTTTTGGTCCCTGTTTGTAGGAAGATTGAGTTATGTATGGCAGAACATTCACCATGGAGACATAGATTATGACAGCTGAGCTCTTGACTTATTTTATAGTTAAAATCCAGTGGAAGCCAGGGAATAACTATAAAAGATTATCTTTCTGTTGGATTTTTAATTATCTTAATGACTCTATATTTCCCTGCAAGCCCATTTAATGTATAATTAAAATAATAATTTCTTACGTAATTTAAGTGTCAAATTCAGAAGCACATAAATATGCACATAGAAATCAGTATACACTTGGAGAAATTCTTCCCCAACAATGTGTAAATACTGAATTGTGGTTTGCTCAGGGCGTTTGTGTCAGTTCTGGGTACCTCCTGTGGATGGAATACCTGTGCAAACCTAACTGAGGGCACTGAGTGGCCCTTACTGTAAATAAGGGTCTCCATTGAGGATTATATTCTGCCAAAAGTAAAAGAAGTCTTGCATCTAGATGTATATTACTGGTGTTAAACCACTCATTAGACTAAAAGATATTTTCCCTGCCACCAATGGGTTGTAAAAATGGAAATTTTGCACTGGTGACCAGAACAGTTGGAAAGAAGGACTTGGGAAAGATGGGGGATCTTTTTTTTCTAAACCAAAACAAAATATTGCAAATTGCAATTATTTCAAAACACCAAACCCACCAGCTTGGTGGTGTTACCAGAACGCACCATTTGACTGTGTTGCCAGACAAAAATATTACTGAAAATTGGTTACTGGTGGGCATGATTTGATGTGGCAAATGTTTCACTTCTGATTCCAAATTTACCTTATTGGCATTACTCATGAGGAATGTGGACACCAGTTGACACAGGAAATGGTTGTGTTTACCCAGATGTATTAACTTGAGAAGAAAAGTCGTATCAGTCAACTAGCCAAATATTTGAACTGCATACACGCTTCAGCTGTCCTGTGTGTAAATGTGTATCAGAGACTCTCTGTGCTGTCCTAGGGTTTTTAACTGCCCTGGCAAAAGAAGGACCCTCTAGGCACACGTTTAAGGTTAGCTTGTTCATGTAGTTGGGCAGTGTCTGAAGAGAAACCTCAACAAGAAAAAAACCCCACCACATTCAGAATTATTACATTTGGCCCTGAGTGCTTTTTAATTTGATTTGTTTTGTATTTCCTAAGCTTTTTCATATATTGGATGTCCCTGTGGTAAAAGAATTCTTCGTTTACCATAGTTTTGACAGAGCCAGTAAAGGTTTAACCTGTTAAACCTGTGTGAGAAGACCATTCAGATAATGAGATCTTGAAATTTGTGCTATGTTCTTAATTGCTGTTTGTTTTTTAATCTTAGAAGTTGAATTTGCAGTTATTCATTTTGCATCTCTCTGCAAAAAGTTGTCAGGTAGCCTGCTTTTTTCTTGCACAGAGAGAGATTGCTATAGCGGAGGGAAGAATAGAGCTTTTGCTGTCAACATTTGCATCTTGGCTGTGCCGACTCTGGTTTGTATCCTGCTCGCTTCTGGAAGTTGCCCTGATGTTTTATCAGTGGTTTGCAGGTGCAGTTGTACTGGGAGCGTGGTTAACTTTGATGTGCCACTAACAAGATGGAAGGCTAAAATTTAAAAATACAAGCTTTTTATCCTGGTATCATATACATTAATGCCGCCTAATTAACTGAGATATAGGAATGGCTTTAAAACTAGTAGTTTATAGTTTTATAAACTAAGGGAAAACTAAACGTGCAGCTTCCAAAATGTCAATAGCACCATTCTCATATCAGTTGCACTGCTGGAGCACTGCTTATTATGCAACTTTTGTGTATTTGCTATTTTGTGTATTTGTGTAAGTGTGCTGTTTGCTGCATTGCTTGGTGATTACAAAACTTGAACGTTCAACTACTCTTAATAATAAAATCAGACACTGGTTGATAATTTGGGTGGGAAGTCCCAGGCAATGTTATTTTGAATGACTGGTCTCCCCCACAGAGGAAGAAACAAACAAAATGCTTGGCTGAATGGGCCTTAAAACCCAACCCGACTGTGTCAGCTTTTCAGCCTCGAGTTTTGAATATCTGTGGCTGTCTGTTTGTTCTATTTACCACATACATTAGGACAGTATTAGTGGTTGTTATGTAAATGTGTCCAGAGTATAAACTTTATTTAACAGAAGATACTTCCAGTAATAATCTTGTTTTCTTGGAAGTGCCTGTCTGGCTGGTTTTTATAGGCTGTCTCTGAAATGGCTTATCAGATAAATCAAAATAATCTTTGAAAAATGCACTTGAAGTGCTGGCTGCGCCTCTGTCCATCCTTTCCCCTCTTTCTGTCAGAATGTGAGCAGAGAATCTGATCAACGCATATTCATCTTAAAATATGTTATATTGTGAAAGATTCAGTATAAAATTTCTGGAAGGGAATTATTATCAACTAGTTATAATTGCTGGAGAAACGGAGCATATCTGCTGCTCTTGACCTTAGCCTAATGGGAATCCATGGGAACTAGAGTCTCTGGACACATTTACTGTGGGAAACTGTTTACTTGGAGGTTTCTGTCTATTAGACACCTAAGAACACATTTTGGATGATTTTTTTCCCATATGGATTCTCTTAGTACTTAAGAGATGAACTCTTAGAATCATAGAATGACCAGGTTGGAAGAGACCCACCGGATCATCGAGTCCAACCATTCAAATAATTTGTAATCTTGGTGGCTGCAAAACTGTGTGGTTCTTCCTCTCCTTTCCTTTTAATGCTTTAGCAGTATAGATTGTGAGGTGCTCTCAGGCTTATGAGTCAGGCCAGGCCAAGATGCTGATGTATTCAGACAGAATGGTTGTTCTTCCCAGATGATATTAAAACAAACCTGAGTTTTGTGAGCATCAGCATCAGAAGTCCAAATTGAAAGATTAGGGATTTAGAAGATGTGAGTGTGCTATGCCTTGCGGAAAGAATCTGCTCCTAATAGGAGTGGCACCTTTTTGCCATGCTGGTATGATGGTCAGGCAGGTGACTGGTCTGTTGTGCCTGTAAAAGTATCTCCTGCGATCTGCATGCTTTCTGGCACTTCTAGAAGGAAGACAGGGACTTTACGATTGTAGAGAGCACCTGATTGTTCTTGACCTCCATAATGAGACTTCTTATAGGGCAACCTGTTAATCTGTTCACCAACATAAGACACAAATCTAGAGCTTAAAGCACTTTGTGAGCTGTTCTGGTGGTATTTGTAACATACCTTCTACAATCCAAAACCTATGAAATGCCTCTTAAAAATAAACCATAACTGGTAAACTTTTTCTCCACAATAAATGCATCCTGGCTTCTTTTTGCACAACTGTGTGTTAAGAGGTCACTTATAAGCATGGATGAAGGTTATATCCTTTACAGAGGCAGCCATCTGTATAAACTGTTTAACTTTGAGGAGCAGAAAAAGCAGGAGAAGAAAACTTGTACAAGGAAGCTGGGGAAGACCCTTTATTTTTTGTGGGAATTGGAAGAAACACAGAGGGAGAGAAAAGAGGAAAGCAAACCTGAGGGAGGGTGGAAACGAAAACAGAGGCAAGACAATGGAAGGCATGAAACTGGAAAGCAGAACACTTTCAGCTTTGTCCCAACAGTTTTACAAACTACAGCCCAAAATGCTTTCCTTGTATGTCAAAGTACAAACATTTTAAAATATACAGTTCCTATATCAAATAACTAGGTAACAAACAACCGCATCAGAATTAGTGACTGATTTAATTCATAATAAGATTCCCTTGCGTCATTTTTCATTGGCAGAGAGCAAATGAAATTGTGTTTTTATGGGTATTGCAAAGTATTTTTTTGGATCTCTGAATGAGCTGCAGAATGAAAATGTCAGAGAAAGGAATCAACTGTAACTTGCTTGCTGGTTGTTGTCTTACTGGTGGTGGTATCTCAGAAGCAGCTGGGCATGTGCTGTTTTGGTTGTGACTGCAAGGTTAGCATCTCTGCAGCACACCTGACTTTTGGTATCTAATAACACAGTAAATAACTCCATAATGATGTTTCTCCTCAAATATTGTTTCAGAGAAGAACTATTTCAGATCTGATTTTCTCATTTGGTCTTTAGAAACTGTAGTCTCAAGACATACCGTAGCATGAGTGTTGCAAATTCTGGAATAAAAGCATAGGAATTGGATTTAGTGGGAAAGCTTTATCTTAAGTCTGCCCTACTATCCCTCCAAATGAAAAATGGAGATGGTTCACGAGAAAATCAGAACTGTGAGGCCCTTGTTTATTTCCTTAATGTAAATAGCACGTGGTTTCAATCTTTGTTGCTTAATATAGACATTCTGGCTGAGAATACAAAAGTGAAATGAATCGGATGTGTGAAATGTTTGGTGATACAGAAAGCATTTTCCCAGGGATGTGCAGAATTGGCTGTCTGACTGTTTGCCCTTCCTGCTGGGTTCCTGTGGTGATGAGCTTTGAATGCATCCATGTCTTCAGCCACAGTGCTTTACCTTTGGGTCGGTGTAAATCAGCAGCAGCCTTCGCTCCTGGTGAGGTACTTGGTGCGCCTTTAAGAGATACTTGAGTGAGTTTGCTCCTACAGCATCCTGTGTGGGTTCTCACTGCCTCATTTCAGTCTTGTGAATTGGAGTCCAACGCTACATGCAGTGGAGAGGGGAAAATCTGAGATTTATTGTGGAGCCTGAGTTTCTGTTTTCACAAAACAGGAGCTTTCTTTTAGTGGTATTCAGCCAGTTCCCTTTCTCACAGGAACTGTGCCAGAAGATGGCATTGCTGTACGCAGAGCACTCATCTCCATTGCAACAAGTCATTAAGAGGAGTGGAAAAACTGCAGCTTGAAAGTCCATTAGGCTGAGTCAGGCTGACGGGAAACAAACTTGCCTTCATATCTCACATCAAGGACAGTTCCATTAAAATATACAATGTGCTGGGAGGTTTGTGGGATCTTTTTAATTGTTGTTAAACAAGAAGCCTGTGTTTAGAAGTACAGACTAATCTGTAGACTGAGGGGTGTATCTCAGTACCGAGAACTCTTCTTCAAATGGAAATAGAAGACACTAAAATCCCCTCTGCTCCCATCACCTACTGCCAGCACCTTACTTTTTGCCTTCAGTATCTGTTCATTTGCCTCAAAACACTTTTTCCCAGCCGTTCCCGCGGTGCAGTGGAGAAAGTATTCTCGATAAATGCTGGCAGTTTTGTTTTGCTGAGGCAAGGGCGAGTAGCACTTGGCACACTCCAGAGGCTTCTGCAGAGAGTTTAATCCCCTTAGATAGTAAGCAGCCTTTTGGAATAAGTGAAAGCCTAAGGAAAATTTGTGCTCAATTAGCTGAAATGTGATTTTCCCAACTTTATAATAAATTCTGTTATCTCTGAGGTAGAGCACTGTGATTTTCACAGTCCGTAGGATGCACAGATGCGATAACGGACTATTGCTTTTTCTTGGGGGTGAGGGGGAACCAGGAATCTAAGTTTTGCTTTGTGTGTTTGTAAGGATTACAGTGTAGTCGCCTCTGGGCGTGTTGATGGAAGGTGCCTCCTGTAGTTCTGGCTCCCCAGAGAATTGTTAGGTTTGTTTGAAAGTTTCTTGTTGCTGTCATGAGCTTTGGAAGATCTTTAGATTGGCTCAGGCTCATGGCTGAACTGTGGGAACCACCTCCCTCAGTTACGTCCCAAGCACTAAACAGAGATGCACAGAAATTTCATTAGAGAGACATAATGCTGGAAACGAGCAAATACTAGAGAATTTCCTTTTGCCTATGTTGCAAGCGTAGTTAGTTCTCTTACTGGTAAGGCTTTCAGGGGGAGGAAAGGGAAGGGAAACAGTGAAGAAAAACGGAAAGGAAATAGAACAATTCTTCCAAGTTATCCTTTCAACTAAAAAGTGAGTACATAGCATCCTTCACTTGTTAATTTGGCCATGTTACGTTTCCCAATTCTTTTCCATTCAAAGCCACTGGGTTTTGGAAGAGCATGTTAAGGACATAAGTGCCATGCTTTTTCTTTGCTTTTCCCATTACGTGATGGAAGTGACTCTGTGGGATTTGGTTTGGGGTTAGTGGTGGATGGGTAAGGCAGGGACAGAATTTGCACCAGGAAACGAATAAAATATTTCTGAGTGGGCCAGGATCCAAATGAGTGGGTAGATGTCATCTTCATCTTCCTACAGATCTACCTTTTCCCTCGTCCCCTGGGAAGAATACCAATCTGCTGCTGATCTGTAAAGCTTATGATTGATCCCTTTAGCAGCAGTTCCTTCTGAGAGGCATCTCTGGGCTTGCTGTTGCCGTAACCTTCATGAAGTAACTCACGAAGAATGGAACTTAAAATACCCCAAACTGAAAAACTTGCCTTTGAAGTACCCAAGGCTCTGATCTGCAGTAGTTCAAAGCTGTTTCGTAGATGTGGGCTAATGTGTGCTTGGCAAGTGCTCTTGCAGTCTGTGGTTTTCCCTGCCAGGAAGGCGAAAGAGGTAGCACATGAAGGGCTCTACTTGGAGTTGGCTCTTGTTAACTTATTTCTGAAGGGATTAGTGCTGGGGGAAAATATTTTTGCTTTGCTGTAGTAGTCTGCCACTAGGCAGAGGAAAGCTCTTATTTTATGGTGAAACCCTCAAAGTGTTCTCTAGCAGGAGAAAACAGCTCCTTATTCACTGGTTGGTGACAGGTTGTTTTTGCCACTTTTTTGTTAGTTATGTTGTAATAAAAAGACTTTAATTCTGTGATGGAAAAGACGTTCTAAAGCTCAGTGGATACAAGTGGTCTTCTTCAAATGCATCTCTGGGTAGTAACCTGTTGATATGGTTTTGTGCTTGTTTTGTTGTTTTTTAATTTGTTTCTGAGCTGAGTCACAAGTTCCCAGCCTCAAAAGCGCAGCTTCTGGCTTGAGCTCAGTGGTGTGTTCCATTCTGCCTGTAGCAAGGGAACTGCATCTGAGGGAGGCTGGACTGCTCAAACATCAAAAAAAAAAGTGTGGAAGAACAGTTTTAATTAGTGAAATGACTTCCCCCCCACTCTAAGGGAAGAGTCTCTACTTGAGCTGCTTTGACACCCAATGGAGTTCACTAAGAAGCATTAAAACATTGCTGCTTTCCCCATCCTTTTCAGACCTCCCATGTATGTGTATGTATACGTACTTAGTTACGAAAAAACTCTCTTTGGCTATGCTGGGCCTTCTCCAGCAGTTTTTACCCTTGGGATTTGCTCCTGTTTAACTCCGGAAAGAGTTAGATTCGAAAGGGGTGCAGCATTATGCTGAATGCTTTATGCACTCAGGGCTAAAAGCATTATCGATTTCATTTGCTATGAATGAAACAACTTAGATGTATCTGGAAAATGAGGGGAGGAGGAATAGAGAAAAACAACCGAATGTTTCATGCCACATATTCCAGTGCTGCAGTTTTCTGGCTTGCTTTATTCTTGGCTTCATTTGACTTGTATTTGGTGGTTGTTTTGTGCTGCAGGATTCAAAACGCCCTGCCTCAACAGGCTGCACAGAGAATACTGCTGCTTGCTTTGGTCTCAGAATGAAGTTGCAGGTCCCTTTAGTCGTTATATGTCAGTGGTGCGCAAGCATAACAGTTTAGAGGGAGAAAAAAGTACAGAAAGATCTGTTTAAAAAAAGAAGTCCAACATAGATATCTTCATTTACAGTTTTAACAGGAGAAGTACAGAGAACTGTTCAGAGCTTTCTCAGAATCAATTCCAGACAGCAAATCAAAGTCTATGTTGTGTTACTTCTTGATGTGTGGGTTAGTATTTTCTTACTAAAATTATCAAACCTTATGTGGCTGGAACAATTCAGGCTTCAAGATCCATATGCTTGTGTGATGGCATTTTGTATATTTAATATAGAGCTTTTCTTCTTTGCTGGAAAACAACACAGCTAGGGTAAATGCCTAGAACCCTTCGCTGTCAGATTCTGTTATTGACTGAGGAAGACCTAAAATTGTCATAGCACTGAACTGTGTCTATTCTATGCTGAAGTGATGATATATTAGAAGAGGAATGTGAGGTGTTACCGATTATATTTGACCCACATGGTAAATGATGGTATTTTCAGAAACCCCGTCAGAAAGTAAACCCTGATGTTGCTGACCTAGGCTATCTCATTCTGTTTTGCGGTGACACCTCACTGACCTGCGCTCTTCCCCCCTGTAGCAGTGGGTTGCTGGTTTATTTTGTGCTTAAAAGGAGACTTGTATCTGTGCTTGTAATAGGAAGGATCCTGTAGAGTGGTAAATCTGTTTGAAAAAAACCCTGTTGGTTGCTCTCTGTGTGGTTCTGAGGGCATGGCCCTCTATTTAACCAGTGCAAAAACTGGCTATTTATTTACCTGAGACCTGCTTAGGTTGTGAACTGAATCTGACCCAAATCCTTGTGTTTGCTTTCCTGTAATAAGCTTGTTCCTTAAAGTTCATTGGGGGAAAAAAACAAATAGGCAGCAAGGCATGGAAAGGAGCGGGGCGGGGGAAAGCCATTTAAATGGGACATTTATATCATGACCTTTTTGATGCTTTATAAGCTTAAAGTCCTTTTACCCATGTGATAGTTATCTTTACAGAAACCAAACAAGCCCCTGTGTAGTTTTACTGTAGTTCCACTGTTTGGTGTGTCCTGCAGCCTGTGCAGCCGAAGACTACTTTTCAGAGACCACCTTGATTAGCTTGGCTTCAGCAGCTCCCCATGATATCTATGTTGTGTTTCGCTGGTGGTGACATGCCATTTACTTTCTGCCAGCTCTATCTCATGAGATGCCTTTCCTTCTGGCCTTAGTTCATAGAATCATGGAATGGTTTGGGCTGGGAGGGACCTTAAAGCCCATCCAGTGCCACCCCCTGCCATGGGCAGGGACACCTCCCACTGGATCAGGGGCTCCAAGCCCCATCCAGCCTGGCCTTGAACCCCTCCAGGGATGGGGCAGCCACCACTGCTCTGGGCAGCCTGGGCCAGGGCCTCCCCACCCTCACAGGAAAACATTTCTGCCTAAGATCTCATCTCAATCTGCCCTCCTTCTCCCAGTCTTTCTTTCCCCAGGGTTTTTATTTTGGATGTGACTTGGAGTACTGGCTTAGACTCTGACTCCAGCTTTGCACCTCGAGCATCGTTATTTTAGCACAGGGCTGTGATCACAGGAGTGCATTAAAATAAATGCAGCAGAAAAGCAAACCGGGATGTCTTTTTGAACCAAACTGGCATCGCTGGTCAGCTGGCCTCCTTTTCGCCTCAGCAGAACTATTTTGAAGCAGCTGCTTTTCGCAAGTCCCTTCCTCTTCCCCCCTCCCATCTCTGGCACCGCTACATTTCTGAAACGTTTAGTGTGCCAGAACGCCTCAAACGCCGTTTTCTGGGGTCCCGGCTGGGGAACGAGGGGAGCGGGGTGCCGCACGGCCGCCCCGCGAACCCGTCCCCCGGGCTCCCGATCCCTGCTTGGCACGGGGTGGCTGTGACACACCGCGGGAGGGAGGGGAAAAGGCGAGGAGCAGCGGGAGGCGGGCTCTGCGCGGCTTGCGGCAGCCGGGGCTGTGCGGGAGAGGCTCTGAAATGCGGCGCCAGCGCGTAAGTGATCCGCGTCCCTCTCCGGCTGGGGCGGGTTGCGAGGGAGGCTCTGCTCCTCGGCTGGGGCTCGGATGCTTTTGGGTGTCGCCCTCCCCAGTGGCATCTGTTGATGGCAACCCCAGAACTCGTACCGTGCAAGGAACCATTGAAATAAACAGCAAGGAGGGATAATCGGAACTTTATTTTTAGTAGGAACAGCGAGTCTGCCTTCTGGCAGAGTAATACACCGGGCAGAGGGGGGGACTCGGATAGGAAGCCCCCGTTGGGGTTGCCAGATGCGGGAGACTTTTCTGTGACATCCCGGAGCCGCCCAGGGATGGCAGATGCAGGTGCTCTTGCTACATATTTGGGAGAAGCGTGTGGAAGGGGTTTTTGCCTTGGCTGTGTCAAACTCTGCGTTTCTGCAGTCTTTGGATGAGAATAACTGATTGCCGTGCTGCTTGGGAAGATGCAGTGTAAGATTTGTCGGTAATTCCTGTATCCTCTGTGAAGAGTTATCCAACAGAATTTTCCTCTCGGTGTGATGGGAGAGCGTTGCTAGAGGAAATTGCCGAGGTTTCTGACTCTTCTATTGAAATGAATGAGGGCTCAAGGGAAGCAAAATGTCCTCGGGTCCTGAGGTTTTCTTCCCTTTTTTTCTCCTTGAGAAGCTTGAATAGTAGACAAGCATGTTAAGTTCCTCGCTTCCTATTTAATTTTCCTTGTACGATGATCAAGCAGTGGTATTTAGCGTTTCTGATATTGAACAGCCAAATATACAGGCTGTTCATGAGATGCTTTACCATATGAATTCCAGGCTTCATTGGCAGCATTGTACAGATTCTGACGGTGCAGAAGCTGAGGATGAAGCATTGAATAAGGCCCTTGGGTGTGTCTGCTGTTTGAAATGCAGGTTGTTTTAACCTTTGCTTTTGCCTCTAGCTCCCTATTATTTTGTTTAGGGGGGGAAGGAATTCCAAGTGATGTAAATTAATCTTTCCTAATTTAGTCTCCATTATTTTACTCTTATTTTTCTTTGTTGTCCAGTGGTGAAGAGGGAAAACACATTCTAAGAATACACTTAAACTGCCTTGAGTGAGTTTTATATGGGCTCATGTCTGTGGGATGCTCCTGGTGATTTTTCCTTCTCTTATTTTTCTGCATAATGAGCTTGGTCTTTGTGGAGGTGTTACTGGGAGCAAAGCAGCGTGTAGTAGCTGCTGGAAATTGCATTGGTGAGTTTGTGTTGCACATTTAGCTCAGAAACCTCAATTTTTTTTGTAGCACAAAGTGGAAGAGTTGTTTAGTAAAGAAAAGCAAGAAAACACATTTTAATAAGGTCTTTTGCTGTTCTATCCTCTACGCTAGTTTTTTTTGGTGTTGTGTATCATTCTTGTTTCCACATCTCTGTGTTTCCATAAGGGCAGAGCCACACAAGAGTTGGCACCCGATGGTAATTATCGCTTGAGTTGGAAGGATAAGCCAGTAAGGTAGTACTTGGGTCAGCACTGGTATTTCAGGGCTTGATCTAAAGGCTGTGACAATTGCTAAAAAGCATTCTGTTGACCTGGATAGGTTTTTTGGATGGGCTCCCTAGGTGCCCATCTGGGCAATTAGTGACTCTGAATTCCCACAGGCTTGGTAATGATTCCTGAACTTATTTCTAAGTGTTTGAATATACAATAAATAAATAAATCACATCTTATCTTTCTCTTATGTCACCAAAAATCAGTAAAAGCAAAGTATGTTTTTATTATAAATCTTGCTTATGGCTTTGTCAGAGCCCTTCTTTGGCTAGCAGTCTGCTTACCCTAGTGCGCTGTGGGTAATCCAGGAGTCCGGAGACAATCCCTGACTTGTCTTTTCAGTCTGTGCATTAAGCTGTATTGATACAGTCAATAAATTATCACTTCCAGTGCTGCTTGGGTGTTCTGAGGGTAGTTAGACTCCTCCTAGGCTTCCTGCATCCGCAGCTCTAAAGAAATAAGAAAAGCCTCTTGTTTCGGAAGGATGCCCTCTCCCACTGAGTGATTTACTCCAGTGCCTGCATGGCCTTGTGGACTCTGTAATGTGTTTAAAGAACAGAAAGAGGAGCATTTTCAGTGTTTTTACTGTCTCTGGCTGCCTAAATCAAGAGTGGCTTCTCAGTAATCTGTAGTCATGGGTGCAAGACTGGAGTCCCGTTAATCCGTTTTGGAGGCAGTGGGAGTGGACTCAGTTTCGAATGCTTTCTGAATCACATTTTTGTCAAGGCTTTGGATGTAAATCATGGCAAGTCCCTGGTTGGAAAAGCAGAAGGTGATTGTCGGACTGTGAGTCTTTAGAGGAATAAATACCAGCTGAAGTTTACCAAGATTTGTGTTAGCGGGTAGTCTCATGCTGTAAAATGTTCTGTAATGTCTGTATTTGGGTCTTTTTAATTGGTACCACTCAGGCATAGAGTAGGGGCAGATAGCTCATGTAGTAAACAAAAGCAGCAGATTTAAGTTAATGCTAATGTGTTTGCAGGCTGAGCCAGAAGCCTTTCAGGGTTATTATAACATGCTGGGCACACAGCCCATCTATCTAAGTGTCTGAAGGAGACAAAAGTTATGGATTGACTCATTGTACAAATCAGCTCATCTGAAAGTCAGATTCTGGTGTATGTTGCCATCAGTAATTTAGTTGTATTAAGTACGTCTGAGGACGGATGGCAGTGTGGCCAGAATATTGAGATGGGATTTCTGAGATCCCAGGAGCTGTTCCCTGCGTCACTGCAGTTTTCCTGTGTGACCCAGGGCGAGTCATTAAATGTTTCAGTAAATAGGGTTGATGGTACTTTCCACAGGGTGCTATGAAGATAAATGTGTTGCAGGCTCTTCTGAGGGGACCATGTAAATACAACATCAAATAAAGCATTTGAAGAGCAACTAGGTAATTTGTGCTTACGTGTGAGCATGCACAGCTAAAGGGGTTAAGTTTTAATTTTGCCAATAAATCCTGGGTACTGATTTGGAGCAACTATGAGACGAGCCTTTGTTCATCGTCTGTTATGAACCAGTATTCAGAGACCCTTCCAGCTGTTCTATGTGGCATTGAATTTTGGTGTCTCTTAACAGTGACAAGATAATGCAAACTCTGACAATAACTTAAATACGTAACCCCTATGCATGGGGTGTAATGGCATGGAAACATCCTTGTGTGGCTGCTGCTGTTGTGATCTAAAATTAGTTAGGCATTTAGGTTTTGGAAGGTTTGACTCCTGAAAATAGTTCAGCCCTGTTTGCTGGGAGTACTCCACCAAGTGGAAGGAGCTTGGTTACCTTGAAATATAAGTCTGATATTCAAGTTGATCTGTATATACAAAGTTACCTTTCAAGCTTCATAACCTTAGCCCTTCCCTAGGAGGATAAAATGACAAGATAGCGTAGATCTGTGGGACATCTGTCTGCTTGGAAACAAAGTGTTTGTGTTTCCATAGAACAACTTCTTCAAGGCTGTGTAATTACATAGAACAGAAAGTTCTTAGACTCTGTGCAGCAACTTATAATTAAAGTTCAGGCTCCTGAATGGGTCATGATGCTCAGCAATTAATCATAGACAGGGTATGATATTTTTTCTTATTATCTTATATCTAACATTGTATCATAAAGGGTGTTAGTGGTTTGTGATCCTACAAATACGTACCAGTCATGGAAACGCGATTCTGTTGCTTTTCAGCATGTATTTCCACTTTTATCATGAAGCTCAGCAGGGAGGAGGGAAACCTTGCCCTCAGAGCGTTAACATGTGCAGGGCATTTTGAGCAGGCAGTGGGGCGGCTGTGATTCTGTCTGTCTGCGTGACTGTTGTGCTCTTGAAGCACAGGGAGTGTGGCAGCTCCCAGGGCACTGAGCCTTCCCAGACTCCCTTGGCAGTGCTGTCTCTTTGATGTCTCCTCCCAGCCACGAATATGAACATCATCATCCAGAATGAGTTCATTTTTCAGTAGGTTCTATTTGAAAGAGTATCAGGACTTTATATAGTTGGAACTCTGTTTTTACTCGGCTAGCTGTGCCATTGTAGCTTTTCAGCAGAAAACCTGCTCAATTCCCAGAGATAGCCTCCTGCCTTCCCACTCCCACAAGATCTCTTCTCCATCCCATCTTCAGGGAAAATAGAAACAGACTTGTCACTGGACTGTCTTCCTGTGCTAAGACATTGACGGGAGTCTGGGCTGGTAGGTTGAATTTCAGAGACATTTGTATCATTTGCTGTGTTTACGGTTGCAGAAAATGTGGCTTGAAAATGTTTTTCATGTGTTTTGAAATGTCTTCGTCTTTTTCTGCTCTCTTTTTTCCTGACAAAAGCTTTTGCTTTAAAACTTTGTAGTATGGTTTGGACTGATGCAGCATGTAAGTTTTGAAAATAGGTATTTACATATATTTAAAATATATAAACATGGACATATATATGCAAAATAGAAAATTTGACTCCCATCTCGTAACTTACTCTGAAAATTCATTTTGAAAAGTGTGGGAGAGAGAACTTTTTTAAAACAAGCAATGTAGCCCATTTAAAAAAAAGGCTCTTAATTTGGAACTCTTTCTACAGCATTCAGAAATGGAAACCGTGGTTATCAAGACAACTGTTTTGAATGTTGATCTGTTTTTCATGTCTTAACAAAAGCAGAAGATGGCGATCCCTTTTTTTTTATATACTGATTGAACACTGTTGAGCCCTGTTGTGATTTTTTACTTGAGCTCTCTTGGTGTTGTGTGGCTTACTACTTGCAGAAGACACATCTCCACTAGGTACCTTCCTATCTAACGTTATTCCTTGTTTTCTTTATGGAAAAAAAGGCGGAGGGCAGTGGTGAGATTTTAACACATGCAGATTACTTAAAATAAGTCAGTTCTGGCTTACAATTATAACCTACCTGGAGGGAAAGTACAAAATTAGCTGCAAAGAAATTTTGCATGTTGTGCCTTATACAGAAAATGTAGTTTTCAGAATGGTTTTTATATTAAACAGGAAGCACCTATTTATAGAAGCTCCTATTCCTATTTCTTTCCAGAACAGAAAGTTGATGACTACTAGAAATAAGTATTTATCGATTTTTAAAAAGATGAATTGATTCAAGAGTTGGTTTGTAAGCAGAGAAATCGATATTCTGATTTGCGCTGAAGTAAATATGACATTATGGGCTCTTTTTGTTTCTTGGTCTTTAAATAGTGACAGTGACTTAAAATCTTAATTGCTCGCAATTAGAGTGAGCTCTTATTTATAGGTCTGTGTTCTGACCTGCAGAATGGTTCCACTCATTTCATACCACAGTTTGCATTGTGGTTCTGATCTGATGAGCGTAAAGATAAATGGTACGACTGGGCCTGCAGTTCAGTGCTCTGCAGCCAGCTGCTGCCTCTGGTCTAACCGCATTGAAATTCTCATTGTGGTGTGAAACGCAGCTGCTGCTGGATCTTTTGCATGTGTCCTCACAGTTGCCTGTGGGAGTGAGGACTGCTGAAGGCTGGGCTGCAGGGACTACTGTAGGTGGCATGCCTGGAAAGGAAGGTGCCACTTAGGAAGCCTTTTGGGATACATCTCAGTTTCTACAGACATACTGCTTTGGTTCAGAGATAGCAGAAGTCTTTATAAATAAAACTAAATCCATTAATCCAAGTGCTTATTGTGTTGGTGAGATGTGTTTCAGTAAGTCATCATCACTGTCTCGCTCCTTTTCGCTTCCATTGCCCCGAGTGCTCGCCTCTCCCAGGCCTTTGCACACTTGTCAGCTTTCTGCTGTTGACATATCAGGTTCTTTGCTATGCACTGTTTAGGAAGATAAAGCATTTCAGCTCTGTCTTTTTCTGTAAAATGAATTTTGAACAATTGATTGAAGGTGATAGTTGGAGTGCATACATGATAAAACAAAGTTATCGTGTACTCTGGAATGTATTATTGGTGTAATTTTGAAAAAAGGTGTTTATTCTGGGGTGTGAACAGTGTTCAGCTGCTGGTGTTCCATAATAATATTGGGTAATGGTGTAAAAGCACTTAAAAAGATTTCTATTTCTAGCCTTTGGAATGACTCACTAATATTGTAGAGCTGCAGCTACTAGAATTCCTATGGCATAGCATCTGCTGCTGCAGGAGATAGTGTATTTTTGTATCCCTTGGGACTAAAGGGGCTGTCTTTTCTCCTGTGACTCCTGTACAGCTCTGGACCTTGACGGAATATAAGTGATCCCCTTCAGTTACCCGCAGGCCTCCCCGCTCTGTCCCACACCAAGTATACTTTGGATCCTCGGGGGCCTAGAGGTGTGCAAGGGAAGTAAGGACAATGCGGGAATGACTTTCAAATTTTAACCTGTATCAGTGACCCCAGCAACTGTTGGCTCTAATGTGAACAGAACATTTTAAACTAAACGTATTTCCTTGAAAACTTGCTGCTTGCATTAGCTGTCTGGATTCAAAATGAATTTTTTTGAGTCCAGGATGCTCTCGTCTCAATGAAGGGCTGGGAACATCTTTAAGCCGTGATTCTCCAACCACCTCCCCAGGGAGTTAAGTCACCTTCCCTGGAGGTGTTTTTAAAGGATGGGTGGATGAGGTGCCGAGGGACATGGTTTAGTGATTGATAGGAACGGTTGGACTCGATGATCCTGTGGGTCTCTTCCAACCTAGTCATTCTCCAATTCTGTGATTCTCTTGACCTCCCTTTGTTTTATGGAAGCAAAACTTGATTCCGTCTGTGTGTAGCTGCTGCTTAGAGGGTTGCAGTATCCCCCCCTAGTCCTCTACTTATCAAACTGGCCCTGTGGCTGAGAGCTTCTCATCTCGGTGTCCTATACCTTGATTGTTAATTGTTGCGGCCTAAGTAAAAGGAAGAATGGCTGCAGGTTTTACAGGCTACATGACATGTATCCATCACAGACTTTAAGAAAAATCATGTAGTTAATAGCTTCTGGCAGTATGTAGGTGGTTTCACTGTTTTCCCAGCTGGCTAAAGCTGTGATTTTGTTCCTGAAGGGCTTTTTCACAGCAGGGGTGAGGGTGAAAAGTAAGTTTGGACAACTTGATTGTAAAATCATATGGGGAAAAAAGATGACATAAGAACATGTTGAAACTAATTTCAAGATTTCCATACTTGTAAACTGTCTGGATCATAAGTGACTTGCATTCTCTCACTGCTTGTAGGATGGTGAGCAGTGTGTGTGAACAGGTGACAAACCTGTCCTGTGATAGCTTTCAAGGTTTCAAAACTTGGGTTTATTTTATCTTGGTTTTATGTCTTGCTGATAACTCAGCACCAACCTACATTTGATGGCAAAGGCAAGTGCTTGGGCGCATGTTTGCTGTTACCCCTTAAGGAGTCTACTGTCTCCACTTATTTCTCAGGGAAAATGACATTAAATATATGAAGTGTGTGTGTGTGCACAGATGCTTACATATAAAAATATTTTGTGTGTGTTTGCATATGGTGCTGCAAGATACAAAGGTAGTGCTTTTACTTTCTTCCTGCCCTTTTTTCCTTATCTATCTCCCTTTTGTAAAGTCTACTAACGGACTTTGTGTATACAATTCAGGGTTTTTTTTACCATAGAGGGCATCTTATCAAATGGATCGCGAATCACCTTTCTCTTCCACAAACAGAAATGTTCATGTCTGCTGCTCTCCTATGACCTACTTTTTCAAGATGTCTGCAGTGTGATGTGTGCAGCGTGTGATCAGTGAGAGGGATCCAAATATTCATTTGTATTGTGCACAAAGTTACTGCATGTTTATAAAGAAGTCACTTGTATTAAAAAATAACTTTATTGTGGCAACTTTCCATTTTGAGGAAATGAAAGGGAGGAAAGACTGACATAATACGGAACACTATAATGATGTCAGTCAGGCTTCCGAAATGTCCTTATGGTCTGAATGACATGGATCAGTTGATGAACTCTTTTCTTTGCCAGCTCAGCTTGTCTTCGTTCTGATTATTGTGCCTGCCTACTCTGAGTGGGTGTTTGATGTGCATGGTAGGATGGCAGAAGTGAAGCTGGTTTATAACTAGACTGAACTCTTTATTTAAATGTATGGAATTCTATATTTCCTGAAATATTCTTTGATATATGAGGATAAGCAGAATTCTAAGTTATGATTGTGAAAAACTTGACCTCTATGGTATAAATTAATATATAAATTTGCTGCAAACTGTTTGGGCATAACTATTCAAGATGGGGTTTTGATCATAAAATTTACAGCAGGGAATACTGAACTGAAACCTCAAAGACCTTGGAAAATGTTATACTTCAGGTCTTTTAGGAAAAGAGCAAAGAGCTATTGGAAAGTGATTGTAAATTTTCTGCTGAAAATTAAAATTGCTTCTGTAAAAATGTAATCTAGTATTTGGATGAAGTTGCTGTCTGGGTTTGATCGTTCCATGTCACTAATATCTAATGCTAGCAGTACCAAGCAGAAGGCAAGGGTGAAGTTTTAAAGTGCTTTTTGTTTTCTTTTACTTGAGTTGATAATAGTTAAAAAGGGAAATGCTGCAACACAGCATTGGAAGTTTGTGTGATAAACAGAATTGGCTTTTGCTGGTTGAATTACTACCACATGACAGTAATTTCTTAAGATTTCACAGATTAGTCTGTTGTTTATCTATAACCATGCTACTTCATGTCCATGTTAATTTAATTCTGATGGGTATGTTGGCAGTGACCACTGTAGCACAGCATATTCGTGCCCTTTTTTTTTGACCAACACTTTTCTGGTTCTGAAACATTCATTGTTTTCTTATGCTTATTCCCTCTTGAGTGCTTGTTATTTGCTTTCTGAACCATTTTATGGCTAAAAGATATGAGTTTATACTTATATTTAAGGGGAATCTTTATCCTTCCTAGAGAGCAAAGACAATGCAAGCCATCTGTATTCTGCATTAGTTAAAAAGTTTTAGCTACTGTTTATGTATTTCCTTGCTTCAGTGAGAATTGGCAAAGGAACCAGTGAAGTCTGGAATCGCTAGAACTTTGGACATTAATAGTTCAGTTTCTAAATGTGCTAAGCTGCTCTTACAGCTTTAACTGGTCTTTTTGGGCTCTCTTCGGCCTTCTGGCTGTTAGGATGTATACTGCGTAAAGTCTTTAAAACATGGCTTTGGGTGCTGTGCAGTGACAATTAAATTAACACATCATATATTTAGGCCTTGTGAAATAAAATAACTTGAAAACTTGCCATAGGGAAGTAATGTTTGGTTAAATGGTAACCTGGATGTTCTGGAAATGTAGACTGGAGGATTTTCCTCAAGTAAAAATGTGTGGGACCTTATAATTTCTTCCTCTAACCTTTTTTTGTTAAAGTGTCTGTTCTATTTGGCTCCCCATATACCTGTCTTCAAGAAAATATAAATATTTAGAATCATCTATGGCACTAGGAAAGAGTGTTTTACATTAAATATTTGATCAGGTGGATTTATTTCAAAACGCTGGGCTGTTTGTGTGTAAATAAACAACCAAGTCTGTCTGCCCCATCCCTGGCCGTGTTCAAGAACACAGTGCATGAGGCTTGGAGCAACCTGATCCAGTGGGAGGTGTCCCTGCCCACTGGGTTGGAACTGGGTGGGCTTTGAGGTCGCCTCCAGCCTGAACCATTCCACGATTCTGACTTTGGAATGTAGCTCCTGTAATATGATGTTTTCTTCCTTGGGTATCAGGAGTTAGGAAACAAGGAGAAATTACATTTCTTTTAAATGAAAATTTAATATTGTGATCTAAGAAAATAATTAAGGAATTTAAAGAAACAGATGGGCAGTCATTCTTGTATTTCTTTAGACTGGATAAAGATGAAATTTGATTACTTGGGCAGGTTTCCATGCCAATACAGACCAGAAGATGAATTTCTGAAATGCTGGGGAATGCAGCTCTACACTGGTGTCCTGATTGTTTTCACAGTGCTGAAAGGATATATAAAGGGAACTGAAGAATAAATATTGGGGAAATGGGGAGTGAGTTTTAGAGGAATATTCTCCCTTCTCATTTTTTCAAAATCTGTTCTGAAATTGTCTGCAGTGTTAATATCGGCTGAAGAGGAGATGCAGTAAGATTTATTCTGTATGGGTACTTGAAGGATTTTTCAAGTGTGCAGTAAATGGTGCAGTTTTGGATGGGGAGAATGGGAAATAAAACACTTGACTCAAGCAGGTTTGAAGGTGCATATCCCTGGCTCGCAAGGAAAGAACGAGGTTCTGTTGTCACTGCAGATTGGTGCAGCTAGTGACTGCGAATTGCTCCGGGTTTTTATTTCTTGAGGGCGATAAAACATTGCCAGCTTTGTCCATTCTTGGCTTTTTTTGCCCAGTCCTGTTCTTCCTGCCTGGCCTTCTTCGCTTTTTGGTTGCCATCTTTGGTTTCAGCCTCCCTTCGCATCACTTTCCTTTGAGAATCCCTAGGGCTGGCCCTGGAATTTTGGCTGCCCTTCTGAAGAGGCTTATGAAATTCCGGTGTCAAGTCTGCAAAACCCAAACTGCTTGCAAATATTTCAATTACTGGTAGGAGGAAGATAAAATGCATTCTGGAGAGGTGTGGTTGTAGCAGTTATTACCTTATTGGTATCATTCCTGCTCCTACTCCTTCTCCGATCAGTTCTCAATTCTAGTGTTGGCCTACTGTGTTCTTTGGTTCTGATGACAATTTACAGATGGTATTAAACATCTGGAAGAAATTAATCTTTCAGCTTCAGTTTTTCTCCCCACTAGGTTGGCTGCTATTGTCTTCTAGAAATAAGCTCACTTTCAGAAGCATAGAAGTTCATTAATAATGTAAGAACTTTATATATAATTTTTTATCAAGTTGAAAAAGAAATAGAGGTTTATGGGTGAGTGTTGGCTTATACTACAGCAGAAGGGAAATCTACTGCTCAAATACCGGTTCAGCAAACTGAGCCATGAAAAACAGTATCAATAAAAATGATGCATTTTAATACTCTGTTATATAAATACTGGCTGCATTAATTTTATTGACCAGTTATTTTCTGCACTTTCAAAATGCAGATATAATGAATTGTCTTAATATGCAAATACAGTATAACATCTTAACTTACAGAAGAACAATTCAAAACAACGAAAAAACTGTGTTTAAGTCTTTCTTACAATGAGTAATTTTTAAGCATAAAGTTGTTATTGCAAGTGTAAAAATAAATTAAATGGTAAATTAGATTCTTATTCAATCTGAAGGCATTGAAATAAATTGTATTATGATTACCATAATTTGTCACATATCCTAAATAAACACAGTGGTTTGTGTACTCTGCTAATTATTGTGGAGTGCTGCTTAATCAAAACAGTGCAACCAGGAGTAGTGGAGGAGGGGATGCCTCTGGAAGTGCTTACTGAACAGTGGTGGAAGGGTTCACCAGCTTCAGCCAGCAGCGAAAGACATGAGGAAATACTCCCCTGACGACTTCAGTGGCCAGAGGATCCGTGCCTCCGGCGTGCAGTCTCCTAGCTTGCCTGCTGTGCAGCTGGAATTGGAGAGATGTGTGCCACTGCTCAACCGGAAGCACAGCAAGTGTTTTCCTTGGATATAAGTAAAGCATACCGTGGTTATGGTGTCACGCAAGAATGCAGGCATCTGAGTTGCACGTTTTCTAAGTTAATTTAAAAAGATCAGATTTCAGGTGGCTTTTCTGACTGTTCAGGCTAAATTAAATAGCAAGGCATTTCTCAAGTGGTTCTGACATTTTTTCTAAAATTCAGTTCCTCCAGTTTGAAATCAAGACTAAACCTACAGAAATTACTGAGCCTGTTGCATTGTGAACAATGACACTGTTTTGATGGGCCTGGGTTCAGGAGCTGGGCGGTCTGCAAGTGTGGGGAGATTCCAAACACTGAAATGCTGCATCGAGGTTTTATAAGAGGCTTAAATGTGTGCTTTCTGCAAGTCCCCTTGGAGGAGTTGCTTTGTGTATTTTGTTCTGCCTCAGTGTACCTAAAGATGTGTTGATATGAAATGCGTGCCGGTCGAGGCAGCTGCTTACAGTTGTGATCACATCTCCAACAGAGCACAGCTCCCGTAACTGTTGTACCTCCTGGATTAAGGACCAGATTAAGTCTAGGTGGTAGTCAAGTTAGGAAAAGGTGCTAAATCTTCTCTAACTTTACTGGCCGGCTCGCAACCTGATACTTGGAGTTCAGGGTTATCTTCTGAGTGGATCAAAATATCCTTGCCTCTCCTTGACTTAAAACTTGAGGACGTGGTGCACCTCCACAAGGCTGTGCTTTGTTCCAGTGCCTCTCTCTAATTAGTGGAAAAAAGCAAATGGGAGAATTCCTTTAGCACAGTTGGAGTGAATGTTGAAACACTTACTGCAGGGCTGAACTCCAAGTCATTAATGTCCTGTAGGCAGCTTTCAATACAGTAATGCCAAAGCCTGGCTGCATTGTGCCAAAGAAACAGCTCTACCAGCACACTCTAAACAACATCCAGGCGCCTCTGTCTGTGACCTTTTGCAGCCGGTTAATTAAACCTTGGAGATTTAAACTGTCGCTTTAAAATGATGTAAGAGCCTATCAAGACAGTGTTGTCAGTGTCTGCTCTTCTGCTGACTGAAAATATTTGGTTTCCTGTTTTCTCTCTGATGCTGACACAAAACTCTGAATATTCACAGGAGAAGATTAGATAATCTTCACACAGAACATTCTCTAGTTTGAGCGCCTAATTTTCCAAGTTATTTCACAGTTTAATTTTAAGAGAATTTGTTTCTTCTTCCTCCATCCCAATTTGTAGCGGGCATGCAGCATTTGACTTTTTAAATCGGCTTAGTTGTGGGGATCCTACCTCTTGCACCAGTGTCCTCTTTACGGAGTAGGACTTCATGATGAGGCTTTATTATGCTGATGTAAATCAGGAAAGCTCCAAAGTTGGAACTGTGGTTTACTCCCTCCAACGCCTTGAAAGGAGGCTGTTTTGAGGTGAGTGCTGGTCTCTTCTTCCAAGCAGCAAGTGATATAATGAAACAGTCTCACGTTGCACCAGGGGAGGTTTAGATTGGATATCAAGAAAAATTTCTTTACCAAAAGAGTGGTGAAGCCTTGGCAGACGCTGCCCAGGGCGGTGGTGGAGTCTCTATCTCTGGAGGGGTTCAAGAAGGGTGTAGATGTGGCACTTTGGAACATGGTTTAGTAGGAATGGTGGGGTTGGACTGACAATTGGATGGGTTGAGCTTAGAGATCTTTTTCAACCTGAGTGATTCTGTGGGTTTTTTTTCCACTTACTATTGGGGGGCTGGAATGCTGCAAACCTCCAACTTAACTTTTGTGTGTGTGGGTTTGTTACTTCTTAGTGGAAGTTACTGGTGTAAATCTTTTGGAATGGCCCTTTCATCCAAAAGGATGCAAAGAGTAACAAATCTTATCTTGGTGGCTCTGCAAAATGTTGAAGACTTCCTATCTTTTAGTAGTGTGTTGGCTTTTCTGTTTTTAACATGGTCTCTGACATGTGAGCTAGAAGAGGTACAACATGTTTGGTTATGACTTCTAAGGAATTCGAAGTCCTAGTCGAATATTTTAGAAGATCATCTGTTCAGTTTGGGGCCTCTCATCTATTCTGGGTTTTTTTGCAGCTTTATCATTGAATGTGACCAGATATCAGGTGACACTCATCATTCTGGGAACAGAGCACAGGAAGTATCCTCTGTCTTACTAACATTGGAAAGAGGGGCATGGAGGCTCACTTTATGTTGTCAAAATTCCGATAACAGTGCTGTCAGCTGGCAGGAGCATCCTGCTGGTCGCTTAAGAACAGTTATTTTCTGGCTTAACTCTTGTGAAAGCATTCTCTTGCCTTCATTTTCTTCTCCCCTTGAAATTCCCCCTTGTGCATTCACAAAGATAGACTGCTGCTCCCTGCCCAGACTCCTAGAGAGATAAATCCAGCTTTTGTTCTACCAAATTCTTTCAGCCTGGCACTGACAATGCCAGTGGCCTCATCTGATTAAATCTACTTCACTGCCATGCAACACGACAAATGCTTTTGGTTCAAGTTGAATGGTAAAACTTTTGCAAACAGGAAAAACAGTTGTCAGCTGTCACTGTTGCGGTACCAAACAGGCTTTGTGCTAGAACAAGCAGACAAAAAAGCCTGTGAGGGGTAGAGCAGATCAAATGGAAAACCTACTTAGGGAACATCCAATTCTCTTAAGACTTGAGTGTGTTTTTATCAAGACTTGTTTAACAACAGAGGGAAGAACATCTGTCAGTGATTCTTAATGTGGCAAAATACTGGCTCTGGCTCTCAAGAAAGCCTGGAATTGCAAAATTACATGATACTGTATCATTTTCAAGATAGGAGGTTTTGAAATCTTGATTTGTTTTGCTTATGTAGCGTTAGACATAATTTTTTAGTAAAAAAAAATTCAGATGTTTAAAAGAGAAGCTGTTTCAAGGGGCTCTGGAGAAAGCTGTTTGGCTGCAGAGCGGTGGTTCTGCTTCAGAAATTAAGACACGAGAATGAAATGGGGTTGGAAGTGATACCTTGAGTGTTTGGCATCACCCTGGTTTCTTGTGTGCACATGCCTGTGCTTTTAAGGAAACAGCATTTTTCTGGCTAATGCAAACTAAGTATTTCTCCAGTGTAACCAGTGCTTATCACATGGTATTGCACACTCCTGAAGTTCTGCTGCGGTAGTGAGTGGTACCATTGTCAAATCAGAGGTCTCTTAGAATATTTCCTGCTGTTGCAGAAATCTGGACCAAATCTTTCCAGGTTCCCTGTGTTCTTACTGAAGTGAAGAAGTGCTTCTTAGTGAAGAATGAAATACAGAAAACTTGTTTATTACAGATATTGGACAAATTTGGATCTTTGAGTTCTATTTCTGTTTTTTTTCCACTCTGTTACTTGTTTTCTTTGCATTAAAAAAGAGCAAATAACTATTTGTTTTCTTTAAATGGCTTGCCTAAGAGTAGGCAGCTTTTGAATTAGAGCTAGTTCTGAATTCTTTAATCGGGAATTTTATAGGCCAGCCTCAATGCTCTGCCAAATCTATGCTTAATCCCAAACCAGATGAGATTTATTTAGGCATCTTGTCCATCGTGCACGAAGTCCCATGCATCGTAAAGTGCATGATGACATTTCCTTGTGGAGCTGTTCTTCTTGGAGGTTACTCATTCAATCATTTCTTTTAATTAAATAGAAGCAAAAATCCAAATAATTAAACATCTAATAGAAGTTTCTGTTTTAAAACCAAGTCAAGCAGAAAATTCTTCCTCGTTTGCTTTCCACCAGATTCAGAGATTTCATATCTGAAAGGTGGGGGGGAGCAGCCCCATCCTTGAATTCTGGCCATTGCTCTGAACTTGCCCTTCCAAATATAGGCCCAGCAATGCTCTATGTGAATTGCCATGCTGACCGCTTTGTGCAGTCAGACTGTGGACCTGTCTGCCTTGCCATTTACAGGCAGACCTGCCCGCTCGCTCCCTTTTCCAGGCCAGCTGGCCACCGGCCAGGCCTGACCCGCAGGCGTAATGCACAAGCTAATATCGTAAGGGTTTTGAAAGCCTGGGCTAAGCTAATGACACTGGCAGGGCTTTCGGAGCAGAGTGCCGTCCTGCTGCCGGTGCATCAGAGCTGGGGAGGCAGGCGGAGCGCGGCCGATGCACCGCACCTTTCAGTATGACAGTTAGCAGGCAGGCTCTCTGATAGCAAGTGATGCTCCTTTCTCTAGGAGGCCAAATGTAAGAGAGAAAAAGCCTTTGCTCAGGCAGAGTGTTCTGTTCTAAAGAGATGGCTTTGATTTTTATTTATTTATTTATTTTCCCCCAAGACTCCATTTTTGCAAAAAATGAAGGAGGTATGTTGCTGCTGCTCGTTTATTCTTACCCTTCTGCCCCTTTTCTTCCTCCTCACCTCTGTCCTAGGGAAAGATTTCATCTATTTTATGCTGTAGGAGTAAAAAATGAAAGAGGTGCTGAATCTGGATTTCTTACCCCTGCTGTTTTTCCCCTTTTCTCATTATTGAAGGAAATAAGAGTTTTTGGTGTCTTGTTTTTTCTACCTTACATAATAAAAACAATGAATTAAAAGATATTGAAAGAAAAAAAGACTGATGATGATGTTTGAAAATGACAACAATGATTTTAATCTCTCTTTCTGCCCTATGGCGCTTGGCCCCTTCCACCTTCCCAGACTGTAAGGAAGCTTTCCTTCACAAGGCTTTTTATACTGAACAGGGGAAATGTTGACCTGAAGGTCATAAATGGCTTTAATACTCACACTGTTGTGTGGAGCCATCCTCCTGGTGGTATTTTTGTAACATGCTAATGGCTTAGTAACTCGTGAGAGGAGCGAAACGCCTCTGCCTATCAGCTAAAGGGCGCTGAGGGTTCTACTTAGTCCCTGGTACCGTGAGGACATCTCATAATTACTGGAATTCCTTCCCCTTCTGCTAGAGAGTTCTGCGACCTTCCATCCAGTTTATTTTATGTTACAGCTGTTCAGGAATTGCTGGAGCTACCAGCTTTGGGGGGAATTGAAATAAAACAGTAATTTCTGTCATTGTCCCCTTTGCTTCACGAGGTTTTGTCCCTACTCCTCAGTAATCTCTCATCACAGAGCAAGCAGTAACTTGCAAGTGCAGCAAGACTTGGTAAGGAAGATTATTTTTTTCCTGGGCTACATTTATATTCTGCTTCCTTTTTAAGAAATTAGATCAGCATCTTAATTTTAATTAAATAAAGGACTGCTAGCACACAGCATAAAAATTAGGAAGGAAGCCAAACAGAAATGACTGCCGAGAGATAATTTCATCTTGCGAGTTAGGGGCCCTGACTGTGTGCCCTTCAGTGTGTTTTCCTAAACCATGTGTTGAAGTCCGAGGCTACGTGGCATGCAATGAATGTCACAGTGAGCTGCGCTGCCACCTGGGACTTGGGAGTCCCTTGGGATGACGTGGGCACCTGTCCTGGGCAAGAAAACCTGCTGGGGTCACATAGCACCTAGTGAGGTGTCAGAAAACATGTCAGAAAATGTTAATGCTGATCTATCAATAAATTGCAAGTGAGTTAGCACTCATTCCTGCAAGGAGTTTTTTCCACTGTTCTCAGCATTAATCTCCCTGTGCTCGTGGTGGAAGCAATGGTGTATATTTATTGGTGGACAACGATCTAATTACTGGCTGTTAATGAGTCTCTGTAGTCCCTGATGCTGCTCAGAGACACAAGGATTCCCTCTTTTCTTTATTTCTCCTTTCTCCCTTGTTCAGTAGTACAGGCCAAATTCTGCACTATATATTACAGGCAAGGAAAAACCTTGCCGCACTTGCTGTTGCTGAAGATACAGAATGACTTTCAGAGACTCCTTCCTGTGTGGGATGTGTTTTCCGATGTGACGGCTCAGGTGCAGAAGCTGGCCTTATGCTAGCTGCTGCTTCTCTGTCAGGGCTGAGCTGGCGCGTTGGATCTTGAGCAGGAGACGAAGGCAGATGCAGTTTTTCACAACTGCAATCTGGTACTGCCCCATCTTCTGCGACTGGGCAGCTTTGCAGAGAGCCTCATTTGGCTTTGTGCTCCAATAGTTACTAGTTTTGATGTGGGGATGCATGAGATCTCTCTGAAATACTGTTGTTGGAGAGAAAATGGCAGGTTTGGGGTTTTAATATTTTAATGAAAAATATTTAGTGGTCTGGGGAATAGCTGCCAGTTTTAGGTGGTACTCTGTCAAAACTGAATCCTAGGTAATGTGGAAACCAAAAAGGTATGGAAGACATTGTAGTATTCACAACGCTGGGTCTCTTGTCCGAACTGAAATGCATCCTGGCCGCTTCTGGATGCCTTGTCTGTATTTGGATTGTCATATTGACATGAGTGCAGCAGAGCTCTTGCCACTTCTTCATTCCCTCTTTAACGCCTCCACTCTTTTTCCCCTGCAATAACTCAGTTATACCCGTGATTTTTGCCTGTGACTTAAGCCCATCTCGATTTGGGTGGGCATGTGTCTTTGCAGGTGTGCCTCTCTTAGTGTCAATATGGGCTTTGATGGGTTTAACCCAGTTGTCTGAGTAGAACCAGAATCTTCTGTATTTTTCTTGCAGGGCATTTTTGGCATTTACTTTTCTTGATCATCTTCATGGCTCTTGTTCAAGTTTTTATCATGGTGATGAATGCAATGGTTGTCATTGCCCAAATGAGTCTTTTGGTGTAGTATGGAAGAAGGTGTTAACATGAAACTACCATTGCTTTTTGTTTTAACGTCTACTGCCTCATTTTCCTTGAACATGGCATAGAACTTAGAGGTGAGGTGTTCCAGAAGTACCTGGTACCAAGCATGTGATTGTCAGCTTGCCCAAACAAAGTTGGCCATCCCATCACTGAGGGAAAGGTTAAACTGAGGTGGAACTGCACCACATAGCTGTACTGCTTATGCGCTGCATCAGAATAAAAGTAGTATTAAAATAGACATCCCACAATGGTATAGACATTAGTATAGCATTCAACAGGTGGGGTTTAGGTTTTCCCATGAAATCTCTTTTGCCCAATGTATAGATTTCATTAAGCAAAGTTGGAATTAATTAAGTACTGTTTTATGTGAGGAGCAGAATTTTCAGGTGGGATTTCCATATATCAGTGGCAAAAAGATGGTCTGGCAGGAGGATTAAGATCGCAGCTCTGGAAGGAAACATGTTACGAGCTCTTCTCTCTTACATGTTCTTCTTTGTGTTAAAGTATTTCTGCTCCTTCATCTCCCTTCCCCTAAAGGGGAGAGATAGATGACTTTGCTACTGATGCCTGGATTTACTTCAGTGGGTACCTTGGATCCAGATATTGGACTTCTGCATTTTAGAGCTCTTAAGAAAATCGATGCAAGTGAAACCAAATATGAAATATTGCATTATAGCTTTACATGTATAGTGAGTGTGTATATATGTATAAAAGTGTTTTGGGTTGCCACCCTGCCCTCAAGATTTAATTACGGTTTTGATGCAATTGCTATTTTTATAAATAAACTGCTGGCTTTAAAGGATTTGCAGAGTTGGGCTCAGTGATGTTAAAGCTCTGGTTAGACACAAGACCATTTATTTTTTGAGGATGTTATTCAACTGAAAATATTGAGCAGAGCTTTTGACTCTGAAAGCCTGTGTCAAAGTGAAGGAGTTTGTGCTATCGGTGCTTTGAATACCGGGCACATTGTGCGGCTGACGCTGTCCCTGGCAGTATTGTATCCCAGAGCCGAGCTCTTGATGCCTTCCAAGGAACCTGCACAAAGGCAGCATTTGTTCTCCTTCTCTGTGACCCCAGTGACTCGGTGCCCTGCCAGGGCACTAGAACTGTACGCTACAGGAAAAAAGAAGCTGGCTGTAGGGCTCTTGAAGAGGAGGATGTAGAAGAAATTGTTTTGAAAGAGCTTAAGCAGGAAAATAGGTAAATTTCTTTTAATGCATCACTTGCAACGTTTCAGGCAGAGCATAATGGTCTCAATGATACAAGTCAAGATTTGTATTCAATGTTTACTATGCTGTAGGATTTATTATTGAAATTTGTATGTTAGAAATGGTAACCAGGTGTGGGTTTTAACCACTGTGAGTGGGTGAAGAGCTGAGTAACGCTAAGTTAAGTCTTATTGGCTGTGTTGTTGGGTAGAAAATATGAAGCAAAGGTTCTGACAGCAAATGCACCCCTACTCCTTTGTGTCTGATACCAGCAGAAAAAGTTCCCCACGCAAGAAGTCCACCACGGACCGTCCATTCTGTATCAGAATACTGTGTGTATATATGTATATATGTATAAAGATTGCACCGTCTTCTGCAGGCTGTTGTTCTGGCTTGCAGTTTGCTCTGTGTAGTGGCTCTTTGGAGTGAGTCATGTGCACCTCACTGGAGTTGTTCCAAGTTTTGCTTGATGTAATCTTAGTGATTTGGCAGAATTCACACAACTTCCTGATGCGTAGCGGTTGGTGTTACTCTCACGAGTTACAGGCCTATGGTTTCTTTCTTGGTTCTTGCCTTTCCTGTCAACCTGTCTAAAAATCCAAGATTAAAGCAGTAGTACAGATTTTTGACTCTATGAACTGAGTGCTGTGATGGAACTTGTTCTAAAGGTGTCAAACCCATGTCCCCATTCTAAGCGCGAGTTCATGTGAAGCTGCAACATCTTTGAGAAGTCACTATACCAGGATTGCTTCTGGTGGTTGGGGTAAAAAACCTTTCTTCACAGAATGATTATTTTTATCTTCATTTTGTTTTCTCCCAAAGCCTGTGTTTTATCGTTTCTCAAAAGCTGAAAACTTGAAAGAGAGACCAGATTTGAGGCTTCAGTTTCTGGTTTGATATGGACTCTTTGCTGCCTTTCTTGCACGGAAAGGGCAAGAGTGAGATCAGCCAAGCTGGAGAGCACAGGGCAGTGATGTCTGAGTGCAGTGACCTCGTATCACTCCTGGACCCTTTGCGACATCCCCCATGGCCTCTCCCACGCCCTGTCCATTCTGCCTGTTCCTGCTGGCCTTTTCTGTCCCTGGCACCTGCTTTCTCTTGTCAGGAAGCCTGTGCTGATTATTGGTTCTCTGTGTGGCTTTGGAGTGAGGTATTCCACACAGGAATGCTGAGGTGAGCATTACAGTTGTGCTAAGTGTGCTGAAGTAAATATGAAATCTGATTTAATAGAGCTTTTCTCAGGCTTCCTCAGTGAGTTGCAGATACTGGGATAAAAAAAGTGGAGATATCAAGGAACAAAAATAAGGGAAGACAGATTTATCACTGCAGAAAAGAGGGAGCAAAAAATAACACCAGATTTCTTAAGAGATTACTTCAAAATGAGATTTGTAAACACAATTTATGTTACAGGGAAGGATAAAAGTTACTAGGTTGGAAGAATGTGGGTTTCATCACATTCTAATTTAAAACCCAAAGAAAACCAAGCCACTGTGTGCGCTTCTTGCATAAGGTTCTCTAAGCAGATGTGAGGACCTGGTGTGGAAATGGAAGAACACAGTTATTTCATGGGCACGGGATGAGCCAAAGCAATTAACAAGGATCGTGGTGAGACAGTGCTTTACCAGCTACCGCTGGCTCTTGGAATGATGCTTCCAAGGTAAGGCCGCTTCTTATTAATCTCTTTTGGTGGAGACAGATCCTGAAGGAAGAAGACGGGGCAGTGTTTCACAGAGCAGATGGCAGGAGGCAGATTTGGACTAAACTAATTTCAAGTCCTTCGCAGTAGTAGGACAAATATGATTTCAGTCTCATAATTACTTACGTTTGTAATTGCTGGTTAATACAATTCTGGTCAGCATTTTTGGAGAATCACTTCTAATTGTTAGATGAGAGACAGCTTAATCAATTATCAGTAATCCTATTTCGCAAGAAGGTCAATGTTTAATCTGTTGTACTGATTTCTTCCTTGATTTCACGGTAACTGTTTGCATTTTCATCCTCCTCTTAAACTGGTGGAAGGTGTGGATAAAGGCAAGGAGTGATGGGGGTAAGGAAGGTATTCCTCAGGATATGGAGTTGAAACTGGATGAGCTTTAAGTTCCTTTCCAATCCAAACCATTCCACGATTCTATGAAATCTGTGGAGATCTACTGCACGCTTAGGCACTGGATGAGTTATTGAGAAGTGGTTCTTCTGTGGGATAGTGTTGATCAAGCATGTGCTCTAACTGCTTTCTTGAACAAGCAGTTCAAACCATGTCTATATCCCATTTGGTCATGTACTTAAGTGCACAGAACTGGGTTGCTTTCACAAGTCGAGCTGTTTGGCTATTGTTGTCAACTAGAAGCACTGACAGTTGCAAAACCTGGTAATAACCAGGACAGAAGAGTGTAGAAGCCTGGAACAACATCTGCCCTCAGGCAAGCCTGCCTTCTGCTTAACCTTAGTTTAGCATTCCCTGAAGAAAGCAGTTGAGATGCCAGATGAAGCCTAACAGCTTTCTTCTCTTATCTGCACTAAAAGATTCTCGAATCCATACGGTCTTAGATGTCTTGGGTTGCCAAGATGCAAAGTGAAGGATGTTACATGTAAGAAAAGGGATGGGATTCATTATCTGCCTCTGAGTCACCTCATTTGGAGACTGTCTGATCAGTGGTTCCTGCATAACTCCTTTTCAGTGATAGAAGGGAAGCGTGCACCTCATTTGAGTGGAATGCTTGTGATCTCTCTCTGGAATGGGCAAAGGACAGCTGAAAGATGTGCTTTCTGGATGTTTTCTCGTAATGCACAACAAGGGGTGCTTGTCTTGATATCCACTCTGCTGGCATAAGCCCCAGGACTTGCAAAATGGCAAAGGACAATGATGTTTTCCCACAGAAATAAGCTGTGTCTGAAGTACTTGGAAGTTTAATGTGCACTTTCTTATATGGGGACCTCCCAACTGCAAAGGTGGCACTGCAGGAAAGTCTCTTCGGTTTTTATTATCCCTCTGAATTACCTGTGGAATGGGTATGTGGGTAATCCTTGCAAATAAGGAAAACTAGCACTGAGGGTACCTGTGATAAACAGAATTAATTTGTTTTCTTGCTGACCTTGAGAATTGTGCTTCCTCTTAAAATGGAAAGGGTGGGGGAAAATGAACTAAAGCTCAAAACTGGCACATTTAATGAGATTGTGGGAGTCAAATGGCAATATTGTATTGAGTTGTCATTTTAAGGGCAAAAGTGTATCGTGGTGCATTTTAAATCCAGCTAAGTACATCCTGTAGTTAAAGCACAGTAGGGTTATGAATTCTGAAATGGGCTCGTAGCCCGGAGAGGAAGAATTGTAGCTGGCAGTTACATTTCTCATTAAAAAGGCTAAACATGAGGATGCATATGGACTAGAGGGCCATGATTCTCAGCTTTGAAAGAGGATGAAAGCGGAGTTCTGCCAGGGATAGAAAATGTGCTCCTTCAGAGGCATCTGAGTGGGCTGACAGGAGGTGGAAGCAGCAGAACTTGTGCAGTAGAAGTCTGGATTTGGCAGTGGTTTAAAATTCAGTCTAAAATAAAGTTAGCTGAGTAGAAGCAGAATTAGTGTTGAGCCTGTACGCTCTGTTCAGTGTGAGCAAATGATGGGGGAAAAGTGAAATCTTCATCTGAGGTTTTTCAGAAAGCTTAGGTGAGCATAGTGCTGGGAAGGATGGGGTTGTGATTTAAAGAAATTCAGAAGAGGTTTTGATCAAATATGAAAGCTATTTCCTTGTTACAGGTTTCACGTCTGTTTCTTAGCATTTTTTGCTTGGGGCATAAGCTACAAGTGCATCTGCAAAGGCAGCTATGGCAAAAGTGGGTGTATGGATACATGATGAAATATTTTTAGAGTCGGTGCTTGTAGGGATATAAAAGATCATTTAAGACAATCAGACCTTTTATAGGTTGTATTGTAAGTCTTAATTTTTGTCAGTTTCAATATGGAAAAGAAGTGATAATAAATGCAATTCAGTCATGGAAGAGAGATGGATGATGCGTTAAGGGGAGAAGTATGAGTTGAGATTCGTTTGAAGTTTGGGGATGTTGACACCTGTGATTGTTGCCCAGTCACCTTGTACTGGATATGGAGAAAATCTGGGTTGGAGCAAAGCTGTTTCTGCCCACGTAGGCGAGCTGGGTGCTGGCCGGCCGGTTCCAAGCTGCTATGGTGGCTTTTGCCATCCAGTTGCTCAGAAGGGGAGGACAGGACCTCCAGGAGGGTCTGAACTTATGCGTGCCTGTTTTGCAGGGCTGGTTTGGGAAGGTTTTGTCAAAACCAGATGTGGTGCATAATGAGATATGATAATGTTTCTGTGGAAGAGAACTGTGAGCTTGTTGTGCATGTGTGGCTCTTGCCACTGGCAGGGTTGTGTAGTTCTGTTACTGGTTTAGGGGGCTGTATGTACTGTTGCTCCAGTGTCTTCCAAATTTAACTCTTAATTTGGAACTGTCAACAGTCTCTCCTTTGCCAGGATTTCACCTAGCAACTGACAAAACCTTTACAGCTCTTCCTCCCAGGAGCATATGCTTCTGTGGCTGTTCCAGGTTTTGATTTTCAGATACGTTTTTAGTCCTTTTCCCTTAAGCAAAAGGCCTGAGCGACATAATCCCCAAAAAGCAAGAAAGCAAACAAAACCCTCGAATAAAGAAATTCAAGTACCTTGACACCAAATGCAGCTTTGAGTTTGCAAACCACCTCACTGTTTTGACCTGTTGGAGCCTGGTGGGACTCAGACTTGGCAAACACTGTCTGTGCTTGGTCTGTCTTTGTCATTGTCATTATGTACAGCTTACTGGTGGTGGCAAGTGCTTTTCAAAAGCCATCCACTCTGTCGCAGAAGTTGTAGTTTAATTTGCAGTCACTTCTGAAAGCGCTGTTGGACAGTAGTTAATGTTGTAAGTAACAAAACCAGTTTCTATATGGTGTAGGAAACGACAGGACTGCAGAAAGGGTTTACTTGTCTCATCATTTGGACAAACGTGAAGTACAATTTCAATCCCTTGTGATAACCTCAATGTGATCACTTAAGAATTGCAAATTGTGAGTATTCCTGAATGTTGACATGGTTATTGTTAAGAATTTGACCTTTGAAAAGGAAAAGCCATGAAGACGAGCATCTCTTTCTAAAATGAAGCACAGTGAAAGCAAGAAAAAAGCACCAAATCCTGAAATGGTTTTGACGGCTTGGGAGCAAAAGGGAGAACCAGTAAGGAGGATGATTTCATCCTATTGAGTAGTGAATGAGCGAAGAGGCAGGCATCGTTAACAGGAAGTGCTCTTCTGCTTTCTCAGTAGTAACTAGTAAGTGGTTCCTCAGAAAGGCGGTAGTATCTGCTGTTGGGCACCACTGTTTATCTCCAAAGCCATGAGAGACTAATGCCAGGGCTGAAAAGAAACACAATAGTTAAAATGTGGATGCTATGTCAATGGTGGGAGAGCTGTCCCTGAGTCCATAGAGCTAGTCTGTCATCTAGAGTCTTGGGGTTTGCTGTTCTGTGCTTTGCCTGCTCAAACTATGTTAAGAAGTTGCACAAATGTCTGCACAAATTTCTGTTCTGAAGACCACACTGGGGTACTTTTGCTGAATGTTTTATATTTCCATTACTGTGATGGCAATTACGACTTTTTTTTTTTCCAGAGTAAATACACAGAATGTGGAAATCAAATTATTGAGGGCATCAAGTAGCTTTTATTTAGAAATTTACTGGGGAGGAAAAAAGCAATAGTAAGAAAAAAACTTACTAAATTCAATTACTGAATGCTTAGCTGAAGCAAAGTGGAAACATGTCATCTTAGCTAATAATATAACCCAAACCCTAATAGGTTTATTTGAAAACTGACTTGGGAGCAGTAGAGAGCAAGGTATGTACTCATAATAGGTTTGAGAACATGGAAAACTAATGTATTTTTCCTTTTTTTTTTTAGGTAAGTAACTGAAGGGGACGCAAAGAATTGACGTTTAAATGGCCAGCATGCTGCAAAAGGTATTTTACTTTAGATTGAAGAGGAATGCACAAATAATTTGAGTACACTTCAAGTACACATTTGATGAATATTTTCCTCTTTAAACAAAATGATTTAAGCCTTCTGTGTTTCACGGAATGGTTGAAAGAAGTAAAAATCAGCAAGCTTATGTTTGGTGTTCATGCTATATTTAAGTAATGTCAGCATCTGATGGGAAACTGGATAGCATTCTCCTAATTTTTATCTTTGTAACCCATGTCAATTGACCACGTGCCAACCTGTGTTAGTCCTTCTGCCTCTCTGGTTTGCAATGACCCTGCCGAGCAGGCAAGTGAAGTGTTTGTGGTGCTTCACTAGCACCTCACAGGTTATTTCAAGGTAACACACACCACGCTGTTGGGAAGGAGCTGTGGGCAGGGAGTCTTGAATCCTGCTTGCTGTCCCTGTACAGGGGTTTAATCCTTCTTCAGTGTCAAGTGACATCCAGGCTGGCAGGAGCCCCTCACTGTATCACTGAGAAAAGAACGTTTTGGCCAAGTGGCTGAAATGACTTTATTTACTATAAAAGCAGTAGGAATAATATGATGAATGGGATATTTAGGTATCATGCTTGAAATAGTTTTCAGCCTCAGAAACTGCCTGAGGTCAGTGAAGTATTGCTCATTTTGCTGTCAGTCACTGGAAAGACTGTTTTAGGTACTGATCATGAAATTGATGGGTGTGTCATGTCTGTTTTCTAAAGGATGATATTGTTGCATAACTCTGAGAGCGCTAAACTGCTACCTGATGTCTAAGCAGCCACTTCCTCACCAGCCAGATGGTTGTGTGGGCACACAAGGGCTCACCGTGCTCTGGGAGGTGGTATCTGTAAATACGCTGCTAACAAATCCCTGAGCTGCTGCTGGTGACACCTACATGTAAGCCTCAAACACACTGCTCTGTCTTGTTTGCAACAGTTATCCTACCGATTATTTTTTTAATTCACTGATAATCGGTTATAATTTTGTAGTGTGTTTGTTGTCAACTATGGTAGTCTCTGAAATATATCAGAGGAGCGCAGGTTGGTGGGACACCATGGGTTACACACCGTAATTCCAGGTAATACCGATTAGGTAAGCTGTTTGGAAGAATCTTCAGAAAGGCTCATCAAAGAAAAAGAATGCTGCCTCATAAAAAAGTGAGTGTTTCCTAATTATTTCCATTAGGATGCAAGTTATACTGAATATTTTTGACAGAAGGGTGGAAGGGGGAAGATAGACGTTCTGATGATTAGGGATTGGTTCTGGGAAATGGAAGATTCAACTCAATTGCTGATCTCGGTAGGGCAGGACTGAGGTTTAACTCTGAATTCCCTACTTCCAAAAAGATCACGGAGTTGACTGGGTTTTTGGCTGTTCTCCCTCCCTAGATTCCGAGTTCAAACCCCACAACTATGTTGAAAATAATAAAAAAAAAAATTAAGTGTTCTCTGTCAAGATTTTCAGCTGAAATATTCTGACCAGTTTTGTCTTTCATAGACTTTCATTATTTAACTACTTTATCATCTATTTCTGCTGGTTTTGTCGATTTTTCCTTTCTCTCCACTGGGATTTTGCTGACCTAGAAATGTCATGGAGAAACAAAGCCTCACCTGAAGCTGACTTAGTGAGCTGGAGTTTGGGAATATTTCAGCTTAAAAAAATCTGTCCAACTAAAACCTCAACTGCACTTAATTATTCTGATTTGCATTTTAAGCAAGAAGAATTTTGAAAGATGGGGTATGAATGTGTTGCAGCCAAGCAAGAAAACAAATGGCCTTTTCTCTCTCCTGAAGCTTGCTGTAGTTTTCCTGGCTTGGAGGTCCTGCTGGAGAGAAGCACAGATGTATTGACGTGTAGAAGGTGGTGGTGGCAGAGTTCTGCTTGTTATCTGTGAATAAATGCCTTTGTGGGAACTAAAAGTTCCTTTAACTCCCCAGAGGATGCAACAACATCATTTTAGCCTTGGCTAGCATTAAAACAAGATGGTGCTATTGTGGCTACTTTAGAATTTGTTTGAATTTGAGCAGCTAAACATTAGGAAAACCTCCAGTTATGACTGGGAGGCAAAACCTTCAGTAACTTGGGAGTGATGGGTGGAGCCTGCAGTGCAGGACGGTCATTGCTTTCTGAACGTGGGGTTCTGAGCACCCCAGATCACTCATCCTTGTAGTTTACCTTCCCGGTGAATGGATGCTGACGTGGAGGCCTGAGTGCATGAATGAGACACAAAACTGTTCTCAGGCTTTGAAAGAGCTAGGATTCCCTCTTCCAAGTTGATCCTGAAACACATCCTACTCAAGGGAGTGGTTCTCCAGCTGGTGAGGTGAGCTTAGGATTCATAGTATAGCAGAGACACAGCTGTGTGGAAAATACAGTAGAGTGCAACTTTTGCATTACTGAGGTTTTTCTTTTGCAGTTATTTGGAACTGATAAAATCTATGTAAAAATCAGCATTAATTACTTGTGCCCTGGTTTTATGTACTGGGCAAAAATATTAGATCAGATACAATGCTGGGGAAATGATCTCATGATAGCAAAAGATGAAATTAGAGTGATTTATTTCAGGCAGTTTCATTTATGACATTTGACATGTTGTCAGGTGTCTGAAAATAACTAGAAGGTTTCTCTTGTAAACGCATTGTGTCCTGTCTGTCCTAATGATCGTCTGCAGTGCGTTATTATCCCTTCATTGTAACTATGTGCTTTGTCGGAAGCTGGTGGAGGCTCTGCTGCTGAGGAGGGATACAAAATACCTTTAATTTTTATGGGGATAATAATCCAGTGTTATAATATACCTTTGAAGGCTTTCAGACTTCATCTCAGTAGACCAGGCATTGTTCTATGAGCAGCATTGTCACCATCTCCAGCAACCTGATAAAATCATATACAGACATTACACTGTCTGTCTGTTGAGCCGTATGCACAAGTTAGAGCTCTTAATAAAGGACTTCAAACTTTGTACTGAGATTGTGCAGTTCACATGGGGAAATGCCAAACACTGTGCTGAGGTCAGGGCTTCTCAAAAGCAGGTCAGAATCCTCTTAAGATTTCAGTGTTGCTGTTCTCTGCTAATTTTGCCTTGCCTTTTAAAACCCTAATTTCTAGCCTATGTGTTTGTGGAAATATGAACTGTGTTTGCGTGGTTTTCCAGCAACCAACTGAGCCTTTGCACTGCCTAAAGTGAGGGGTAGATGTTCACCCCGTTATGAAGACACTGAGAACTCAGAATCGGACCTGTGTGAATGTCTGTGTATGTACCTATTTTATATCAGAGACCTGAATGTATTTATTTGCTATTGGCGTGTAACAAGGTGGTCAGTGTTGTGCTCTGCAGCAGGGAAATGCTGCCATGTCTTTTACTTTTCAAGTTTTGATGGAAGACACTTACAGGGTTTATGGTGCATGCTCTGCCCAGCTTTCTGTGGAGCCAGGCAGCAGAACAGGCACCTCTTGTCTTGTCTCTGGCTCGAATGTTAACAGCATATTTTTTTTCCTCGCTGGTGATCCAGAACTGGGAAAATTGCTGCAGCACCTAATAAAATGCTGAGAGATGCAGCAATTTTTTTTTTTTTGGAAAACTGAGTCAACAATATGCATCTTTACAAGAGAATCTGCCTGGAATCTTGTAGTGATCATCCTGATGGCTTTTCAATGTTAGAGAACAAAAAACCTCTGTGAATAGTTGCTGAATGGCAAAATCTGCCAGATCTCCTACCTGGGAGATGTTTATTGTGTCTTATGATTTAGATGTGATAGAAGAATCTCTCTGCAGTCAACTCAAAGAACTTATCCTTTTCAAGGGATGCAGTTTCCTCTCTTGTATGTCCAAACAAAAAACAGAGGCACATTGGATTTCTGTTGTTCAGGGGCATAAGAAGGTATTGGACTTCTCCACTATATTTTATTTCTAGTACCACATTATTGGAACAAACAGGGCTCAATAGATCTCCTCTTCCTGAAGTGCTTGCAGGCACAAACACAAAACATAATGTTCCTGCTGGTGGCAGAGGGGGTGGAGTCTTTCAAAGACTTCCAATCTAAACCACTCTGTCATTCAGTGAAAATGGTTTTAGCTGTGCTCCTCCTTTAGTTGCATTTCTGTAGCTTAAGGGTTATATTTGTGCTGTGGTTAAAGATGACACAAAATGCATGTCTTGAAATTCTGTCTGCATGTACAGTGGTTTTAACTTGTGACTATTATCTGCCTGTTCCAGTTTTACGAGGAACAGCTATCTACATCTGAGGAAACAGCACAACATTTCACATCAGATAGTAATTTTGTTGGCAGCTTCAGGGGACATGAAAGTTTAGATGGGAATAATGAATAAATTACCCTTTGACTTTCGACTGTCCGTTCAAAAAAGGAATTAAATGTTGTAGGGTGAGTTTATGCTTTTTGCCTTCCTGTATTTCTTTGTCGGTGTGCAAGAGGCTTATTTTCCTCATGATTAATTTAGTCCATCGTGTTCTGGCCTGTGTTACAAAATGCAAAGCAAAGCATTTTTACCATAAGCAAAACGAGCATGGAGAAGTCATAGTTATTTTGTTTTGATCTTCTTGGGATCTGTGGCTAAAAAGTAGGAGAAATTCCATGTCTCTATGAGGACTTGAAAGTATTTCACTCTTGCAATTGATTTTTACTGGGAGTGCTTTCAGCTGCTGAGGCACTTAGTAGTGAAGCAAATACAACCAAACTGCGCCATCAGAAATGGAAGCTAATGGGCTGTAAAGGTGCACTGGATAAATGCATGTGCTGCACTCGGTTTGAAGCTAGACTGCCACCGGGAGGAGTGGGAAGCTTGGTGTGTTGGCCAGGGGCTGAGTGATCCACTGTGAGCGAGTATCAGCTGTTGTAAGATGTTGTGTAGCCATGCTTGAAAAGACCTTTACGTTTAGTAGCTGGGAAAGAAAGTGGGTGTGGAAAGCGTCTCCTGCTTGAAGCAGTCACTGTTTAGGAAGCAGATTGTGTATGTCCCCTCAGTGCTTTGTTCTCTTCTAGCTTGTGGGTTTCTTTCTTTTATTTTCCCCTGGATATAAAAATAGAAGGAGGAAGTGCCCCTTCAGACTGGCCAGGGTCTCCCACAGTGAATTGCTTTATTTAAAGAAAAAAGCCCCAAATGCCAAATGTAAGTCCCAAGGAAGCGTCTGATCTGGTCCTAAGCCTTTCCGTGGCTCCTCTTCCAGATATAAAGTACAACTTGATATGTGGGGCATTGACTGCAAAGAGCAACCGATTGGCTGCTGAGGTTTGTTTGGTGTTTTTTTAATCTTTCTTAGCCTTTCTGCCAAAAATCTTTTTTATTTTCCTGGCAGTCAAAAGGGCATTATGATTTTCTAGTGAGAGAAAGGGAGGTTCTTATCAGCCAGACAAATTTTGTACATTCTGTTTATAAACATATGTTGAGAAATCACTTTGTTCTCATGTGGTTTTTCCAATTTCGTTCTTGTGCCAGAAGAGATGAAAGCATAGGTCTGGCCACAGATAATAACGGGTTGCCTCCCCCTGCAAATCCTTCATGCATGTTGGGGGTGTAGCTATTTTTTAAATGTTTGTCAATGGGCAATTTAGTTGCAATTTTTTTATTTTGTGCTGTTCTCTCCAATTGGTCTCCTCTCTGGCTGGACAAAACCTTCTTGGAGGCAATGCAATGTCTTTTGCTCATTTTATTAACGGTTGGCTGGGAGTAAAAGCTGGAAGGTAGGTAGTAACAGTCTTAGGTGAAATGTAAATGCAGAATATTTAGGAACTTGGTAAGAAAAAATTCTTCACAATGAGGGTGGGGAGGCCCTGGCCCAGGTTGCCCAGGGAATCTGTGGCTGCCCTATCCCTGGAGGCCAGATTGGATGGGGCTTTGAGCAACCTGACCCAGTGGGAGGTGTCCCTGCCCCTGGCAGGGGTTGGAACTGGATGTGCTTTAAGGTCTCTTCCTTCCAACCCAAACCATTCCATGATTCTACAAATATTGTTGCCTCTGCTTTTCTCCATCCATGTTCCAGTTTCTAGCACAGATAGAGGATGAAGATGGGGTTGAGGCATACAAGTTCGTTAGGGTTTCAAATGCCACCAAAGACTTCGGGTATGCAAAGTCATCCTTTTAAGCGTGTATCTACCTTTAGTTGTAGTTGAGTACTGCAGAAATTTCACTCTTCAGTCTTTTAAGTGCTACTTAAAACTGCACATCTGATCTTCCATCACTCAGAGTGCCTCATGCATGTTCGTGCTGAAGATTATTGTTTCATTGGCTTTATTTCAAGACTCAGTGCAAAATCAAGTGGAAGTGTGGTTTGTGTTGGATATAAGTGTTAATGGTAAAAAGGTTTCTGCAGACACACTTGAGGGTGAACTAGATCAGTCGCGTCACTACTGGTTAGGCTAGAGCTTGTTCCTTCAAAGAGTATCGGTGCATGTAGTTAATATCTCTGTTTTTATAAATCATTGACTTCCCTAGACTGCTGTACAATAACATGAAATAATAACTAAAAAAATTATAACACCCTCAAAATTTTCATCTGCTGCAAGTGAGCAAGCTGAGGTAAGGAGATATTGCCCCCAGTGTATACCTCAGGTTAGGAGCACAAAGCTTTTGATGCACTGTTATATATACAAGCAATCTGTTTATTCCCTCACAAAATCCGCTTTCCAGCTTTACTTTGGGTCCAGGGAAGGAGGGAGAGGGCTGGCACTTTGCACATATTTCAAAGTGGATGTGAACCTGCTCTGCAGTTTTTACACCCACCTGTATCTCTGATGTCTGTGGCATCACTGCAGAGGGGCAAATGCCAAGGTAAAAGAAGTGATTTTTATTTCTTTTGTGTACTCAGATCCTTTTAGCTCAAGAAGCTGCTGAAAGCTGGGCTGCCTCGCTGTCTGCTCCTGCCTTGCTTAGGTTGTAACGTCACAGCAATTTGTCTCATTAGTTTGTAGCCATGAGAACAAATTATGATCTGCTGTAATGGTAATTATATTAACTGAAAAGGTTATAAAAATGATAGGGAGTTGTGTATGCTAAATATCCAAGCTGTGCAATTGGTTTTTTTCCCAAACATTTTTCATGGGGGAAAAAAAAAGTGTATGTTTATGTATATATGCATGTGAGTGAGTATAGAGTGTCTTATATAAAACTAAGGCAATATTTGTGGTTTGAGATTAGCAGATGTTAATGAATCTCTCTAAATTCTCAGAGGGGAGTGAGCTGATGCAGTTGAGTTATGAACTCCAAGCCCTTGGATCAGATCCTGCACAGCAGTAAGCAATAGACCCATGCTGCTACAGTTTAGCTCTCGTCTTTAGTGCTTAGACATAAACAGCCATCTTTAGATGGGAACTGGGTGCTCTTTGAAGATTCTGTTTACAGTTTGTTTTGGAAGGGATTTTTAGGTGAATGTAAATAGTGGAATTAAACCAACTGAGTGGTGTCTTTTGTGAGTGATGCCAAGCTTGGGTCAGTGATGATGGAGTTGCTGAGACCCTATGGCTGTGCCTTCTGACAGCAAAATCGTGTGTGGATGAATATGAGGTACTATGTGGTGGAAGGAGTTGTTGGGGTCCAGGTTTAGTAGCTATTCAAGGAAGGCAGTTAATGATTTTTGGACTGAGCCATCAGTCTTCCAAAGCTTTAAAGTGGAGTAGCAGCTGGAAAACCTGAGTTTTGCCTCGTGTTAAAGAACTGGACAAATAATGAAACAAAAGTCTGATGTAGGTTCCTCTGTGAATAATGTTCACTGCTGGACACCTGTCCTAAAACGTGTCGAAACTGAATAACAGACACTGTCAAAGGAAGGCCAGTGTCATCCAGGAGAGCACAGATGATGTTTTTGGAGGAGAAGGAGATGATCCTCCTGTTTAGGCAGAGGTTAACATGTGAGTCTGAAATAGTTCTATCTGTATCTCCCTCTTAGGAGGGTTAGCTGGGAGCTGCCATTTGCTCTGTGTCTTCTCATATCTCTGCAAGAAGAGTTTGTCTGTCAGGAGAGTTTGTCTGTCTGAAGAGTAGGACAGCTAATGTGGCCCAGAATTTACAAATGCTCTACTTTGTTCTCAGTCCTTTTTTTTATTTGTTAACTCTTGTTTTTAACATCACCGTAATGGTAGCGATGGTCTTGGAACTGTAAATACCCTGGTAAGTGATGAAGTGTTGCTCACCTTATTCTTCAGACATTCCAAAGGCAGGCAATGAAATACACTTAGTGTGGACATTCTGATCCTGACCGCATTTGTAATCCATAAAAACTGCATTTCAAGATCCAACCCGAGGGCTCTGCTTTCTCCTCAACAACAGCCACAGCTGGGTGCCCGGGGAAGAGTAAGAACAGGGCAAACATACAAAATTTAGAGGGGCAATACAAGGTTTAAAAAGGTAAATAGTGATGTTAAAGAATATAGGTAGTTATTGCTGTGGTTGCAGTACTGTGCTAGATGTGGTGGTATGACCAAGGACAAACAGAAATGCTACAAGATACCATGTACCAAAGAGAGAAATCCTTATTGAGATACCTGGGCTCTGGAGCCTTTGTGGTAGCTGACTATTTGTCTTGTCAGTTCTCTTGCTCTCCTAGGTATGGCTTTATTTATGAAATATTAGCTTTCAAAAGGAAGCTGTCAGGAAATGAAAAACTTTGCTGTCAGAGCTAGATTTGAAAAGTGAAGGTAAAATAGCAAGCTCTTACTGAGGTGCTCCATCCATTTTGTGTGCTGGATGATGCAGGAGTTCTGTGGAAAAGCATCTATTGATTCTGTAGCACAAAAAATTAATGTACACTATTTTCTGATTTTTGGCATTGCATGTTGTTCCTGTCTTTCATTTCAGACATTGAAAATATTATTTTTTTCCTGATTGTAAAATAACTTTGCTATTAGAAAATGCATCAAAAATGGGAGACAGAGTCTCATCCCATGGAGCCAAACCAGTTCCCTGTAGGTAGGTGCCTGGCAGGGACGCCTCAGCGATTTAGCACAGCTTCCTTTCATCCGCGCTGACAGTTCACCTGGGAGGGCTGGGATATTTCCGCTCCATCTTTGGGCCTGCGGCACAAGGGAGCTGAGATGGGAACTGGGTGCCTGTTCAGGTGGTAAGGGAATGTTTGGTGACATCTGCAAGTGTTTATTACTTATTCTTAGAATCATAGAATCATTGAGGTTGGAAAAGACCTCTAGACTCATCCAGTCCAGCCCCACCGTGCCTACTAAGCCGTGTCCCCAGGTGCTGTGTCTACGCGATTTTTTAACTCCTCCAGGGGTGGAGACGCCACCATAGCGGGGCAGCCTCTGCCAGTGCTTCACCACTCTTCGTCCTGTTCTGGTGCTCACTTTCTCTGTGTGCTCTTCCCTTCCTTGTCTTCCTCTTCATCCCTTCACATGCAGAGAATGTCTGTCCTTTCCCTTGGTGTGTAGCACACAGCAGGAATGTCGAGAGCAACAGTCTTCCTTCTGGTTTCCTCAGCTGGAGCCCAGTGCTGTGAGAAGCGCTTGGCAGCGCGGTTGCTTGCAAGGGCAACACAGAGCCCTAGCGCGAGCACAGGGATGGAAGGGGATGGTTACCGAGTTTATTTTTGGGTGTTTAACAATCTTTTCATGGCATGTAAGTCATTTTTAACTTACTGAAGAGATATGGACACAGGGAATTAAGAAAAATAATAATCTGAGGTATTATTATTTTTCCTGGTTTTTTTTTTAATAATCTTTTATACCTTTCTTACTATTTTTCATTTTGTTTTAATTAGTTTCTGCTGTTTAGTCTACTTCATAGTTACCAGCCACCAAAGAACAAAATGTACCTTGCTCATAATTTCTTTTCAACTGGAATCCCAGAGGAAGGGAATTGCAGCACGTATCCAGTGCAGTTAATGCCTAAACTGTGTCCCAGCCTGGGTTTCAAGGGGAAGCAGAGTTATTTCTGGGGGACTGAAGTGCAGTGTTTCTCTGATAAAGGCCAGCGTTCTATAATGAAGGTTAAATGGGAACGATGGTCCCCTGCCAGCCCATCGAGCTGGGGTTGTGTCACCAAGCCGGCCAACAAGCCAGGGCAAGAAATAGCTCCTGAATAATGTTCTTTATCAGTTACCCACTCAGGAAGCTGTAGCTGGGAGAGCAGTGGAACCAAGTTATTTAAAACCACTGATAATTGAGACATCAGTAAGCATTGGTCACTGTGCTACATAGCTCATCCTTACCTGTTTTTTAAAGCACATTGAATATTTAGTTAATAGTTTGTTTCCTGATTTACATTTTAGTTGCTTCCTTTTGCTCAGTAATAAGTGACTAATGAACCAGACTAGTTTGTTCAGAAAGTGTCTAGTAACAACTTTATTATTTACTAATGAGGGGATCATTGTCCCGTGTTTATTTCTAACTCCTTCATCTCAATGGCAGAAGCGTGGGCTTTATTTGAGGGCTCAGCAGCAACAGCATGGCTTGAAATTGTGAGGGATAGGAGAATGCGGTGTGTCTGCTGCCAGGATCCTGGTGCTTTCATCGGCACAGGTGGCTGGGGTGGGCAGGAGGTGGCAGTCCTTGCACACATGTGCCTGTGGATGCGTGTTCTCTGCTTGGTGTTTGAGCAAGCTGTAATTATTGCTGCTAAGAGAGATTTTAGAAGAACATGTGCACATGTGAATACCTGGCTATGGGTTTTATATATGCTTGTTCTGATGCTTGTTCTGAGCGGCTTATCAGGGCATTTAAAGGGTCACTTTATAAAATCTGCCTTGATATTAAAATACTGCTTTAACAATTGCTTTCAGGTACTTGAGGCAGCCAGATATTTAAATCTTAATTGGGGATCTTGTTCTCTTTGTCACCTCAATAATTTTTGCTAACATTCTGTTTACGTCTAGTCGGGTTTTTCGGGTGTTCAATATTTTGACTATTTCCATTTTCTTCATTTTGTTGGGTTCTTTTTTAAATCTGAGCTTTTACAGTGGCATAGAGGGAATGATGTGCTAGCAGTGGGTTATGCTTCTGGGGTCCTTTGTGGTGGATGAGCTGCGACCGAAGTCTGTGACTGTATTTACAACTCGGTGTTCACACAGTTTTCCACCTGGCAGTGCTGGGATGCCCGCAGACTGTTTGTGTTGTTGCCAGAAATGTTTACTTAGACATTATAATCACTGCTTAGACATGAAGGCAGACGTTGCTGCCCACTGTGTACCAGTTTCCAGCCTCGGGTGATGGATGGCAAGGCTGGATGGTAAAGACAGAGACCTGCCAGTCGCCAGCTGTGGTCACTGCTAGGTAAACTAGGAGAACTTCACCCACATTTTCCTTCTCAGTTCACCTCTGTTTGCCCTTAAGGTGGGACGTTCAGCCACTGCGTGATGGTAAGCACGGTTCTGCAGGGTCTAATTTTGCAGTGCTACCAGGGAAGGCCGGGGTCATTTGGGTCCCTGCTGGGCTGGCACTGCTACTTGGCTGCAGCCCCGTACCGGGCTGGTGCTACTGCCTGTGGCCTCAGCCAGGGAATGCGGGAAGTGACATGGGCTGTGCTGGTGACAGCTCTGTTTGGCTGGGAAATCTTTACTGTGAGAGGGAGATCAAAATGCTACTGGTTGCCTTCAGCTTGTCACATCTCTCAAGGCACCGTGCGGCAGCTTGGCTTGTTTTGTGTCGCTTTGGCTGAAAAAGGGAGGTCTACAAACTTCAGATGAGCTTAATTTCTGTGTGGTTTCCTGGTTAACAGCTAAGTGTGAGACAAAAACACTTTAAACCTTGGAAAAAGTAAAACAGAGTATTCTGTACGCTTTCTATCAATGCTAAAGAAGTGACTTTGTAGAAACATTGGGGATTGTTATTGTATAAGATGTAGTAATGATTCTCAACTCTAGCTCTGAGATAGGAAATAGAAACATTTATTGTAAGCCCACGTGCCATCAGCTTAAAAGCACTTAAGTCCACAAATCCCTCGTTTTCAGTATTTTTCTGAAAGAGAGCACCTTGCATGCAGCAGACTGAAGGGGTCAGGAAAGTCTTGTATTCATGTCAGCTTCCCAAGGAGAAGGGTACTCTTCTTGCCTCTACTTTTACTTGTTTTTCTTTCAGAACAATGTAGCCGTAAGAAATCCTGCCTAAATCATGTTGTATTTTCAGTGTTGATGTACAACCCATGCATACATGTGTGTTTTGTGGTGATAGCAAGCATCTAATTATGACTAAGATGTGTAGGGATTTTGATTTGATGCTCTATTGCCACCTTCTGCTCGTACATCTTTCCACCAGGCGCTTGCGATGCAGTAATGTTTTGCACTAGTGAACTTGCATTAGCAGTGACGTTTGGTATGGCGTTCTAAGGAAGCAGTGCCAAGAGGAAACGTCAGTTCCTCTTCCAAATTCCTGAATGCAGAGCCCTGTTTATGTCATACAAGGAAAATGTCTTCCATAGGAAAGTGAGCGATAACTCTCATCGTTTTGAGAACGAAGATGTAGCCATTTCTCTGACATGGAGTGGTTTGCTCTGACTTTGATTGGTTTAAAAGCTCATGGATCACAAACTTAAGCAGACAGTATCCGTGTATTGCTTTGTGAATCACGGCATTTGAGACTAGTTTAAACCGTTGAACATTCTGATAGGGAATAGAAGCAATTGTAACAGTGGTATTGACTACATAAAGCGTGTTGATTTGTTCCAACGATTGCTACTTGGTGGTCTCTGGAAAGTGTGCCCCAGAATGTTTATCCTGTCAGCATTTATGATGACTTACGTGGACTAGACACTGATATAGCTCCTCCTGCTCCATTAGGAAATCTGTTCCAGCAGAGGGGAATAGAAAATATTAGCTGTCTTGGGATACCACCAGTAAAAATCTACCTTCTTTTTGAAATGCTGAAATAATGTGCAATTTTAGTTACAGCTGAAAGGCACACAAATCATCTAGTAAAATTCATGGTAGAGAGAGAACAGAGGCAACTTGAGAGTGTTCCTAACAGGTACTTCTATCCTGGAGAATTAGATAAGAGAAGCAGCCTTGAAACTTCACCGATTCAGAAATCCATAGAGGGAAGCAGGTGTATCAGTATGTAAGAGTTTCTCCTTCCCCTCTTCTGGCATGGCTTACTTGGAAGCTACGCTGATAGCAAATTCTTTTTGTCTGAAGGCAGTTTGTGAGGATAAAGCATGTGAAGTTGGAGTCGTAGGAGGAGTGACTCTGGCTGGGTAGCGATAGTTGTGTGGTGGAGAACAGCAGGTCCCCAGCTGCATCGAGTGTTACTCCAATTTATAAATAGTGCAAAATAGCCTCTTCAGACTTGGAGAGGCAACTGGGATGCAGCTTGAAAGAGCTTAACGACCTTGTTGTTAAAGGCTAGAGTAGAGACTTGCCTCATCTGTTAGGCTGTGTTACAAATTGCCATGGCTGCTGGATGCCGAACTTGGATACGTGCACACCTCCAAGAAACTCCAGCCACAGTGTGAGGAACATGCAAGCAGTCGTTCATTATCTCCTGACAGCTTTTTGTTCAGTTTGCCTTCGTCCTTTAAAAAAATATATATATCTATTTTGGTGTTATTTATGTCATTTTATCTAAACTAGTCTTTAAGCATGAAAACTTCTGTGCAGAGCAGAAGCTAAGTATTGCATCTAACATGCCCTGGCTCTTTATGTGGAGCAGGTGAGACTTTGAATGTGCATGCAGTGTGAGTTCTTTGCCCACTCAGGACTGTGCTTGCTTTTACCTGGACCCACAATCCAGTGGCCCGTGAACTGAAGGAGCTGTGCTGTGAGTGACAGGAGTTGCTGGCCCAGGGCAACCACAGAGAGGCTTTGGGGCTTTTAATTTGCTTACCACAGGCTACGAGAAGGACACAGTTACTGCTCTAGTATAGATTGTAACTTGTTATCTCATGGTAACTTATTTCACTGTTCTAAAACTGATGCAAAACAGTTTTAAACCTGTATATTTATTTTATTGAATTTATTTTAATTTTATTTTAATGAACTTTTTTATTTTATTTTATTTATTTTATTTTAATGAACAATTTATTTTAATGAACTAATTTAAGTAAATTACCCTTTTAAAAGTTGCCTGTACAAGTGCCCATACACATGGTCCTGTCTTGTGCTTTGCTCTGGTGAAGAGTAGACTCTGGTCCTGCTGCAAGTCCAGCAAACACTCTTGTACCTGTGGATCTCCCACAGCTGGGTTGCTTTTGCACAGCTTCACACTGCTTTTTTCTGAAGTCAATTTATCAAGCAGAGGCACTGAGGCACGGTTTAAAGCTTTGCTTGTCTCTGCGTACAGCTCACTGGAACTTCGCTTGTCAAAGGATACTTTGATCGATGGGACTTGCTGGGTATTTTGTCACTTTTATTTAGAAGACCAAATCTCTTTACTATTCAGATAAAGCTGCAAAATGCTTATTTCCCTGACAGTGCTTACCCAGAAGTAACATTGTTTTATCTAAAAATGAGGAACACGTGCCAATTTTGCAGTACAGGTAGAATTTTGAGATTTGAGAATGAAAGATACTATAGAATCAGTCTTGAAATAAGAGGTACCAGCCATGTAATTGAATAGGGAGCTTGTGTACGTCGATGCAGTCATTCCTGATCTGACCTCTTGAGGGCCACAGTTCAACCTAGTCAGCCCCAGAAGCGTCCAGCTGCTCTTACGGTGGCGTCGCAAAGAGGGAAAGGGCAGGTCGGTTTCAGTGCCCTGGAGATGATGGGTGATGGTACTCGTTACAGTTCTCTTTGATTTGGTCTCTCTTTCACAGAAGCCAAAATGAGGGGACGAAGGCAGTGCTTAGGCTGCTGAGCATCTCAGCAAGGGAGTAAGAGCACCTTGGCTGTGTGGTACATGTAGTTTTCCCATTTTTTTTTAAAATGGATTTTTGCTGTCTATTTTCACTTAACAAAAAGAAATATTTGCTGAAGAGAGTGTAATATAGGTATTAAAACATCAAGAGTAACTGCAGTTTTATAAAAACCAAATAATAGACAAATAATCTTTGTTTTGCAAAAGTTATGATTATGGATCTTATTGTTGGGAATTGTTCTTTGTCTATTATTAGGAATTATTTGGGCTTATGTAGTAGAGTAGTATCAGTTTCTGTCAGAAACTGGATTTTAGTCACATCATGTTTGGTGTTTTTACTATTTTTATTAGTTTCTGTTGTACTACAAATAAGTGTATTTAAATATTGACTCTCACTTGCAGCTCTTTTTCAGGATGCTCCTTCGGAGTGTAATGAAATCTTGACATTTAGTCAAGCTTTGATATTTTCTCTTTGACCAGATTAAACCTCCCTTCGTGAAGGTGCATTTCAATAGATCAGGGAATGGCAGTCAGAGGGTCACCTTTACTTCTGAGGTAATGTCTGGCTTTTAAGTGACAAAATAACATCAGCATTGAACTTGGTCTCTCCCTGGAGCTACAAGATGTGTCAAATGCTTTTGTGGTCTGAAACTCCAGAACACCCTTTTGCTTTTTGTTTTTAGTGTAAAACTAACTTCTAACTGAATCAATGCAATTAAATAGGAACAGTAATGTAGTTATTATGCGTACCTGATGTTCCCATCAAAGCTATGGAGAGATCGTGCCTTGTTTTGTTTGTCATTGAATTAACTCAGGGAAGAGGGCCTGTCCTGTTAGGAAACACCCGCTGCTTGGAAGGTCGCTGGGAACTGGCTCTGGGCAAACTGAGAACGATGATAGCCCAAATGTTGGACTGACAGCTCCTGCAGTTGCAAGCCCTTCCATTCTTGTATTCTGTCTACATGCTGGCTAAGAATTTCCTTCCCAGGTGCTGCATTTTTAGTCCTACAATTAAGAGAAAGGTTTGCATTGGGAGGTCTCTGAGTGACATCAGTTTTTCAAAGGCGCTGTGTTAGATCGTCTTTGGTGCTGCTGCAAGTGGACAACCAGCATGAGAAAAATTCCCTAAGCATCCAAAAGGTATCGGAGCATCTGAATCTGTGTGTGGCTGGTGATTGTTTCTCAGCCTCCACTGAAATAATCTCTATTTTTGAGCAGGTAAGCCCAGCCTTTTGTGCATACAGAGGTAGCACGTTAATATGAATTCACACACAATAGGATACTTTGGTTCATATATTTTCCTGGATTTGCTTTCTCTTTTGGCGTGTGCATAGTTTCTGTCTGGGTGTGAAGAAACTTGAGTATTTTACCTCTTAAAACATGTGAAACATGGGACTGATGTCTGCTTCCCTTCAGCACATCAAGAAGAGTAGTCTTCCTAATCCTATTAGCTCAATGCATTATGATGATTTCTGAGGGTGTGCTGTCTTCTGTTGTGCTCTACAAGCACCACGTTCACATCAATGGTTTCATCGAGGCTGTCACAAAACTAGATGGGGCCTCCTGTCTCTGGTTGTTTGCTTGGGCATTTCTGTAGGCCATTCTGGAAAACTCTCTTATGATCCTGTAGGCAGAGTGAATGGGGATTTCAAGTTACAGAATCTCTTTGTACCGTAGGAAAAAAGAAACTACATTGAAATGAAACTCTACAAAGTGTTTCTGGATTAAGTGCTTGTTCAGGAAGCGGAGGAGGTGGGAGAAGCATCAATGAGCTTTTGATACTCTGTGGAAACCTGAGTGCAAGATGGTGCATAGAAAATTTGTATTTAACTTTTCTGTCTCAACGTGTAGGACATTCTTTTGTATTGTATTTGCAGTAGGGATAAGCGTAATTGGGTTCTGCTGTCTCACTCCCACAAGGAATAGGAGGAGTTAAGTGCATCCGTTGAGGATGTTTTCCCTCTTTATCACAGAGAGGCTGGATCACAGATGTGGTTTTGTGCATAGCAAATCAAAAGGTCGGAGGAGGGCATGGTCTGTTTTTGCCAGAGAAGTGCCTGTGAGCTACAAAACAAGATGATTCTCTGCTTTCGTTGCAAACTTAAGTAAGGAGCTGTGCTGTAAGAGGGAGATGGCTGTCCCAGTATTTAGCACCGAGCAGCCTGGATCTAAAAGAAGTTTGCCAAGGCTTTTTGGGAAGGCATCAACAAAAAGGCAAACAAGAAGAGGATTTGGCACATTTAGGGGCTGAACCTCTCTGCAGCTTTAGTTCAAGTGTCTTAATACAGTTGTTTCTCAAATTCCCAGTGATGAAGCTGAAGAAAGATGTCAGAGTGCTTGCTAAGATTAAATTCATCAATGTTGAAGTTCAAGTAGGTTTATTCTGCATGGAATATCTGCAAAGTGCCCTGTTGTAGTCTATTTTTCCCTTCGGGGCACCCTCTGCCCCAGGCAGTATAGCAGCTACCATCATGCATGTTACTTCTGCCACTGGTTTTCCCTGGGTGATGCATGTACCCTGAAGCTTCTCACATATGAACTAAGAAAGATTGTTTGTCTTTAGCTGATGACGTTAACCAGAAACTAAAATGCCCCAAGAAAATGCACCCAGGATACTGGTAAGGGATAGCACCCTACTGTGTGAAATGCTTAGGTTGTATCTAGGCTTTTCTGAAGTGAGGGACTGAACTCTGATGGTAGCAACACTTGATCAGTTGCAGAATGAAAGGTTTGCTTGGAGTTTTTGGGTAAGCCAGTGCTAAAATAGCGCAAACTTTCGCTGTTTGTTCAGATTTTATTTTAGTGAGTGTTGAGGTAATGTTTTTCTTCAATGGAAAATGGAGTATATTCTTGCTGCTGATAAGAAATTATACAAGAAAGCTTTAAGGACCTGCCTGTGGCTGATGTAGGAAGCTTCGCCAATGGATGGGTTTTAACTGCTGCTGTTTTCCTCTCATCTGTGCACTGGGTTGCTACTCAAGTCATGAAATCCTAGGATCGTTAAGATTGGAAAAGACCTCTAAGCTCATACAGTCCAACCGTAAGCCAAACCACACTGTGCCTGCTAAACCCTGTCCTGAAGTGCCACGTCTACATGTTTTTGAACCCCTCCAGGCACAGGGACTCCACCACTGCCCTGGGCAGCCTCTGCCAGGGCTTCACCACTCTTTCAGTAAAGATGTTTTTCCTAATATCCTCTCTAAACCTCCCCATGCGTAACAGGAGGCCATTAAGTCATTGCTGGATCAGGAGGTAAATGGCCATTAATGCATTGGCTACATCCTTGAGCCTCCCTCTGCGGTTAACTGTGACACAGCTGTGTGCAGGTGTGTGAAGAACAGGCTCACTTCCATACAGCCTGGCTGTCCCTTGGCAAAGCAAGCTGGGACAAGCGGATTGCTACCTTGGAGCTGTGTGTGAGTGACAAGCACACCACTAGGAAATGAACGGCTCAAGGAAAAGACAATGGCACCAGACATGAAGGAGGGAAAAAGGATGGGATTGGGGTGGAAAGAGTGAGGGCAAGATGGGAGAAAAAGGAAAAGTTGGTAGAAGACTTGAGGGAAGACAGAAAAATTTCCATCCAGGTCTTTCTATCTGAAATGTAGTGAAAGATTGACCCAGGTTTGTCCTGCTTACCAATGCGTTGCATGAGGGGAGCTGCAGAGGATGAAGACAGAGGTGCCTGGGCTCAGCTTACACCTTACTTTTTCAATGAAAACCAAGGAGTCCAATTTATACCTTGGAATCACTGAGGATTTGCTGTGGGATACAGGTCTGCATTCAAAGGAATCTTTCTCAAAGCTACGATGTTTCCTTGAGCATGGGATACTGCATCACAGTTAAGACCATGTCTTCAGCAATAAATATGAAACTTCCGATCTAATAAGCATCCCTGGAAGTGTGCACTGTGGATGACAAATGAACAAAGGTCAATGGGAGAGTAACCACGGCAAACACAGCTGCCACCAGCTCTTAGAGTGCAAACCTATTCCCTTTTGTTTTAGCACATGCACTCTCCTTTTCCTTCTGGGTGAGGGAAGGTCAAGAAAATTGCTCCCTGTTTTCACAGATGTGGCTCCTGGATTGATTGGCAGGGTTGAAAATCAGGTCGTATGCTTTTCTGGACAGTGACAGACATCCATTAGGAGGTAATGGGGCTGTGTAGGAGTCCTCTTGTTTATCACGGTTTCCCAGTGGTCATTCCACAACTATGCCTGTGGACTTGGATATTTTCCAGGGATCCAGTTTTTGCAGTTACTGACCTTGTTGCGGCTGTTTGGAATAAGTCAGTGTGTGCTGTTGCAGAGACCCAGTGTCTCTCCAGCCATGCAGGTGGGATTTTTCAGTACAACATTCTGAGCCCAGGATGCTTTCCCATGTTGTATTGCAGCTGTCAAAGGTGATGGTAATGGTCCGCAGCTAATGAAGGATTTGCCAACAGCAGGGGAAGAAAGGAGCTGTGTAATTTCATTATCCTTGTTACTTGGAGGAAGCAAATGCTTTATAACCCCCTCTCTTTGTTGATAACTAATGCCTCTGCAATCCCTTTGTTATATTAAACTTCAGCCAGTTGAGGGTGCGCTATTGAGGCTCTGGTAGCTCAAAGCTGACCCTGGCACAGAGCTATGCATGATTTCAGGGGATGTAATCCCAGCATATCCCTGCTTTTCAGTTTCCATTCAGTTCTAGCTTTTAATTGAAAAGAAAACATTTTATCCCTAATCACGACTGATGCCATTTCTGTCCTGTCCCAAGCACGGTTCTTTCTCAGCATCTCAGCTTTTTGAATTAAAAATGCTTGACTTCTCATTCCAGAAACTTCATATTTAATGATTTTGGAGTTGTTCCTTACATTGTAACTGCAGTTGTGTAAGCTAAGAACGTTGTTTTCTGGGAGCTTGATGACTTTTGGTTCCCTGCTCTCTGTAGCATCACTCAGATTATTACAGGGAATCTAGTGATATGGGGGATTTTTGTGTCCTGTGGAGCAAACACTGCAAAAAGTGTGGAGTCTGGTCCCACCTCATTTAGGTGAGCAGTTTGGGTTGTGGGGTTTGGTTTTTGTCTCTTTTTTTTTTGTTTGCTTGTGTTTTTGGTTTTTTTTTGTGGCTGTGGTTTTTTTTAAAAGCTTTTTTTAAAGCAATCGATCCAATTCCACGAGGGTCAGTGTGATATCTAAGACCTGAAAATGCATATTTCAAACACTTTACGTTTAATTTCTTATCATGGTGGGCAGTAAATGTGACATCATTTGTACCGAAACTGGTGTTCTTGCTGCCAGGCGATCGCTGTGTCAGAGTATAACTCTGTCCTGGTGGGGTTAATGTGTTGATAGCTGTACTTGGACTGTTTAGTCCCACTCAAGCTACCTTCTAGCAGCCTCTGTGCCTGAAGGGTGGACTAGGAGAGGGCAGGGTTCTCCCAGTGAGCTTGATGTTGTGGCTGTTGTATTTGCTGCTGGAGGTGGCATTAAGAATGTGGGAGCAAATCCTTCCCTCACCCCAAAAAGCTCAGAGATGGGGTTTCATGGCACTGCAGCCCCTTCCTTGGCAGACAGGCAGCGAGGGGGCAGCTGTAGGGAGAGGCAAGAGCTGAGCCAGAGAAATGCAGCCTTCGTGAGTATATTTAAGTGAAGATGCCAGAGGCTAACAGAAACACAGAACATTGTATATATGTTAATTTGTAATTAAAATTAATTATTAATGAAATCCTTATATTAACAACCACATCTTCATTGTTAATTTTAGAGATTATCATGTTAAGGCCTTTATGAATTTCTGAGTAAACCTTGCTCGCTTGCTTGCTTTATCTTTATTAAAGTAGATTTCCTCTAATAAAGACTTTTTCCTTTCCTCCCATGGTAGTGTCTCAAGTCCTTCTGGGTAAGGAAGGATCTACTTATTGGGGTTATTCAAGGGCAAGGTAGACTTAATTTTTCTTGGTTTCTGGCTGGGAGCAGGAAATGGCTTTGTAATATTTTGAGAGGAACCCTGTGTGTGTATAAACCTGACCCTTTATGATGCTGCCGGCTATTTGATAGCAGGATTAATTTACTCATCATATTTTGCACTGTTAATGATCCTGATGGTTTGCAAACATTACCTTGGCTTTGTTCTGTGCTGCCTGCTAACTCGGGTCTCCAGTTAGCAGGTAAAACAAGAAGGATAAGCAGATATGTTTGCATGGAATGAGAATGTTGGGCGAAAATAAAGAGCTTAATAATGTAGAGTTGGTTTCATCACAATGATAATGCCAGTCTTTTTCTCTCTCTGTACACACAGGCACAGACAAATCTCATGTGTGTTTAAGGATGGCTCTAAATTGTAAGGAGGAAGATTTAGATTAGATATTAGGAAGAAATTCTTCATACTGAGGGTTCGGGGGGCCCTGGCCTGGGTTGCCTAGAGGAGTTGTGGCTGCCCCGTCCCTGCAGGGGTTCAAGGCCAGGTTGGATGGGGCTTGGAGCAACCTGATCCAGTGGGAGGTGGATGAAACTGGATGGGCTTGGGAGGTGTCTCTGTCCATGGCAGGAGGTGGCACTGGGTGGGCTTTGGGGTCCCTTCCAACCCGAACTAGTCTGTGATTCTGTGTCCTGAATCCAGGTATTGTTTTCTTCTGGATGCATGTAGGAGACCTCCTGAAGAAAATGTTTTTTTCCATGCTGCTGGAATTTATTTGCCTGACCCCTGTTCTGTCAAGTTGTATGTAGATCTCTGGAAGTTATTTGATGGTGTAACCAGAACAATGTTTTTTGTTTGATGTGTTTTTTTTCCTTAAATGGTATTTTTGAAAGGTGCAAGCAGATCTCAAATATATGAGAATGTTTCTGTTGTTTGCAGTGTGTGCCAGGGAGAAAAACAGATGCTTTTTCTGCTGTGGCAGCTGAGCTGAAGTCAGTGCTGACATTCTTGTTTACAGCGTTTCAACCTAGAAAAACAGGCTATTGAGTGGATTTCTTCTTTTCTTTAAAGTTTAGTATTTAAATTCTTAATTGTCGTATCTTCCTGATTTTCTAGTATTGAGATAATGGAATTAAACGCTGCCATTGGGTGTTGGGAGTATGGCCCTAGGATGCTCGTAAAGCACATACTGTAATTGTTGGTTAGAAAATGATATGTAAAGCAGCCAGTGACCAGAGAACTCTGATGTATCCCTTGCTTTAAATGGGTGATTTTTTCTGTTTTTTGATTTTTTTTTTTTTGAGCTTTAGATTTGTGTTTTTCAGTCCCACTCAGTTTGAATGTAAGACGCCTGCTGTGGGAGGAGGTAATGGGAAGAGACAATGGCATCTGCGTGTGCTGCTAATTTTAACCTCTAGCTATCGCTTCTCTCAGGATGCGCTGTGCAGACAGAAAAGCTTGTGGGCGAACAGGGAGCAAATCGCTTCCCCCAAGTAAACTAATTACATGCCAGACAGAAACGATTCTGCCAGAATGACTGATCTGCCTTGTGAATCATTCCAGAAGTTTTTTCAGCTTCCAAAATAGAGTAGGGAGGTAGTAGCTCTGTTGGCTGTGGCCGAACCCAAATAAATCCAACCGGCCAGACCCTTAAGTTGGTGTGTGCTCCATATGTTGGTGCCAGATCCGCTTTGAACACGCCTCTTAAATGAAGCTGAAGCTCTTTATTACTAGGGAGTCCGTGCTTTTTCGTACTCGTTCCACATACAATGTTCCTAAATTGAATTTATATTTTGGGACAGGCTGGATAAAACAGGGGATTGGTGCTAGGACTCAGTGAAATCTCTTACCTCAAGTTCCAAATGCCCTGGTTACGTGAGTGATTATAGCTGAGGAAGACAATTAACTTGATGAATTAACTTTCATTCTTGATTGCAGATTGTCTGCAAACAGACTGCAATTTTAACAGACTTGTATGCTATTTGTAATAATTTTATGCATAATATTTTTTTTCCCTCCTGAAAATTGCTGTCGGTAGGAAGATTTACTTGGTGGTCCTGGGAGAATGCTGAGAGCAAGCTCTTCATGTAAAATGTCCACGATAATCAAATAGAAAATGCAGGAGCACAGTTGGAGTAAGATCACACAGAACTCACTGGGATGTTTGCATATAATTTTTCTTATTATTTGTTCAGCTGTAACAGTAAGTAAAAATTGATGCTGTGTGATGGCTGTTGGGTAGGCTGTGTAAAATGAGCCTGACGGGCTCTGGAGAGTTTCCGGCAGACGTATCCCCATCTCTTGGATCATCTCCACAGTTGGTATTAATTGACAACCCATTGCTGCTTGCTGCAGAGAGACCGAGCAGTGCGTGCTCTGGGGGCTGAACAGTGTTTCCATGCAGGATTCAGTTCTTCTCTGAACCCACTGGGGAAAACTGAAACAGCGCAGGAAGGTTTATGATATTAATACAGCCTTTCCTACTGTGCCTGCTATTATGTTTGTAAAAATGATTTGGGCTTCACAAATATTGGTATGAGCGCTTTCATTCTTAGCCCTTCCTCCCCGTGCACTGCAATTTTATTTTGCTGCCTGGCTATTTTCTAGCCAGAACCAAGGCACTTTTTTTTTTTTCTGTTGGATTTATTTGATGGGGCTGGGGAAGGAAATTCCTGTAATTGGGGTAAACTGAGCAGCCATGAAGGTTTCTGTCCGCTACGACAGCAGGTAGGTAGCACTGATACCAATGTCCTGGTTAGCTTTGGCTTGGTTAAGTTGTTAAAGAAGTGAACAGGCTGCTCAGTTCTAGTCTGATCTTCCTGCCAGGGTTGCCGACAAAGACTGCGTTTGTAGTTGTGCTTCTTGTGACAGTTGCTTGTCTTGGAATAATTAGAGATCACCAGCCTGTCACAGAATAATGACTCTGGCTCTGCATTGCTTAGCTTTGATCCAGTAGTCCTTGTGTGCGTGATCCTGCAGCCAGTTACCAATTCACTGAGCCTCCTACTAAAAAACAATAAAGACGTTTGTATTTGCATAGGATGTATGAAAGTTGGATTTGTCCAAAGGTTAGGAAATGTTTTATTTTACTTCCATCCTTCATTCACAGTTTGGGTTGCTGTAACAGACAGCGTGGGGACTGGAAAGAGGCCAGGAGACCCATCTGGTAAAGAAGAGGTATCTTTCTAATTGCAGCCTGGGGATAATGACTTACCTTCTCTCCTAGGAATATTGTCATGAACTTTGCCTGTCTCGGGGGATTCCCTTGTGCTTGGCTAAATTGGGTCGTTTCTGTGTACACAAAGAAAAGGACAAAGGATGGGTGTGTGTTCCAGTGTTAGCTAAACCTCTTTCTTCTCACCAATTAAGTGGTAAAAGGATTCTGCTCCAGTTTTTGAGCAAAACAGTTGCTGAAGGTCAGGGCATTTTCTTGTTCTATGGAGGGAGGTATTTTAATGCGCTGCAAATTGCATCTAAGAAAGGAAGTTTCTTGCTTTGGTTGCTGTTTTAAAGTTTTCAGTAACTATGCAGAACCAAAAAGTAAATTAAAACATTCTTCCCGGTGTGACTGCTGTTGTGTCCATACTCCCATTTCTGCATTTCTAATGTGTCCGGCTCAGTGTGATCTCTTTGTCATGCTCTAGCTTTGAATTTCAGCTTCAAGCAGTTCCATGGTTAAAGACATGCATTTGAGCAGTGGAGCCTTCCGGCGTGTTGGGAAATGAGTCCAAATGGAGATATTTATTAAAAATAAATAAAAATGGGTGTTGCGGTGCATATATCTGGGTCACCTCCAAACAAATTCACAACTGGTTTTATTGTCCTGCACAAAAACATATCTGTAAAGATCCGTGGTTGTATGCATTCAATAAAAACCAAACACAAAGCAAAAATCCAAGCAATGTAACCTTGCGATCCTACCCTCTGTGAACGCTGTTTGTCGTAATTCTGACTGCCCTGAGTCCCAATGCTCATAAATATTCTATGACATCAGTGGCACAAAAGAAATTCCCTTGTAGTGTTTCTCATAAAGGCCAAGTTTCTTATTAATTTTGCATAAATAATCTTTCTCCTGATGATAACACACCTGCAGTGACTCCTAAGCACCGCTGTCTTGATGGCTTTATTGGTTGCCTTGCTTTGTAACAGGACTAATGGGTCAGTTAACTACAACTATTCCTTTATTATTAGCAGCACTCCTCTTCTTACTACTTTGCTTTTTCCCTTGCAGCTGATCACTTAGAACTCAACCGAAAGCTTAAAAATAATGATTAAAAAGAAAGGGGTGGATATAGTCACAGCTATAGCAAAGCAATATCTTCATGATATTGAGCCAAAGCAGTGAATTGCCCTTGCAGCTTGTGTCTGCTAGACACATATGTCTTTCGTGACTCTTGCATTCATATCCGATCCTGCAAGGTTACTTAGGAAAAGTGTTTGGATCCATTTCAGGTTTTTTTACCTTTCGTGAGAACAATTGTACCATTACAGCATGAATAAAATAAGTGATTGAAAACACATTTTGGAGACCTACCCTGAACTTTTTATCACTTTAATGTTCAGTGAAAGAATTTCCATTTCAACTCTAACTGCGTGATTTTTATTTTCACCTTTGTTCTGTGTGACGTAATGCTGTCACTTTATGCTCTTACAACTCCTGTTTGCTTTGGTATTTTATAATAATGGATTGTCTATTCTCTTATATTATTGTCTCAATTCCTCATCATGTTGCAAATTGTAGGAAGTCACCTAATGTTGCACCAGGAGAGGTTTAGATTGGTTTTTAGGAAGCATTTCTTTACTGAAAGAGGGTGAAGCACTGGCAGAGACTGCCCAGGGCAGTGGTAGAATCTCTGCCCTTGGACATGTTCAAAAATTGTGTAGAAGTAGTACTTTGGGACACAGTTTATCAGGCACAGTGGGTTGGACTGGATGAGCTTACAGGTCTTTTCCAACCTTAATGATTCTGTGAAAGAGGATCTGTTCAACAGGAGTTCCAAACTATTTCTAGCTCTTTTGTATTTTGAGGAAGTAGCATTTAATTCAAGCTTTATAGTTGACTCAAGAACTACATTATATGCAGTTACATGTTTCTATGCAGAAATAAGATGTTTAAGTTACGTGCAGGTTATGAATGGTGATCAGATGCATAAACAGAGCTGTGCGGGGTGATGTGGTATAATGAGCAGAAGGGATCACCTGCACCAGTGGCCTTGAGGATGAGGTTTCTTTAACCCATTCCTTTGCTATCTTTAATCCAGAGATGTTTTCCAGACTGCTTCAATTTTCACCCTTTAGTAGCAGTGAACCTGTTGGGGCAGGGAGCTCATCTTTCTGCTCTTTCTAGAGCTATAGCCTCATGCCAAGGCTGTTGGGAGGGGATAGGAGGAGGACTTTCTAGGTGCTTTTGTTTGCATAGAAGACAAATTAGTAGAAATAACAGCTTTGGGTGACTAACTTGGTATGTATTGCCATTTTCCAACAGCTGTGGTGAGCAGAGATCAAGCAAACTTCACATGCAGTGTAGGCTCGTCCTTTGTCTTGAAGAGCAGTCAGCTCCTGCCCACTTAAAAAAAATATTAAGGAAATCCAAGTGAACCCCAAGCAAACAACCACCAACCCAACAGGAAACCTGTGTCTGTGAATGTTTTTGAAGAGGCCCCTGCAGCTCTAGGCAGGCTGGGTTTGATGTGGAGAGGCAGCAGTGCCTGTCCAGCAGTGACTCTGTTCTCATGGGTTATTGACAAGGGGGAAGACATCTGGGCTGGCAGACGGTCGGGCGCTTGCTCTCTGAGCTCTGCCGCTGGAGCAGAAATGTTTCCTAACGATGGGAGTACAGCATGGCAACCACTGCCTCAGTCTCACTGCTGTTTCACAGCGAATGTCTAAAGCATAGCAGCTCTGCCCAGTGATGACTGTAACAAGCTGTGTCAGTTTGTTTCCCTGGATCTAGGATGCCTGGAATGCCAAGATACTGCTGTGGAGTTAAAGGGATGATGGGGTGTTCATAATCATGACAGGCAAGTTATATCACAAACCGGTGTGATACTTTTAAATATCCAGCTTTATTAAAAGTCAGTATTGCAGGTTGTCTACAATATGTTTTTTAAAAGTTGAATTATGCGTCTTTATTTTGCAATTGAATTGATGATCCGTGACACTTCGTAATGTCAATGTTCGTAGACTGATGTGCTTAAGGAAGAGTGTACGGCCATCTTACTATTTAATGAGATTCTGTCTTGCTTTATAAATAGTCGTTGACAGCTGGTTGTTCCAGCCCATAACCACAAAGGGAAGAGCCTGTGACCATGGGTCAGATTAATTGTGTGGTTTGCCAAGTTCAGTTTGTGGATGTAAGGAAGGCAGCGGGAATTTAATCGTGCAAATTTGTCCCTCATGAGAGAGTGGCTTCGTTAACCAACTTCTCAGCTCTGTGGGTCTGTAAAATGAACATGGTTTTAAGTTTTTGGCATCTTAAAGGATTGGGAACCTGCTGAAATAACTTCTTAGGTGTTTTCCACGACCAGTACAGGAGGCCAGATGCATCAGTTGTGTAAAGCAAACCAACAACCCCTCACAGCCCCCCCCCCCCCCCCGTCATTCTAATTCAGGGGAAAATGAATTCTAGCAGATCTTTTTTTCTGAGTTGCCAAAAAGTGACCTCAATAAGAGTTACAACAAAGATGGCATTGGGCTGAATTCCCTGTTCTATCATGTCAGCGGAATTGTGGCATTTTATTGGTGCACACAGTAAGTGTATGTATTGAAATGGGAATAGAGAACAAACAATTGTGCATGCGGGAGAATCTACTTATAACACTGTGACTTACCCTTCCTGCTGTAAAAGCCAACCTCTCGAGCTTTTTAAGATGATTACAGAACAAAATGATGTGGTACTTTTAAATACCCGGTGTCAGTAGACAAAATGCAGCTCTGTTAAGCAATCTCTTTCAGCCCTGGGAAAAATTCAAGCAGTGGAAAGTGCTTGGCTTTGCTCAATTTAGCTGGATTTTCATGAGACGCTTCTTCCCACTGCACGCAAATACGAGGTGAGGGAGCTCTCTATTTGTTTTAATTTGGAACAGTAGCAGTCTAATATGTGAAAACTGAGCTGGAGTTTGACAGCCGAGGGAAAAGATGTGCAAAAAGGAACATGGGAGCAGCTAAATTGAAGTATGTCCACTCGGACTGCTGCACAACGCACCGGTGCTTTATCTTGCACATTTGTGCAATTAATACATGACAAAGTTGTAACACATGCTCCAATACTGATATATGAGGCAGACATAAACCTGCTTTTTGGTAATCTGTCTTTACCCTTTTGTTAGATAAATGAAGAATTTGAGACAAAAATCTAATAAACGGGCCTTTCTATTAGACTTTTCCATCTCAATGTATCATAAAGCGTCTCACTGTGGCACTCGAGGCAGGTTTTTGAAGTTATTTAAGCTCCTAGTGCCATTCATAGCAACTGTCAATACACTGCGTGCTGGCACCTACCCAGTAAGTTGAAAGACAGAGAATTGAATTACAGCCCCAGAGTTTCTAATGATTTTGTAGCTGACTGCATGTGCGCTCAGTGATTTATAACAATGCATCACCTGAAACATAAGGTCTGACATGCAGAGTAGGGTGAATATTAAGTTTGCCTGTGAATAATACAGATATCTTTGAATTAAAGTTGTGGCAGACTCTTTGACTAACATGCTTCAATATTGTTATTATTAATTAAAATGACAGAAAAGGCATATTTTATCATCTTGTCTCAGATATGGTTTACAGCACCATCTTTCAATTTGCAGAAAACCTAGGTGTCGGGAGCGTTTTTATAGGGAATTTTTTTTTTCCTGTTTATTCAGAAAATTGCCTTGAAGCCCATGGAGCCCTCTGCGATGTTCTGTCATCCTACCAAACCAGTTTGGGTCTGTCACTGTACAAGGAAACGTGAGAAAGAAACATGATCTTGCTTAGTAGCCCATTGGTTTCCCTAGGAGATACAACAATCTCTGAAACAAAATGAGTAGCATGTGAGAGAAATCACAAGCTTTTATTTCATAGCCACAGCTGAAGAAATAACACAAACCAAATGTGTACAGTAACAAAAAGTTGGATTTAAGTAGTCTTAATTACAATTAGAAGCACCAATCGCTGTATGCCAGTTAATCAGTGGCTCTCCAGGCTTTCATGAGGCTGGCTCCTACTTCTGCCTTGCTGAATGTGGGCATTTTTCTGTCCTCCTGAGCATGTGGTGACTTGTGGGAGTTTGGGCAGGGGACAGAAACCTCAGCCAGGCAAGATGCTCTCTCCAGGGAGCACAGGGTCCCACCAGGAAGGCAGCTCTGTACCCTGCGTTTGGGGTGCAGGCAGCAGTTTCCATCCCCTAACACATTTCGTTCCTATAACTTGCTAATGCTCTATTTGAATGTATAAATGAAATAGTGTATGTTTTTGTAGGATTTTCCCCCCTGAAATAGGCATAAGAGGTTTGTCTTGACTCAGCAGGGTCATGCCTGGCTTCTTTCCCCCTTGCCCTGCAAGGTCTAAGTAGGTACCTACCTATAGACCTACAAATAGGGATAAATAAATACTATGAGCTTCTCTGTGCTTTCTGTATGGAAAAGCCTTCCACTTCCAGCCTCAAAGAACTGGAGTTACTGGACATAGCTGGCTCAGAAGAAAGGTAAAACATTTCAGGGAGGAAACTGTGGCATTGTATAGCAACTGTTTTTACTGTTTAGTCTTGGTTTTTGCAGTTTTTGAAATTTTGTCACCCTATTGACTCTTTCCTGCGCTGAACCTTTCTAATTTCTGTGTTGCTGTTTGATGGGTTTAATGTCACCGCAAACAAACCTGCTGTTGTTCTCTTTTTATTATCTGTGTCAATGGCATCTCTGCAAAATGAACCTGGACATGGGTGGTTTCTGACAAGCCTTTGAATTTTTGTATTAACTGTGCATTGCTACTATTCCTAAGGCTTTCGTTGGTCCAGGTTCTTTCAACATTACTTCACTCATGTTGTGGTGACATTCGTCGCTTTATTTTTTCTTTCCTTTTGAGGTCCTTAAGGTTTTGAACTGCTTGAGATAAAGGCAGAGGAAGAGAAAGGTGTCTCTGCCTACTTGCAGAAGCCTGGTTTACACAGATCCACATCATGAATGTGGTGAGTGGATTCAGCTATTAGATGTGAATGGCTTCCAAGTCCTGGTTTTATCCCAGTGGATATTATTGGAAGCATGGGTAGAAAGCCTGTCAGTCCCATTGACTGAGTGACTCACGCAGTCGCCTGAGAAGCAGCAGGATGAGGTTTACTGAAATTGTGGAATCAGCAGCTGGAATTTGTATGTTATTCTCTTCACACCTCAGTGTCTGGTTTTAATGTGAATAAAAATGGTTAGCAGCTTGCACTCAGCTGTTCTCAGAGGAAAGAGTCACGACAAAGCTTGTGGCGCTCTGCAACATAGCCTGTTTGCACAACACTTTAATATTTAGAGGTTGGAATAAGGAATTTATCTGACTAGTTACTCATTTTGCCAGAGTTAATGAGTATTTTTAGTGTCAACTAAGTATTTCCGGGAATTGAGCTAGGGTTGTGTAGGTTTATCTGCTTTATTTACTAACTAGAACCTAGGCTCTGTTATTTGATTTTAATGAGGCTGCTGGAGTTGAACAATGCTGCACAACTGAGGTACTGAATTTTTCTTATAAACTGTTGTAATCTAAAGCTAAATCAATCGCTATTGATTATGGCGTAGAACCGTAAGGATATCTGTGAATAACGAAACTGGGCATCAAAGATGCTCTCTGATTACAGAAAGGATTATTCTGACACACAGCTGATCCAGTAGTCTCGGCTGTGCTGCTGCTTTCTGAGCATCTCTGCTTTGGGCTTTGAAGGAAATTTCAAAGTTAAATTAACTTGAGCTCATCCAAGACTGGAATGGCTGAAATAGCATCACTCCCATAGACACCATATTTAACATGAACAGTTTTGCAGGAAGATTGTTTACCACTCTACTAGAGTAATTATACATAGGTGAAGTCAATCCTTGACCTGTTTCCGTGAAGCAATGGAAATTTCAGTTACGCAGCTCATAATGTGCTGGGAAACTTCAGATGTCACAGTCGTAGCTGAAGATTATTGGGCAAAATACAGCTCAATCAGTGTTTTGTTACCTTTACTTGTAACCAAAGCTGCTGTCCCCTAACAGCTGACATCACCAAGGATCGGCTCAGTAGGGAAAGAGGGGAGAAAAGTAATGGAGAATTCCTGCTTCTTTCTCAGTTGCTCTGCATTTCTGTGATCACAAAATGTTGCCCTGCTTTTTAACAGTATTTTCTTCCCTGCAGCAACTCAGTGGAAAGAATGCATCAAACCCAAAAAGAATAATGTGAATGTGAGTCTTTGTCATCTTAAAAAGCAGGAGGTCCCCTTTGGTCTGTAGATGTCACTCCGAGGACAATGAAAATTTATGGAAGAATTGTTTTGACCCAGAGTCAAGTCTCATGTGAACCCATCCTGAACACATGGTACCACCCACTCAAGGGTATTTTCAGCAAACCTTTTCAATGTCTGGAGAGAAATTAGAGTGGGAACAGGATACTAGGGGAAGCACTGTTCCTTACAAGAGCCATAATCCTACGGCAGGGTGAGGAGGAGATAATATTTCTTCCCCTGTGGCAGAGCTAGGATGCTTTTAACCACAATCAATACCTGCAGGTAAATGATATTCACCTTTATTGACTTATTGCATAGAATGATCGGAGTGAATGGGTCTCAAAAAGCTAACTATTTTAAACTCATGGAGGTTTGGTAGAGCCCCTGGCTTGACAGTTTAGTATGGATCTAGGAGTGGAAGAGGTTTGAAGTGCTGGGATGGGAGGTCTCAGATCCCCCCTATCCAGGGGCTGCACAGGCAGCCTTTCCTGACCCCATGGCTGTGTTGGTTCTGCTTGCTTCTGCCTCTGAAATAACCCTGCAACGTGCTGGGTCTCCGCAGGATCCACCTGCGGGGTGTGAAGCTACAGGGAAGCACCAACACTACAATAACATCAAGATACACTGGCTTTGTGACAGGTTTTATTCTTTCTCTACTTAAGTTCCCAACAGAACAGCGAGCGGTTTCCTAGCTACAGTAATACAATGTTTATGATTCATGTGGCTGTGTGATTAGCTATATGATTTATTGTCTGATTTCTCTAAATGGGCTATTGCGAATAGTAACCAATTAAAATAATCAGAAACAGCCATTAAGCATGAAGAAACAACAAATCCATCACGAGGTTTTAGTTGTTGTTGGATATCTAGGTCATCTGAGTTAGAGCATGCTGACATTAATAATCCTGTCATTGAATATTCTCATTACACAATATTTTATAGCATAGCATTTATGTGGCTTTTGCTTGCCTGGCGGGGTTTTCCACATCAAGAAAACTCAAGACAATCCAATTTTGTTCCCTATAATGGGTTTCCTTAATAGATGGAAGATTTAAAAGAGTTGCTGAAGTGCTGAGTTGTTGTTTGAATATTTTTATATAGTGATATCTGAGTAAATGTAGCTGGGACCCTGAAAATACTCTCTGCATTGTCATTCCATAACCGCTGCCTTCAGGATATACTCTTTAAACTTCTTTTCTGCTTTGTAAGCTTCTCCCTGCTTCACCTGGATGTTCTTATTGCCTGATTTTCTTTGCTCTTCCAACAAGTCTTGCCATTCTTCGCCCCTTTGTGCTATTGTCTTTGGTACCATCCTGCTCTTTCCTGGCTCCTCTGCTGTGGCCGTGAGCCACCCTGGTTCCCAAGCCAGTGGGCCTGGGTGGCTCCCCTGGGAAGCAGCTCTCAGGGCTACGGACCAGAGAGTGGGACCAACCACAGCCCTGGCTGCGCAGGGAGCTGGTGTGGTTTAACCCTGTCCAGCAGCTAAGCCCACATAGCCACTCATCTCAATTTCCCCTCTTTCAGCTGAAAACCATTCCCCCTTGTGTTATCAAAGGAAATGACATGAATTCAGGGGGAAATTTTACTTAGTGACCATATCTTAAGTGTCTGTGCTTTTTAACATTAATGAGTAGAATTTGAGACCACAAGAAAGCACGGTGGAGGGTGTGACCTGATCTGGGACGTAACACAGGCCAGGGAGTGTGGTGCTGCGATGCTCTTGGTGATGACAGCGATTTGTAACTGAGCAGACACGTGTCCTTTGCATCATCTTCTCATCACAGCATAAAGGTAACTGCAGTGCAATAGTTGGCTCTCTCTTGCAATATTGTTTTAACCGCTCATGACCTTTGCTGTTAGCATAATTCCAGCATTTCCCCAGCAGTGGTTGTGTGCGCTGTGCACATGTTCAGTGTTAAATCACATAAGGAGCTGGGTTTGCTGGGTTCTCATTCCAAAATTTGTTCAATAACCTTTAACCGGAGCAGCAGGCCTTGCTGTATAACACGTGAATTGCTGAAGGCTTGGGAATCTTCCCTCAATAGTTTACGCAGTTCTCTCTTTGTGTGAACATAGTGTTCCCTTCGAGTCAGTGAAAGAATCCAATTAAAAAGACTCTGAGATGGTTCGGCTGCCTGCTGGCAAGTAGGCTGTGATTTTAAAAACAAAGAAACAAATCCACCCACCCTTCAGACAATAAAAAAATCAACACAAACCCCAACAACAAACCAAAAAAACCACCAAACCTCAAAGCACTTATAGTGTGTTCTCTCTCATGAGCTGGGTCCAGCTACAGCACAGCTTACAGTTATCCCTCCTTTGCCCCTTTCCTGGCAGCATGCAATGCATCTGATTACTCTTTATTTCTGGTGTTTGTTTCTTGGAAGTCATTTTTTGCCATTCACAGAGGAAAAATAGGCTGACATTTCAGTTTTAGGAAAAATAAAAAGGCATAGATGTTGCTCTGTTTTCTGATGCAGGATCTTCAGGAAAGGACAGGTTTGTTCTTGTTACCATTTTTAATGTCTCCTTAAGCCTTTTTCAAGGGCTTTTTGCCTTGTAAATGCTTCACTCTGATTTTTGTAATTTGGCCTTAACAAAATATGATTAACGGGAGATTATGTTTCTGCTTTTCCCCTCTTGATAGGGAAGAGATGGAGCCAGACTGTTCTTGGGGGCACATAGTGTGAAGCCAAGGACAAGTGGCATTGGGCACGAGTTGTAACACAGTAAATCCTGATTATGTAGAGGGACAAAAGGGGAGAAAATTTTCACTATGTCTGTGGTCAAACATTCACAATGTTTGCTGGGAGAGGCTATGATGTCTCTGTCCTTGGAGCTGCTCAGTATTTGACTGGATACTCTTCTAACAGACTGGTCAAACTGGATCTGTTTTGAGAGGTGGTGAGATGAGCTCCACCCTGATGTATTCTACTGCTCTGGGGTTCCTTTGACTTCACACCAAATTCCCTTTGCTCTTTCATAGGTCAGAGGTTTAATTTTCCTTTACCTGAGCTGCTGGAATAATTAGTTATAATGAGTCTAGGATCTGGCTGGAGATTGAGTTATGTCCAATTTGTATCAGGAGGCGGGAGTTTCTGCCTCTGGAACAGTTGCCATGGCTCATCTATATTTAGTGCTCTGTATAATTGGCTACGGCTTAACAACTGTGTTTTCAACACAGTATATTTGCACTGATCTCTTGCAATTCAGATGTTTGCAGATGTTTTGAAGGTGATGTACACAAGCTGCACATGGCTTGTGGTGGGTACGAAAGAGAAATCATTAGCACCACAGTGGGAAATTTGTGGAATCCATCCCAGGTCTTACTGGCAGGACAGCTTTGGAGCTGCGTGTTTGCAAAGAGCCCTGGGAGTCCCATCACATTGCTCCAGAGCTGCTTGAGGACCTTCTGCAGAGCCTCATGTGTGATTGCTCTGTGAGTGTTTCTCTTGGAAATAAGCCTTCACATGTTATGTGCAAATATTGTCAGTGGGATGGAGTCGTTGTGGGCTGCAGGGAAGGAGATGGAGGGTTGTATGGACATGCTGGGCCAGCATCTGGCTGAGAACCCACGAACTGGCTGAGGATCTCACTGAAAAACCACTCTGTTCTCTGGTATTTTGATACACACTATTGATAGATGCAAAGGGGCAGATTTAAATGGTGTAATTCCAGCTTTCCTGCTGTTTGAGCTTATAGATTTTCAGGCAGAATGTCCTTTTAGCACTGCTTCATTCAGTGTGTCGTAAGTGAGGGTTGATTAGTGCACCGTTGTTGGTGGTGGAGAGCTCATTACATTTTCTTACCTTGAAAAATAGAGCTTTGGAAGGAGGTTGTTGACAGGAAGGAGAATAAATTATACTGGGTAGGTGGTGGCATCTTCAGCTTTTTTTTATTTATTAAAAAAGTAAAATTTTGCCAGTTTTAATACATAATCTTTAAGATGTCTCATTTCACCTATTCAGAATGAAAATGACCTAAATAAATTATGTGAGGGATTGTAACGTGGTGGTTCTGGCTCAACACCATCAAAGAGATGGAGCTGTGAAAGGCTGTTGATCGGCATTTCTTTGGTCTTAAAATAAACAGCTTTATGCGTATACATCAGCTGCCACAACATATGCGGGCTTTGCTTTGCTTCTGGCTTGAGCCTATATTAAGCCCAAAGGTTCATATGATATTTTATGTGGAATCTCTCATTTTATTTTTTGATTCTATTGCAAATTCAATCACTTGGAAACAGACCTGAAGCTCTGATATTTCCAGTGTCTCCCTTTTGTTACCTGTACTTAAATCTGGAGTAGAAAACCATGCGTGGTTGTAGTCCCATGTCCCTGCAAGCACAGAGCAGTGCCGCTCATTCTTTATGGGAAGAGGAGATCTGCAACCAGGGCATAGAGGCGACTGCTGGGAAGAAATCTGTGTCAGCTGCGATTTTCCTTTTCTAGGTTAGAAAGGAAAAATAATCAGCTATATTTAGCGCACTTGAAAGAAGCCACAAAGTCTGTCCAATAAATACGATGTAGTTGGGTGCTTTGCAATGAATGCCATGCCTTGCATCTTCCCAGGACCCCTCAGAACAGAAATATGCAGGAGATGGAAAAGTAAAGCATGAGCTGATATTTATCAACTTGGCGAATTAGGTGAGCATTGGCAGAATTCTGCTTGTTTTGCACTTGATTAAAAAGGTGCAAAACTGAAATGTCAGGCCTAATCTTGATTTTATTTCTGCATGTTGAGGTCAAGCTGGTGGGAAAGTCTCTCATTCCCCAATCACAGTGTGAATACATTTTGGATCCTGATCTTGGTTGAAGCTTGCAATTGCTATGGCAGTAGGAAAAACTTTAATGTGACCCTGAGAATGTTTCGGAAATTGCTGCTCTTTGGCTTTTGGAAATAGAGCCAAGGTGGCTTCTACATCGCATTTCTTTGTAGTTTGGTTCTTTTAGATCATTGGTTAGGTAGTATTTTCTGGTTGTTTGCTTGTATCTTGCAAGCTTCACCTTGAAGGATACCTTCTCAAAGGTCTACTTTTATGTCATTTATGCTTAGTAAAGTATTATTTGTTTCGAGCAGATGTGGCTTTTTATTTACAGGTCTTGTAAGCGATACATTTGGTGATTACCTACCCAGAAGAGAGCAGTTGATCCATCAGGCTCTGTGGTGCAGCTCTGTCAATAGTGCCAAGAGCAGTGAATTTGACACAATCTCCTGTTTCTAGTGGCAGCCCATCCACATTTCATAATGGGTAGCAGGCCACTTTGTGTTACTTCCCCCTCCACCTCTACTATGAGAGTTAATCTCTACTATTCCCACTTTCCTTTCCAGATGAAGCCCATAAAGCTTCACCTGCGTGAAGAGATGTGAATCACCCTGTCCTAAATTGACTCAGCATGAAAACTCAGGTTTTATTTTGGGTCTGAGTACTCCTACTTTTTGTTGGTGTTGCGTTGAGCAAATACTGGAGGGAAGCCCAACCGTAAGCAGCAGTGGCAGCATGCAGGCTCTGATGGAATTGAAGGTGGCTGCCAAACACAGCATGTGTAGTTGGAATACCATAGGTGGTGTGGTTTGCCAGTTCCTAATTTATCTTCAGCTGGTTAATTCAGTTTGTGGAGTTCTGTGCGAGAGGGACCATTGTTAATAGTTAATGGCTTTGTTACTGTATGGTGTAAAACCTGAGGTGATGCCTTATGTGCGTCTTCTTGGGATTTCAGTGATGCAACTTCAGATTGACTTTGTTTTTTTTTTAGCACAGAGGAGTGATAGTGAGCTGTGAAAATCAAAAGGTGGATTTTTACAGTCTTGAAACCTCACGGAGACCCTCACTGCTCTCCTGCTTGTGTCCTGAGGATTTGAAAACACTGGCCACACATGGCTTTTCTTTCTCTTTGAGGTCCAGGGAAGTCCTGGCAGCAAAAGTCCTGCTTGTTCACCTTCACCAGTTAATTGCTGTACATGCTCAGTGTGAAGCTGATTGAAAAGGGCAATGCTGTGTTTCCCCTGTGGTTCCAGCTAACCCACGCTGCACTTCCCAGCAAGTGCTGGGAGGCTGGTGAGCCCAGTCTAAGGATCATCCTGTTGCTCACCTAAGTATTGCAATTTAGAGATTTAATGGTGCGCATTGGAAGACTTTTCCCTTTACAAAGATACCACAGAACTGTAGGAGAAATAGAATCTAATAGAAAGTTCAGAAAAATCCTTGTTGTAGCTGTATAAAGCTGGGATTGAATTTCTGGATAATGGTGATCACTGACCCTACTAGAAAATAAATATGTTGTGTCCATCCACCCAATGAACCAACAGGCTTAACTGATAATAAATTCAGTCTGCAATCTTGTGTGGGATAATGCAGTATCGCTCACAATGTTCACATAATTCGTGTAAGAATTTGAGTTCCACATAAATGCCATCTCTTTGAAGATGCAATGAGATTTAGGATCCCAGCTCACCGAGGTATTTCTGGAGAAGCTGAATGCAAACTCATCTTTCCTGTGTGGTATCCGGAAGACAGGCTTTCTTTCCACAGCTTCCCATTTGTGTTGGGAGCAGTTTGTTCTAGAGTTTCAGGTGGCACGTGTGGTACTTGTAGAGAAGGCACCAGAGAAGGTTCACGAGCTCATACTACTCTGACCATTCCACTGGCAGCCGCTGGGGTTGTGGAAATGAGGTTATGCAGCTTTGCTTGGGAGGAACCCAGGGAACGCTGGGGATGGAGGTTTTGGAGCAGTTGCTAAGAATATCTGATCAGCAAGGATCGCTATGGCAACGGTGTTGCCAGGATGAGAAACTTTCTCTACAGTCAGTCAGAATTTGTAAGTGCTGCTCTCTGCCTGCATCACATCAGAGAATGAACCTAAATCTGATCCAAAGAGAATCTTTTGTCAAATCCTTAAGGATCCCTATTCTTTGATTGCTAACAGTACAGAGGTGAAAGAATCACCTGTGTCAAGTCAGGGAGAGCTTAAGGGGGCAGGTCAGAGAGATGCTTACAGAGGCAACCGCCTGAATTAATCAGGTTGCATTGATACTGTTCCTTGGCTTGATGTTTCCATTTTTCATTCTAGGTGATGAGATGAAGGTAATACTCCTCTGGGTTTGGACCAAGGCTTGTTTATAGCTGCAAATTCCTTCAGGTCCATTTTATTTTCAGTCCCTTTTATTAGTATAACATTGAGAGATTTGGATTGGCATCACTAGTGGGGATTATTTAATGCAAATAAGCAGTCAGAGGGTCCTGTTATTTCTGCTTGAATTTTACAGCTCATCTCCATTAACTGTTTTTACTTTAATTTCACAGACAAAATATGTGCATCTGCCAAAGGTTAGCTGGCTTTTTTGGGATCTGATGGTCTGCTTCCTAGGCTGAAGTTAGTCATAGCTGAGCTTTATTGTGAGTGTCCTTCAGATTAAACAATTACACAACTGGCGAAGCATTTCACATTCTGCTATCAATGCACTCTTCTATTTTATGTAGAGCTCACAAACTTACTGACATTTCTGCAGCTCTCATAAACACATTGATGCTAAAGTGATCCTCCAGCAGCTTTAGTTCTGGGAACGAGCAGATACGCATAAATTGGAAAGTTTTTTTCAAGTCAGGTCTATCCATAGAAGTTGGTTTGTGATAAAAACCATGTGAGTAATAGGTGATCTTAATTTAAAATAAAAACATTCGGTTGCATGGAGCTTTAATATTCACCTGCCTGCGTGCAGAGCAAAGCCTGTTCTTAGCTTCCAGCAGAGCTCTACTTCTGTCAGTGTTAAAAGCCATCATCACTTTGAAAAAACACTCTCAGCTGGGTTAAAACTTCAAATTATCTGCAATACCTGAGAAATTCTATCATATTATCATTTGTTGTTGGGAATTGGCACAAAATTGCTTTAAAAACATAACAAAACGAAGTAAGCAAAATAACAGAGTTGTTTGATTTTGAAGGCAAAGTGCTGGCTTGATTCTGGTTTGGATTCTTAACAGAAACTTAACATAGATATTACAAGAATATATGAGATAGGTAAAGTACCTGAAATGTGTATATAAACCATATATATTTAAAAGTTCTTTGTTATCCTAATACCTTTAATGTTTAAATTCAGTCATCAACAATTTCCAAAGTTTTTGTGTCAACAGATTCCAAACAGACCAAACCTCCTCCCCAAACCAAACACTTTTTACTGAGAAAACCTCCAAGCAAGGACTGGCTGAACTCTCCAGCCACACCTGTGGGTAACAGCATCTCTATTTCTGTCTCACACAAAGTAGAAATGGCCTTTTTCTGAGTAATCTCTTTTCTAGAAATATCCTTTTCAAACTGTAGATTAGGAACAGGTTGATGGAAGCCTTGTGTGCAAGTCTGGTCTGTTACTCCTCCAGTTCCTCCTAGTATTTTCTGGTGCGTGTTCTCAGAGCAGACCATGCAGGTACACCTCTGATTTGTTGGGTTTGAGCACTGAATTCCTTACTGTGGTGCTGCTTTTACTCATTGGAGGCAGCACCTTTCCCACAAAGGCAGATTGGTCTGAGATGTAGGGATCTGGTTGGTCCAGCCTGTGTGACACCCGTGATCTGACCTCACCAGCAGAAAGCTGTGAACAACACCTGACATGGGGGTAACACCTCTCTGTGCCAGCTCTGTTTTAGCTGCTCAGTCGATTGTCTAGCATCAACCACCAAGAAACAACACTCCTTTAGGCTAAAGAAGTGGTTCTGGGTTTATGGCGGGTGATAGTGAAAGCTCTATAGCAAATTATGGTTCAGTATGTTGCAGCCTTCAGTAAAGAATTGCTTGCAGACAGTTTCAATGGATGTGAGGTCAGGAGAAAGATTAATGGCAGGCTGACTGCTCGCTGCAGCAAAGCCTTTCATGAAATTAGCTTATTTACAGGTGACGGATAAAAATTGTCATCTAGAGTTGATGAGAGATCATCATAATTACCTATCAGGTCTCAGTATCTCAGACCGTAACTAAAAGCATGGCTCTTAGTTGGAAATGTAAAACTGCTTTTGTTGTTTCTCTAAAGATTCTGTGTTGTTTGAGGTATTAAAAAAATCTTTTACTACAAGTGAATTTTCTCAGCCTGTTGACAGGAAAAGAAGGTGAAGTAATGACTTTGGCCTGACTTTGTTCTGTTGTGTGCATTTGGCTTGTTTCAAGCATTCTGGTGTTTCAGGACGATGAGCAGCATTCCTTTACTGAGATGGTGTTTTTTGATTGGTGTGTGCAGTTATCACTCTAGGAATTAGACGCGACATTAGAGTTATCATAATGTAATGTATCTTGTCTGAAAGACAGCCATGTGTTCCTTATGATGAGATTTCACGTGTCTTCAGTTTTTTTCTGTGTCTGTCCTTGGGTATTTTTCTTGTACAGATACAAATATTTACTTTAAAGAGTTTACAAGAACTGGTTCAAAAGAATGGCTTTACCTGTGTTTCTTTACCAGGTGGAGCAGCAAGTGTAATGTTAGAGAAGACCAACAAAGAGAAATGTAAAAATTGTTCTTTTCCATTATTCTCTTCTATCACAGTGTCTGCCGTGCTCAGGTTGTTTCCCAAACTGTCTGAAACACATTCAGCTGGCTTGTAATTCCTTAGATTCTGTGATTCGCAGCAGTCCTTTACCTGCAGCCAGCTGAATTCCTGTCCTTGTTTCTTTTTTGTCTCTTAGGTGTCCCAGTCTGCTGGTTAAACAGTAAGGTAGATTTGACCTCTGGGAGAAGATTGCCCACATCCTTGAGTGTGGGCAGATAAGGAGAGAAAAATGTTGCTCCCAGTATTCCTGGCTGTAGAAATAGGGGAAAAAAACCCCCAAACAGTGGAAAGGTTCATGGGAAGAATCACATTTAAAGCCTTCAGTTGAATCCCTAGCACAACTGATTTGCTCATAACAAAATACAAATATATGCCTTAATTTGGAGCTTCCCTCAAATTCTGCAGGGCAGGAATTCCCTGCCTAAGGTTACATGTGTATTCCCGTTTTCATGGCTGGATTGCTGTTGGGTTATGCAGGTTTTTCAAACCTGACATGTAAAAGAAAAGGAGTCACAGGGATACAGATGGAGGTAACTTATAGGTAATTTAGATTATTTGTGGAGAAAAGAAAAAGACAGGCTTGGTGTGACTTTTTCCTTACTAATTCTACCAGCGTATCTCATTCCTATTCACAAATTACTCCAGTTGTCACATTCAGGGACCTGTTTCATGTTTTTTCCTTGGGAGCCTTGGGTCTTAAAAAAAAACAACCCAGAGCCTGGTGACTCATTTGGTGGTGAGATGCCCAGGCTCATGCTAACACCGATACTATAGGAGCAGGGAGGGCTTTCTGCCATGTTTTGTTTCTTCATTAGATGAGTCATTATTAGCAGGTACCTGAACCATTGATTAATGAAGGGTGTATATTAAACCCTCTTGGGAATTCTTAGTTCACAGACATTTGACCAGCCTGGCAGAAAGCTTGCTTTCACTAAACCCCTGAAACTGAAGAAGCAATGATGTCAGCCCTGCAAAGGCGAGAGAATAAAAGGGGATTTTTTTCCTGCCCTTTACTGAAAAGAAGCTTTTGTCAGTGGCAGCAGACCTCGGAGTGTTCGGCAGCGTCCAGGAGTGGGAACATGCCATTCTTCCTTCGGCCAGGGCTTGGAGTTCAGCAGTTCTCGCTTGTGCAGCGAGGGCTCTGTTTTCCTCCCAAGCTGCATGTGGAATTGCTGTGGGTGTTCACAGGAATCGCGCGTATTCCCTAAGGAAAGGGAACATCGAGGGCCCTGATCCTGGGAGCCTGTGCCTGTCAGTGTTGTAGCTGATGCTCTGCACAGGGAGAGCGTGCAGGACCTGTTGTGGTCATCCACAATTGCAGAAATGAGAAAAATGAAAGCATTAATGAAGCTATTATAATAATTAAGAATAGGGCTCCCTGTGCCTGGCACTGTATGGATTTAGAATAACAGGCAGGCCTTCTCCTGATGAGCTTGCTGCCTGACTGGGTGATTCACACTCAGGGCAGCAGAAGGCCCAGAACAAACTTGCTGTGATGGTTGGTAAACAGTAACAGCACGTTGTTATTAAACATAGATGTCTATTCCCTTCAGGTTAGCTGACAGGGAAATTGCTGAGGGGAAACGCCTGAAGATGGAATGAGCGGAAGAAGGGAACAGTTAGGTTAGCAGTTGGACTTGATGCATCTTGTTCCAGCCTTTAAAAGGGACTTTTTACAAAGGTGCGTAGTGATAGCACTAGGGGGAATGGCTATAAACTGGAGAGGGGCGGATTTAGACTAGACATAAGGAGGAATTTCTTCACGATGAGGATGGGGAGGCCCTGGCACATGTTGCCCAGAGCAGTGGTGGCTGCCCCATCCCTGGAGGTGTTCAAGGCCAGCTCAGATGGAGCTTTGAGCCCCTGATCCAGTGGGAGGTGTCCCTGCCCATGGCAGGGGTTTGGAACTGGAGGATCTTTAAGGTCCCTTCCAATTCAAACAATTCCATGTTTCTGTGAAGAGTTTATAGGGGAGAAAACAGGACAGAAAACTTACTGTAGGGTAGGAGGAGTTTGACAGAAGTTAAATCACTTTAACTGCCAGGCCTAGGGAGGAATTGATGCAAAGAGGGAGGTATGGTATTTTGGGAAAGAAATATGGCAGTTTTCCATCTTCTTGAGATTGTGCTGGCTCCTGTATCCCCACAGAAGCCTCTGGAGCTGCCTCTGTGGCCCTTTCTGCTGAACGCATCTGACTTCAAGTGCTCACTCTTCCTGGAGTCTGCGTTTTGCAAAATACATGAAGCTCCTGAAAACGTGGTAGAGGGACACCAGGCTCTGGATTTGCCCTTGCAAGTCTGTGTGTTCGTGAGACCCCTAGGTGCATCTCGCCTCGGCAGACCTTGAGTCTCCCCCTCTGCCCTCAGCAGAGAGAGGTCTGCTGAAGGTGTACTCTTTCAGGAGTTCTTGCTTCTGCCAGATTTCTAAATCCCTGGATCCATTCTTCTGAAAATGCTGATCTTATGATCAGTTTGACCTTTGTAGCTGTGGGCAGGGAGGCATATCTGGTTTATATTCTAAAGCACGCTAGTGATTGGAGAGAACAACAACAAAGAGGGGCTCTTGAGGGAAGAAGTCCTGTTTTAGTACAGAGCTGGATGCAGGCGAGCTGTCTTGTCAGTGTTTTCTGTATTAATTCCTTCCAGGCCTCCAAAAATATCCATAATAGCTCAGTCTTTGATGTGGTTGAACTACTGTGCATTACGGTGAGACACAAATATGGAATGGTGATAATTTTATCTGTATTTAAGAATCCTTCTCCTTCAGGTGTTCTTAGGAAAGGACTTAAAAGATTAATTTTCCTCCTGCATTAAGCACTTAGACCGCGACTTCCTCAATCCTGTAGCTCACGGAATCATATACAACAGTAGGAATCACACGAGAGGTCTCCTGCACCTGTGATTTGGTCACCAGGCTACACCCAACTCCAGGGATTGCTTAAAAAAGTAAATAAAAGCCATCACCAAGGCAATATTTAATGTTGTGATGCTCCCAAATGAACTTTATATTTAAATTGTACTTTGTCAGCTGAGCACTTCTGCTCCTGGATTATAATCCATATATGAGACTGTTGGGTTTTGCTGTTGATGTTCATGTCCAGCTGCAGTAATGCAGCAGTGTGGGTTAAAACCCAAGCTGGGGTTGTGTTTTAAAAATGAAATCAATTGACTTCTCTATTGAGAAATCAGGCTTGCCATTTGCTTTTCACCTTTTTTCCCCATAGCCTTTATTTCATTCAGCTACATTTCACCTCAGTTACAGCAGTACAAATGTTGAATGAAATGAAGTAGTAGAGTTATAAAATTTACTTTCTGCATTTCTCAAATGGTATCAAAACACTGAGTGTTTTTCTAACATTGCAGATCCTACAGGGGAGGAATAAAACCTGCATTATCAAGTGAAAAATTAATGAAAGCTTCTTTGACGTTGACCTTTTTAATTTTTCCTCTTTGTATTTCAGATAAATTTTCTGCCTCTGTATTTAGAAACTATTGTCGGTGCTGGCATCTCGATAACCTTTGTCTGCTCTGCTAGGCAGCGAGTACCTCAGGCTGCTGAGGGTTATCATCTGCGTAGGTGCTTGCGGGGAACTGAAAGTCATTTTCTTGTACCAGCTTTTGATTCTTTTCCCCTGTCGCAACAGGCAGGAGTCTGTGTGTTGAAACAAAGAGTGACAAACCTGTGTAAGGTAGGATTCACATCTGCTGCAGGGAGAAATTCATCCTGCAGAGAAACTGGTTCTGACTGACTGCTGGAAACGGAACCAGGAAACCTGAATCATCTTGTCAGGGAAAAGATGTGTGGAGTGAGGATCGCAGCTGTTGGACAAGGCTGGTGCTGCCTGGGTGCTTTTTAATGCTGCAACATGATTGAGGATCCTTTTCATCTGTTGTGTGGGGTTTCTGTACTGTGGTGATTGTTGGTGCTTTGAAGTGCAGTGTAGACCCTGCAAATAGGAATATGTGAAACTCGCAGTAGGTTCCAAAGCATGGCAGAAAGAAATACTGCTGGCTTTTCTTCCTGTGAAAGGCTTATCACAAAGGAAATGAAAAACCTGTGGTTGCCACCACGTGCTTTCATTTGCACAGTAACTACAAGCCAGGCAGCTTCTCCTGTACTGAACTGTCCCCAGCTGTGCCTTCACATTCCACAGTTTATGAGTATTTTTACTGGCAACAGGAAAGATTTTTAAGTCTTTGCAGGATAACAAATCCTTTTATTTCTTTTTTTTTATCTTTGCTGGTTATTCTGCATGTGGAAAATTTACATACATTTCCAAAATGAAAATATGCAGTGACAGTTAGTTAAAAATGACCACTTTCCTAACTGTTATAGGAGCACTGATGTTTAAATTGAGTTGGGATTTGAAATTATCTTTGCCTAGCATAGCTAGTTTTCCTGGAAAGAAATCCAAAAGACATTTATATCCCTTTCTCATTTTTTTATAGAATCACAGACTCATTAAGGTTGGAAAAGATCTTTGAGATAATCAAGTCCAACCATTTCACACTCTAAATGCAGGGCAGGTAAGCTTACAGGCTGTTGTATAAGGTTATATACACTCCAGCACACAGTTTAAGATCCTCGTGGTACAGAAAACCCCTTAGATGTGATTAAAAGTTTCCCTGACCTGAAGTGCCGCCAAACATTGTGCTCTGCTGAGGACAGATCTGTAAAAGGACTGCCTGAAACTCAATTCTTTCTGTGCAATTTGCCTGCACAGCTCAGCGCAGCCTCTGGGACCTCTGGGGTCTTTTCTGTTGACCATAGGTGCCTAGGTCTATTTGCTACAACAGCAAAACAGATCCCACCACAGGCTGGGCTGGGGTTTGGCTTCAGCCCGGCACTTCAGAGCAAAACTAGGGAACTACTCACATCTGTGCACCAAAGGTGTCATCTAAGCATGAAGACAACAGCTTCATAATACAACAAGTTGTATTTTTTGTCATGTTGTGAAAGTTTTTACAAAGTATGATCCTGCAGGTGAAAAAGGAAGCACTTCTGATGTTCCAAATGTGTATTTCATCGAGTATGTGCGGGTTCAGTTCCAAAGAGCATATTGTCTAATGAGATGGATCTTCATTAGAAGCATGTCAGATTGACAGATATTAGACTGAAACGCTTCAAAATGGAACACATGTCAGAAAAAACTGGGATGCCGGATGTGTGGTCAGGCATGATGGAATGGGAAGCTTTTCAGGGGATAGACATCGTTCACGGTCTTGGTATTTTGTGATGCAGTGGTTTCACTGGTTAAGAAAGTATCAGGATTTTCTCCTGCAGCTGTTAGCCTTTGGAATTGTGGCTTGGAGAGGGGTCAGATCCTTTCAGTTGTGTTCACCACAGAGACTTGCACTGTGTTACCTCCTTGATCTTGGGCCCATAGAAATAGGAATGTGGAATAGCTTGAAGGAATCAACCACATCTTAGTGATAATAATCACTGAAAAGGAAATCTTGTGAAAAGCAGCCAAACCTTATAAAAGACCAACTGACTTAGCAGAACATTGCTCGAGCACGATGCTGTAAGTGGCTGCTTTCTGTGCCTGATTCATTTCCTTTGCTCGTGGGTGGACTCAGGCTGCTGTTGTGTTCTGTGCTGATGATTCCCTCTCTGGTTCACAAAACCATTTTCCAACAGGATGTATTTAATTGTATCTCTGTGACAGTGTGGTGTTTTATGGGACTGGTGTATGGAGTTGAGCAGTAGCTTCAGAACCAGTTGGTAAAGCTCCTAGGGTGTCAGGGTTTTGCTTTATTAGTGGCTAATAAAGGCCAAAGGAGCTGGTGTTAGTGTTGGGATTAAGTCAGAGGAGCTTGCAGTTCCTCATCTTGCCTGTGGAATACATATTTTCAGTTGATTAACCTTTTCTTTCCCTTCTGAAATAATTCTTGCTGTCTCTTTCCTCTTTTGAACAAGTTTTTAATGATGGATTTGATATTATCGAGTAAAAGCTATGTACTGAGGTGTGGGATCACTGCAAATGGCACTGACTGTCAAATTGGAATGTCTCACTCTGATGCTCTTTTATATTTGAGTCCCCAGCTATTTTTATATTTATACATACTTACAAACTATACCGAGAGGAGTTAACAGTGCGCAAAGCAAGAAGATGCTTTTCCAACCTTTGTTCAGCCCATATCATCATAGAGCCTTCAATGACACATGCTCATAATGCTTTTTCCACCAACTCCTACTGTATTTGGTGCACAGAATAGATGCCACATGTTTAACAAACAGCTATTCAATAGCTTATTTCTTCCCATTGTTTGATTTGTGGCCCTAGGCCTTGTTTACAACACGTTTTTCAACCCCTGCTTTGAAGACAGAACTATTATTCTCCTGGGGGCTCATCTATAGAGCTCATCAAATTAATACCCAGTGTGCTGAAAAAGAATCAATTAATTTTCATTATACTTCTGTTTAGTGAAGAGACACGATGATTCCTATTTAACACATGGGATGCTGAAAGAGAGGGAAATGGCATTCAAAAGTTTTGACTGAGTTTGGACTCTTAGCTCAGGAAAATCCTGGGTTCAGTTTTGGGTCCTTTGCTACAAGAAGGTCGGTAAGGGGCTGGAGTGTGTCCAGAGAAGGGAATGGAGTTGGGGAAGGGTCTGGAGAACAAATCTTTTGAGGAGCAGCTGAGGTAACTGGGGTTGTTTAGCCTGGAGAAAAGGAGGCCGAGGGAACACCTTATTACTGTCTACAGCTGCTTGAAAGGAGGCTGTCGCAAGGTGGGTGCTGGTGTTTATTTCTGCCAAGTAACAGGTGATAGGACGAGAGGAAATGGCTTCAGGTTGTGCTGGGCGGGTTTAGATTGTGTATTAGGAAAAATTTCTTCACCAAAAGGATTGTCAGGCACTGGCAGAGGCTGCCCAGGGCAGTAGTGGAGCCACCATCCCTGGAGGGGCTTAAAAGATGGGTAGATGAGGTGCTCAGGGCTATGGTTCAGTGGTGGACAGGTACAGCTGGACTCGATGATCTCAAAAGCCTTTTCCAACCAAACGATTCTATGATTCTATGAAAATGGGCACTTCTGTTTTTCAGGGTAATGTATTCCATCTCACTGATCCCAGTTAGAAACTGCTCTCTTGACTGGTTGTGCCTGAGAGGTTTTAGTCCTTTAAAGAAAAGATCACAAGATCTCAGATAAGCATCCAGAAAGTGAGAAACTTTCCTGGCAAAGGTCGTTCCTAAGCGCCTGTCTTGTATTATGTATGATTTTAGGGACAGAAGTAGCATGGATTCTGTTGTCTGCCGTGAAGTTGAGTTGTCCTGGCTGTGAAGCCCCCGTCCCTTCTGAGTCCTACCATGCCCTAGACCTTGCCTTCCAAGTTCTTTTAAAAAAACCTACAGATCCCCTCAAGCTCTGCCTCCCGTTGATCCCTTGGTGTAGCCATCTAAGCCCTGACCGTGGCTCTAGTGGAATAACAGATACACAACAATATGATTAGACTGCAGAGGTGGAATTAAGGTTCTGTGAATGCTATTGCTGTTTGCTGTTCCCTGCTTCTGGAGTGGTAGCCAGCCATCTGCTCCTCCTTAGTTATGACAGCAGCGGCTTCATGCTCGGTATGTGCGCCACGACACAATTTGTCTAAGAGTTTTCAAACATTTGCTGATCCTCCTCCCAGTTTTGGAGGACAGGAGGCTGTAGGAAGCAGCTTTTCCATCTGTTTCCCCCTTTTCAACCTCACAGTGAATTTCTCTGCTCCTCCTGGGCCACTGGTGCCATTCCCAGATGTGGTCCTGGTTCTGCTGCCTCAGTGTGGGCAATCCTGTTGCTGTTTTTGTGCTCTTTGGTCCAAAGCATCTGGATAGAAAATCTTTAATAACTGAACTCTTTCTGATGAATGTTTCAAATTAACCTTGAAACAGGCGGTATTAAAAAAAAGTCAATTTAAGTCCAAGATGGATCAGAATATTTTACAAGAAACCAAACCAGTTCCTCATAAGAGAAGGTTGTGTGTAACAATCCTAACTAGCAGCTATTCCTCCAATAATTACGGGCTTTGAAGGTTGCTTGAGTACCAAGCAAGAAAAAAACCCATTGTTCTGTATTTTGTGATATTCTGCTGAAAATATGACTCCCTTCTCCTGTGGTTTGTGTGTGTTAAATGATACAAAGTCCTGTATTTCACAGACCCTATAACATAAGCATTTATTTTTAATTCCCTTTATGTTATGACTGGGTTCAGATTTAGTTTCTGGTGATCTTGGCTTTTGCAGATAAACACAAAACCCTCAACTCCTTTACTCCAAAATAAAGCATGAATTAACAATTACCCAAAGAATAAAAATTCAAGGCATAAGAGAAGAATGCTTCCAGCTAGCAAGTGCCCCAGTAAGTGTCTGGTTACTATGGCAATCGCCATGGAGCACGTGACCGGCATGATAATTGCAAGGTTCTTAAGAGCCTTTTCTCTTGCATAAGTTTGATGTCTTCCAAACAAAGGTGTTCTGTGAGGTCACATATACTCCATTGTAATGACCAGATGGATGGGTAACGCAAACGATCAATTTGCAGCTCCCACTGGGCAGAACATGGTGCACTCAGTTCATGGAATTTAATTTGTTTGATCTACAGCATACCACAAGCACGGAGAGGAATTTCTTCTCCCCAGCCTAACATGTTTTAAATCTGCGTTTTGGCTCTCAGTTTGTGTGTATCTTTGCTGTGTACACATTTTGCAGAGTGCTTTAAGCTACACAGACAATCGTACCTCCGCAAATCTTGGCTGAGAATTATAATGCAGATAAGCTAGAAATATTGTGTAATCCCACCAAAGAGGTGTTCGCAATGAAGGACAAAGTGACGTAGTGTTTCATTAGAATAACCACTTGTTTTAGTCATAGAATGGCTTAGGTTGGAAAAGGCCTTTAAGATCATTGAGTCCAACCATCAGTTCAGCCCTGCTGAGTCTGCCACCAGAGCACATCCTCAAATATGACATCTGCTCATCTTTTAAACCCCTCCAGGGATGATGACTCAACCACCTCCCTGGGCAGCCTCTTCCAATGCTTGACAGCCCTTTCAGTAAAGAAATCTCTCCTAATATCCAACCTAAGTCTCCCCTGGTGCATCTTGAGGCTGTTCCCCCTTGTCCTGCCACTGGCTGCCAGGGCAAAGAGACCAATCCCCACCTTGCTACAATCTCTTTTCAGGTTTTTACTTTTAGCTTTGAAGTTAATTCGTTCTTTAGACAATTACTCTGTCTAGTGATTCTGGTGGCTTGCCATTAATAATGCACTCTTTAGAGCAAAACCAGCCAAACGAAGATAGTGTTGAATTTCCATACTGCACTACTTAGTTTTTAATGGGTATTTGGATATGCATTCTCAGATTTATTCCAGTGCACAGCACTGCGGATTTGACTTTCATCAGTGTTTAAAGGCTGCTGAGAATCCCATTTAAAAAAAATCTTAAATATTGATAGTTCCTTGTCATGTCCGTGGAAGGACACTTTTCTAGAGGACGGGAGCAGCAGGGAACAGAGCAGAGTGATTAAATATATTTAAACACATACACAAGTTGTTGACAGTATCAAACTGGAATGTGAAATTTTCACAATGGGGAAATAACTTTGAAAGAAGAACCTCTGCTGTAACGCACATTTTCAGTGGTTTTGGGTGTGCTGTGTTTGACTGGTGGTACGAGGGTGCTCCGCATCGTTGCTTTACACCAAGGACACATGACAGGTCTCCCTGTTGCTTTGAGGTTGCTACCAACAACAGGTAGTCCTCTAGGGAAGTGAGCCACTCGAGTGCGTTCCTGTCAGAAATGTTTGCTGCCTTTCCACTGTGTGGAACCCAGCAGGGCCAGGGGTTTGTGCGGTGCCGGCGTTGGGAGAATGAGGGAGACGCCGTGCGAGGAAGGGGTGGCCAGGGCCGCTGTCCACAGCCGGGGTGCTGAACGCAAACGAGACGGGAAAACCGAGCCGAGTTGTCTCGTTGGGCTTCGTTTTATTGGTTTTCCTCTTCAAACGTGATTTATTAACAGAATTGAAGCACACGTCACATGTATGTCTTGGAAGGTTATGTTTCTTGGCTATCTTACGATCCCCGTCAGAGTCATTGCCTGGTCAATTGGAGCTATCTAATGTAAACCCATGTTAAAGAAAGACCTCTGTCACCTGTTTTAGATGCAAACTCTGTAGTATTCCAGTATTTCTTAAACACAACATCATGGCTTATTTTTAATGGAAAACAATGACACATGGTTATTAGGATATAGTCAGAATTAATGGAAAAACACACTGTGGTCAGTGTGCTGCTGGATTTTAACACTTGAGGTATTTTTGTGAGTTATGCTTTGGGCTAGAACCTCAGCTTTTATGTTGTAAAGATGATTCATCTCTTTCTCTTCCCCCCCCATCCTCAGCTAGGGATAAGAAAAAATTAAGACTGTATCCAGCATTTTTCTTGAGGTAACAAACATTTTGAATGATGAGTCCTGCTCAGGTCTTTTAGTGAAGCCATCTGGGTTCTTAGCAGCTCGAGCATCCCCTGTACTACACCTTGGGCGTCTGTTTCAAGTCCTACTAGCATTGACTGTTGTTGTGTGTCCTCAGTCAGCAGACACATGGTAGCCAAGGGTTTGTGACCATATCTGCTGTCTGTCAGCAGCGATCAGCAACAAGTGTTTCATCCATTGGTCTCCCATTCCAATGCTTTGTCTGTGCTGACAACTGTACATGCTGGGGGGAAATGAAATGGATAAGAATTGACCAGAGAGATCTTTTCATTGTTTCACCTTCTCTCTGTCGAGAAATTAAATCCATCATACCAAGGAGCACACAGAATTGAGAAAAGAAATTGGGTTGTATCTGGTTTGCATTAAATAAACGTTTTCAGTGGCCTTCCAGTAAGGTTTTTTGTATTTAAGCCCTGCTTGCTCTTCACTTAAGCCTGATCATTATATTAGTGGAGATATTTTTGTGTTCAAACGAAAATGGTTGTCTATGTTTGGTGAGGTCAACAATGAAACTGCCCTTGTCTTTATCAGGGCCGGAATTTCGCTCAGAACTTATATGCAGCGCAAACTATACAGGGAGGAAAATGTGCATGCCAAGTTAAAAAGGAATAATTTGATTATCTGTGGAGCAGGGTAAAATTATTTGCCTTGGTCTCTTTGTTTGTTTTCTTGTTTGTACCTTTGCTTCTTTGCTATGGATTGTGCTTGTGCTCTATTCATTATGGAGGGGACAAACAGGGAACAGCCATAAGGCACATGTAAAAATGCTCAGTTCCGTGATGGCTGTTTTTTAACTTCATTTCATCGTAATAATTTGTTCTGATATTTTGGTTTAATTACATAAATGTGTATTTTAACTCTTTCCTATTACAGTTCGGTCTAATGATTTCAGCAGTGAACCTTAGAGGGCTTTGTAATCCACCTCCGATTCACTCTATTGTTCCTCTCTTATCAGGGCGGGACAGATGGGAGATGAGGGTTCAGCTCAAGGTAACAGGCAGGAACGCTTGTAGTGGCAAGTTGATAAAATCCCAGCTCAGTCGAAACAGAGCGCTTGCTGCATGTGGTGTTTAGAGGTGTTTTGTTTTATGTAATGCTCAGCATAGAAGTAGCTGACAAAATGTAGGTGCCACCATTTTAATGATGCCAATATTTGCAATTACTCAGCCAGAACACCTGAGTACTTGAATGCCTTTAATAACTACTGGAAGCAATGTGCTCTTCAAAGAGCCACAGAACTGAGGCTGCAGCATCCCAGAACAGTCGCGGTGGGGAGAGGTCTCTGGAGATTGTCTAGTCCAATCGTTCTCTCAGATCAGGGTCACCGAGGGTAGGTTTCTCAGGGCTGTGTTTGGTCAAGTTGTGAGTGTTTCTAAGGACTGAGAATTCATACTTTCATGTTTTATCTAGGATCTGTGTTCCTTCACAGTTAAAAAGTTTATTTCTTAGGTTTAAGTGCAATTTCTTGTGTTCCGGTTTGTGCCTGTAGTCTCTTGTGCTGTCGCTGGACACCACTGAAAAGAGACTGACTGTCATCTTTCCATTCTCCCATCAGGGACACATTGTTAGGATCTGCCTGAGCCATCAGTTCCTGAGGTGTGGAATGTGGAAGTGTTCTGGCTCACTGATGGTGACTTTGTGTTTTTAGAGTACAGACAGCACCGGTGCAGAACATGAAGGAAAGTCAAGGTGTAGAAAGAAGTCCTAGTCTCTAAGTTTCGTTGCTTGTTGCAGTGGTTGGATTTAAGACATCTTAAATGTAATGGATCTGCTGCTGTTGAATTCAGTGGGAACAGAGCTGTCCTTGTAGGATTAATATTTTTTAATTGTGGAAGTAACCAGGAATGATACCATAAGGAATGACTCTAGGAAAAGAAAGAGAAGATATTCTTGTAGGGGAAGCTGGGGCTCGCTTGACGGTGCAGTCAGGCCTCAGCGAGTTATAAGCCTGATGGCTTACACAGCAGCAGCGATCCGGCTGCAGCATCCCAGAGCTCAGCGCAGGCTGGCATCACCTGCCAAAAGCTGTAAAGAACATTCTTTGGCCTTGATTTACATGCCTGCGCGTTTGAGAGAGAGGGTCCTAGGTCTGGAAGACACCCAAGCAAAACTCAGTAAGGAAGCCCTTCCAACCACCTGCACTTAGAAAATTGAGGGGATTCATTAATTTGTAAATTTGTACAAGTGAGTTTGTGCTGGTTTCATAGCTCTGATCAATAAATATTTGGGATACCTTTCTGTATACTTGGTTTGTGAGTGCTGTCGCAACTCCCACGTGCTGACAGGGGAAGATAAATGATCCAGTGGGAATGTGCAGCTTCACAGTGGACAATTACTGGCAGGTTCCTTAACGTGAGTGGTTCTACTCTGTTAGCAGTGTAGCTTTCCAGCTTAATGCTTAATTCCCTCTGTGTTTTTACCCTGGCACGGGCTTAGGTGGGGATAGAATACGAAGAACTAGAAACCTTACATAAGGAAATTGAAAATCCTCCAACTGTGTCTTTAGCTCTCACTTCTTCCTCACACCTTGGAGACCGCACTTGGCACTGGCTGCCTCCCTCAGGTCCCAACCTTCTGCTACTCACTGAGGCTCCCAGCAACCTTGTCCTTTCACAAGGCAGTCAGCCTTCAGTCGTAAAAGTCTCTCAGGAAAACCTGTTGTGGAATTCTTCTGCAATCCTATTTCCTTATCCTTTTCCAGCTTGAAGACCAAAATAAATATAGAATTAAAAATGTATTAGCAAGCCCATCCCTTCTAGGGACAAGCGATGGATTTGGCTGAGAGTGAGGTCCAGTGTTCTTCATCCCATTTATATCACTGCACCATCGCCTCAGAGTTTCCAGAACCCTCATGGGCGATTGAGGGTTTTTTTTTCTATTTACAGTCAGAAATATCAGTGACGTTTTTGATTCTGCAAGAAACAGTTTTGTGAGAAGAAAGCACACAATACATCATTGCCACAAACTGCAGCCCAAGGATCACTCCTTAGTGGGAATAAACAGCTATCGGGCAAAGACGCTAAAAGGCTTTGTTTTGTATGAAAAAAGGGGGATGAAGTGGTGCAAAATTGTGCTGAAATGTGAAAGATCTGACCTTTTAAAAAGAATTGTTTGCATGCAGAGTAGATTTGATGTAAATTAAAAGAATTACCACATCTTTACAGGTTTCACAACTGGTTTCCATGCGTGTCTGACACTGATGACAAATGAGTGGTGAACGTCTTCCCCAAAATACTCACTGTGCCCGTGATCGCAGCTCTAATTATGGCACAGCAGATGCGGCGCCGTGTAGCACCCGCCTCCTCCAGGGCTTGTGGCTGCCTTTGCTCTTACATGAGCTATTTCTCTCTTTCGTGTAGAATTTACTACTGCTGGCAGAACAAAGAAATCACTCTTTCACGTAAAAAGAAGAGCATTTTCACATGGTGACACTGCTGCCATTGTTTCGGGCTGCAGATGTTGGTTGTGTTTGCAGCCAGTGCGATGGTGGGAGAGCGTGTTTGTGCCTTGCTGGGCCCTTTCCACTTTCTCCAACCTCTCCTCTGCTGAGAAAGCAGTTCGAGCCACTTTTTCTTTTCGTTCCCCAGCCTTCGCTGCTGTTGGGGAAGGAGGGCGAGTCCTTCAGCTGTCTCGTTCAGTTTTAAGTGGAACAGTGTTTTGTTTTCTGTTTATCCAGGAGAAAGCATTTGTGATTCTCACGTGCATTTGCTTGTGAGCGCTACCGAGGTGTTCAAGAAGGACGTAATTTATTTCAGTAGAACAAACTCTCACCGTGCTCTGCCAATCGCGTGGCCCTTGCCTGCTTTAATACTGACAGCACATCATCTCATGGATGTTACAGTCACAGCCAAACCCCTTACTTGTGTATGTGTGTGTGTTGTGTGTATGTGTGTGTTTTGGGATGAGGAGGGTGTGTGAGCAGCACCTTGGCTGCAGGGATGTGGGATGCCTGGGAAGTGCTGGGCAGGGAGAAGGACTGGTGACTCCTTCCTAAAGAAGTATGACCTAGTTCTTTTTTCTTCCTCCTTTGGATGAAGCTTCTTTCCTCTACAAATTTCTTTGTTTCTTGGTTCCTTGATGGAGCTTCTTTCCTCCACAGATCTCTTTGTTTCTTGGTTCCTCTGTCAAAATAAAGCAAATAACAAACTGCTCAACAAGTGCATGCGGCCAGGGAAGTCCAACACATGATGTTGATACTTTCTGGCAGGTGTAGTGCAACGTGTCCATTTTTAACAAGATTTTTCACTTTTGAAAGCTCGTTTTGAGTGGGGAGAAAACAATTGGTGAGGCACTGGCACAGGCTGCCCAGAGAGACTGGGGTTGCCCTGTCCCTGGAATAAGTCCCTGGAATAAATCAGGCTCTGGAGTGAGTCCAGAGAAGAGCAATGAAGCTGGTGAAGGGGCTGGAGAACAAGAGGAGCGGCTGAGAGAGCTGGGGGTGTTTAGCCTGGAGAAGAGGAGGCTGAAGGGAGATCTCATTGCTCTCTCCAACTACCTGAAAGGAGGTTGTGGAGAGGAGGGAGCTGGGCTCTTCTCCCAAGTGACAGGGGACAGGACAAGAGGGAATGGCCTCAAGCTCCCCTGGGGCAGGCTTAGGCTGAACATTAGGAAAAAAATTTTCACAGAAAGGGTCATTGGGCACTGGCAGAGGCTGCCCAGGGAGGGGGTTGAGTCCCCTTCCCTGGAGGTGTTTAAGGCACGGGTGGACGAGGCACTGAGGGACATGGGTTAGTGTTTGATAGGAATGGTTGGACTCAATGATCCGGTGGGTCTCTTCCAACCTGGTTATTCTATGACTCTATGAGATCAGTGTTTGGATGGACGGGGCTCTGAGCAGCCAGATGCAGTGGAATGTCCTGAGCTAGAAGGGACCCACAAGGATCGAGTTCAGCTCCCATCCCTGCACAGGACAACCCCACCGTTCACACAGGGCGTGCGAGGACCTTGACCAAAACGCTTGTGGGCTATTGTCAGGCTCGGCGCCGTGCCTGCTGCCCTGGGAGCTGTTCCAGCGCTCCAGCACCCTCCGGGGGAAGAACCTTTTCCTCGTGTCCGACCTCCCCCTCCCCTGGCGCATCTTCCCGCCGTCCCCTCGGGTCCCGGGAGCGGGCTGGGCCCTTCCCCTCGTTCTCCGGGAGGGGGCGGCTCCCCCGCCGCGTGCCGGGGTGGGAGGGCCGGGGCCGCCCCGCCCGCCCCCGCCCCGCAGGGCTGGGCTGCGGCTCCCATGGCCCGGCCGGGCGCCGGAGCGGCTCGCTAGGATGAGCGAGGAGGGAGCCCCGAGGAGCGACGGCGGCGAGAGGTGCAACGGCGGCAACCAGCGGAGGAAGCGGCCCAAGAAGGTGGGGATGGGGCGGGAGGGAGCCGGCCGGTGTCCCTTCTGCCGGCGGTAGCCGACGATCGGGCTGCCTCTGTGGGGTTTTGGATGTTTCCCCCCCAAAAAAAGGCTTTGTGCGGTTGAGGTTGGCGTCGCCTGCCTCTCGGCACGGGTCCCTCCTTCTTCGGGTGACACAGATGGCGGTGTCTAAGCCGTCGGTTCGCTGTTCCAGGGGCGCTCCTGAGGGCGGGTGGGGAGTGGGCGCGGGGCGATGCGCGGCTGGCTTTGTACCAGCGGTGGGAATTGGGCGATGCTGATGGTGACTAACTGGGCGCAGATGTGCCTGGCCCGGCCCCACCCGGCTGCCAGGGCGCTTCCCCGGTGTCTCCAATCTCTTCGCGAAGGGTCGGTGTGTAGGGTGTGGTGCCCGCTGCTTCACCACACCTGCTTGGGGCAATTTCTTTTTGATGGCTTTAATTGTAGGCACCTGTTCGTTTCTGTTTGGTTTCCCTCTCCTTAAGAGGGAAGATGTCGGTGGTGCTGCATAATTATGGCATAAACTGGTTTTTAGTTATCCCTTCTCCCTCCGCTTCTTTATTATTAATTGCTCTAACAGGAGTTACCCCACTGAAATGCGTGGGGCTGCTTGCAGGATGAGGAAGAATTTAATCCATACAGAGTGTATTCACTGAAGAATTCTTTACTCCCTTGTTTTGCATAGAATTTGCATTTTAACCAACATCATGTGTTGCAAACCGAATTACTACAAATGGAACTGTTGTATAGAGCTGCAAACGGCACCTTACTCAGATCTTTGCAGGGGATTTGATCTGGTGAGGAAAAGCTGTTCGGCAATAGGTGACATCTTTCAGCCCCGTGTTATCCTGGAGGGAAGATTCTGTGTCTGTCGCCATAAGGGCATGAGATAATCCAGCCTAAGCAAGAAATTGAACAAAAACATCCTCACCCCACCCCATTGTGCTTGGAATATTGCCTGGATCTCCTCACAGTGGGGGATTTTATACAGCATGTTGGCTTTCTCCATAAGCACAGGTGAGAGCAGCAGAGGGAATATCTGCTTCACCTTGCCTCTAACTCAGAAAGGTTTATTTGTGTGTAAATATGTAAATCCATGTGAGGAAGCAAAAATCAAATGATCAGGTGCCTCCCTGGGGTTTTCATTTGACTGTTAGATATCCTGGGAACAACACTGTGTGAGGTGAGAGGCCATGAAGACCTAAGGAATCAAAGTGGTTGATTCCATCTCTTTTTTAATCCACGTGAGCGTGGTTTCTTGCTTTTATTGTTTTCCAAGTAAAATGGCCCAGAGGCTTTCAAGGCTGAAACACAAGTGTACACCACGGCTGCCAAATGGGTGCTTAGAAAGCACTTCTTACACTGAGTCTCCGGATTCCAAGTCTTCCAGCAGCTGGTGCATCTTCATCTTCCAAAAATGTAATGAATGCTTAGGTACCTTTTTTGAAGTTGTCTTTTACAAACAGAAAATACTGATCAGGCATTTTCAGTGGACAAAGGTAACGAGAAAAATCTTAATCACTTTACTTGGATGCAGTGGATGTTGGTGCCTCAGGTCTGGTGGTGGAGTATCTGTCCTGAACCTTCACCCTTAATGCTTCCATGTGGAAACACAGCTCCAGGCTTTAATATTCCTATTTTCAAATATAAGAAAATTCTTCTGTCTTCAAAACTGAAAATAAGTAATTTTTTAATGAGAAAGGGGTACCTTGGAATAGCTAAGAGTACAGGATTCCCAGAGTGAATTCCTCTGTTTTTGACTAGGTAGGCACAATGTCTTTTGGGAACAGAGATGAAAGAGCCATGTGCAAGAGCTCCACAATCAAAAGTAACATAGCCTGTTTTCAGCTCCTGAGCTACTTTTGCTGATCGAAGCTGCATTGCGCCATCCAACGTGCCCTCTATCTGTTCTGTGGAAGTTGATCCCTTTTGTGTGGATAATTAAATATTAATTGAGCCAGATGAGTTTGATCTGTGTATTGGGGGAGAAAGAGCGAAATGCATCTTGGATACGGCAATCAGCTGGAGCTTCTGTATTGCTAGGAAGCAGTCTCAGATTTTCTCCAGTTTTCAACAATGTCCATTTTTATGCACTTTTAAATGAAAAAGCTTCATTTTTGTCCTAGTACAGGATGGGAAAAATAGGATTTTTCATGCAGTGGTGAAAATGATGACCACCCAAACCCAAATGTAATCCTAGTGATGATGTTTGTTGCTTTGTGCATTCTGGTGAGTGAGTGACTGCCTTGGTAGGTTTGAATCCAACAGCAGGGTTGCGTCTGATTTCCTTGTGGTACTTTACCTCCATATGGTAACTGGGATGTGGTGAAATTTGTGTTCCTGGGAAAAGATTGCACTAAATTTCTGTGTTGATGCAGGTGTAGTGTCAGAGAGCGTAGGCTGCGTTCTGCTGGGGGCAGAAACAAGCAGGTTGGTGTAACCACATGGAAACCCAGCGAGAGCAGCGCTTGGTCCACATTGCTCCTCCTGTCTCGGCAGCCGAGGTACCATTTGTGTTGAAGCAATAGCGTAGCAAGTGAACCTGGATTTATATTCTTTTAGTTTTTTGAGGCCTCCTTCTGTATCTTGCCAAGTGCATCGTAGAGTGTCCAAGTACCAAATTCCTATAATTGCTCCCAAGGATTTTTTTTTTGTTGTTATAGAATCTTTCAGGTGAAAAACAACTCCTGTTAGTCATATTCCTGTGTCTAGTGCTAAAAACACCGATGGCAAAGAGGTTTCCAGAAATCCCAGGTCCCCTGGCCGCAAAGCACACACCATGGATGGATCAATGCAGAAATAATCTGCTTTAGCTTATTGCAGAATTCCATTCCTGGCACTAGTGTTGCTCATTCCTTTAGAGGAATTGAAAACTTGGAGTCAGGCTCCTACTGGAAACGACTCACAGGAAGTTGTAAAGCTGATTTAAGGGAAGATAAATGAGTTTTCTTCTCCTGACCTAAGCATTGCCTCCTGTTTTAAATGTATCTGTGGAAAATGTTCAGTTGGGTGAGGTGCTTCCAGTGGAGGTCGGATGCTTGCTAATGGCATCGTTACAGTGTACAAGCTAATGCTTTTAATTCATTTTGATTACCCCAAACTTTTCATTCTGTACATAAGGTAATTGAGATCCATTGTGTAATACAAGCTCAGTGTTGGTTGCCTGCATTTAAGAACAAGAATCCAAATGCAAACAAAGCATGTGGAGAGGGATTCCTGGAAGAGAGAGCCTGCCTATGGAAAACCTGGAAATGCTTAGGTTTAGTGTGCCAAAGTAAGAAGCTATCTGAGGAGAAAAGGAAACGAGGCTTGTCTGCAGGCTTCTAATAGATTTAATCACATAGAAAGCAAGGAGGAATTTGATTAATTATGAATGAGATGCAATTTTTCCAACGTATCACTGGACTGGATTCAACTGAAGGAGGTCCTTCTCCCTCCAATGTTCCTGTGTTTTCACCTGTGTAATTTATGGTGCTGTATTAATCATACACAATGGTTTAGTTGATGGCAAACGTGGCTATTTAAGTCTTTCATAGTGTTTGTTTACCTGTTTATTTCACTCTTCCAGCTACCAAATTTAATGGGAAATCGAATGCCATCAGAAGAAATATTTGAAGCAGCGTCCATCTCTCCCTAAAATCAGCATGGAGGCTTGCATGGTGCAGCTGCCAAGTCCCACTTTGCCTTCTCTAGGTGCTATTTCCCTTCTTATTCTGACTGTCCTGAATCTGGTGCAGTGCCTCTGATATTCTTGCATTGCTCAGATCAAGTTTTGCCTTTTCTTCCTATCACGAGGCTTCCAGCACGTTTTGTGCCAGGTATCAAACTAATGACACAGCTGCAAATGTTTTGATGTGTTTTTTCTTCTCTCCATTTCTGCCTTTCCCCTTGCTGTACTTGCAATATGTCATGGTAACAAACCAAAAAGGATGTCTATTCATCCCACATGGCGATACCTTCCCTCTCTCTGTTGCCACCCAGCAACCACCGCTTGTGGTGGTTGCATCAGCACAGTGCCCTGTGTTTCACTCTCGGCAGCCCCGTGGTGCTTGATGCTCTGGAGGAATAATTTCCAGGTATTTATGGCAGTGAGACAGGGAATGCAGCTGAACACCTGGACCTCAGCGTTCTGTGTTGCCCCCGTGCTGAGGGACATGGTTTAGTGGTTGATAGCCATTGCAGTGGCTTATCTAGCTTTGTAAGGTGTGTAACGCAGAGAGCGCGTGTGATAGCGGCCGCACGGCCAAGCTTGGCCTTTCTAGTGTAACAGGATCACTTTGAGTATCACTCTGCTTTGCTGTATTGATGGAATGAGCCATGAACAAGCCTTAGAATAGATACAACTACTTATAAGGTTACATTTAGTCATCGCAGGCTTTAAAGTTTATACTTGTATTGCTTTTAAAAATGGATTTGTTTTAATTAGAGTAATAGGAATTTAAAAAGGGGGGGTTATTTCAGTGTATTAGGAGATTTGTACAGAGTATTATGAATACTGTGAGGATAATGAGGAAATCAGCTGGATAAGAAAGAGTGGTGAATTTTATACAGAAATGTGTGGCGTGTTGAGCCTGCATCTGCCTGCCTCGTGTTCTGGGCTCCTGATTTATCATTCGCAGTTCTTGCTCATTTTCATCAATGTTTGGCAAACATCAATTGAGTCAGAGAAGCAAATCCCTTTTTCCCCGGCCAGCTTCCCGTTCTTCCTGTGGGATGCCTGGGGCTGTCAAGCTTCGCACAGATTGTATCGCATCTGCACATCTCGCAGCCGTGTCACGCGTTCCTGCAGGGAACAGTGACCCGGGCTGAGCTGGGTGTCCCAGTGTGAGCTTGGAGCTGCCTGTTCTGGCTGACTGGGGACACGGAGTCCGCGCTGGAGGCAGCCACGTGTTCACACTTTGCCCCCCCCCTCCTGCTAGTGATGCTGTGGTGGATGTACGAGATCCAACACAAAAGAATTGAGTCTAACCCTATAGCTTGAGAACCAAGAGTGGGAGGGGAGAGACAGAGGGATGGTTATGGAACATATTCTGACCTGTCAGAGAGACAAGGCTCAGCTTGATCGCTTCACTCACTGCAAGTGGACATGAATTCAAATAGAGACGTTTCCTTACCCTTGTTAGGAAAATGTTGATGTGCAAGAATAAACAGTGAGTGAACATCAGGTTTCCTGTGAAACTGAAGAAATTTGCAATTGGAACTTTTCAGTTAATGACTGACAACCGAAGAGATCTCTAAGATCCAATTGGTGCTGAAAGGAATCCATTTTTATTGGTAGAAGATGTGAAAGGAAAAACAATGGAGACCCTCAGCAGACTTTCAGTAAGTGATCTAAGGAATTACCGTGAATGTTGGCAGCATCACATGCTGCGGTGTGTCAGCTCAGAAGGGAACTGGTTTGAAGGTGATTGAAGTTGATTTTCTTAATTTGTTAGAAAGAATTGCATACTGAGTCTTGTTTATTTTGTGTTGGACGTTGTATGATGGAAGAACATCTGGGAGAAGGATTTTCGGAGTAAGACAAGTGAGTGAGAAGGCCTGATACATATAGGTCCGTAGTGAACATTCAGTTGGTCTTCTGCAGATTATTTTTGCTTTATGTCTTTTAAATCTTGGCTCTTGAGCCAATGCTGGACCATTTCTCCCTTCAGGCAGCCTTTGTTCAGCAGGCGTGGCGATCCTGTTGGCTGGAGCGGCAGTCAGGGCCGTATCTGCAGCCTCTCGTGTTCTCTACCTGTCCCTGTCAGAAGTGCCATGTGCTTTGCAGCTCTGTGTCCCTGCCTCCCCTGGACATGCTCTGTGGATGTTTAGGTGGCATTTCTGGCTAGGAAAGTTTTTTCTGCTCTACAGATTGAGACTGGCACGTGCAGCACACAGATATTTAGGCTGGGCACCGGGGAGCCCTGCAGCTCTGAAATGCAAGGAACAGAGGGAGGCCAAGAAAGTAATAAGATGGCTGGGGGCTCTTACATCCTCATTTATTTGCAGGAATTAATTATTTCAGAATCTTATCTAGCTGATTAAATGGGTTGCTTTTGTCTTGGTGACAGAAATCACTGAGCTGAAAGCTTGAACTTACTGTTATTATTCCTACACTGTGTAGGAATAATGCGATATTTCCATACTTCATTTTCAGTGGGAAATTGCTGTACTGTTATTAATTTCGTGCGATCCTAGTAATTTTGTGTTTTGTCATTTATTTCCACTTGATTTAGTTGTGCTCTGGCACCAGATATGGGAGGGAAAAAGAATTTTAAAACAGGAGATAGAGATCATAGAATGATGGAATGGTTTGGGGTGGAAGGGACTTTAAAGCACATCCAGTTCCAACCCCCTGCCATAGGCAGGGACCCCTAGTGTTTAAGGCTCACTCAGAGTATTTTCTAAAATGGCATGAGAGGCTTCAGGTTACCTTTTTGTAAACAGTTCATCATTGAAAATACGTGTAATTAATTTTCAAATTCGTCTGTCTTGTTAAGTGTGGGCTTGAAGGATGGAAATGAGGTGTTAGAGCTTTGCCTTTTAAACCAAAAGAGACTGCATCCTTGCAGGCATCGCAATAAAATGTGTGTGCATTGATCAGTCTTCCCCAAACCCGGTTGAAATAAAAATGTCCCTTGAGCAGACAGCAATTCAGGGAGTAAAGGCAGATGCCAACCAGAATTATCTTACCTTTCTCGTGGCCACTTCCAGCTGGCCTGCAGTTGGGTTACAGGTGGGTAAACAATTTGTAACCTGCTTTCCTCTCAGTTTAGTTCACACACACACGCACACAAAGATGAAGTGCTCTCTAGAGAATAGGATCAGCTCCTAAGGAAGCAGTAGAGTAAATGGCAGTAATTGCAGCTTGAAGTGGTTTTCAAGGTTAAGCAGCAGCTTGTTTTCTGCCACAAGCCGAGTGTTTACAAAGGGGTTGGTTGCTTCTCTTTATTCCATCCAGTCTGGGGTGGCATGTGGTTGTGCTGTGCTGTAGTGCACAGCCCAGGGTTGGAACTGACTGTGCTTCAAGGTCCCTTCCAGACCAAACTGTTCCATGCTTCTGTGGTGGCAATTCTGTGATCTGAGCAACCAGTGTATGGATGTAAATCAGCACTGGGAAAGCACAGATTCCTACAATAATTTAGCTTCACAATCCATGGAATCTGCTAATCATTCCACTCCTAGGCTGTCTAATAGTGCTTGAAGTATGCATCGAGGCAGTGAGGATCATTGGTAATGACTTTGCAATGCATGAGGAAAGCATGAACTGATGATGTTTATAAACAAATTATACCCTTCTACAGAAGATAGAGGAATCATAGAATCATTAGGTTGGAAAAGACCTCTAAGATCATCCAGTCCAGGTGTCAATGTGCTTCTGAACCTTGTTTGTCTCTTACTGTATTAAAAATTGCACAGCTTTCCTGTGACCGAAAGATTCTGCTAGTCCCTCTCTTTTTAATGTTTCAAGTACCCAATACATGGAGCGGCTTTCAGTATCAGAGAGCTGATGTCAGTGTGTAATTGTCAAATAGTGGCAGTTATTAGAAACCAGACCTGGCCATCCAGGGAGAGACGTGGCTATGATGCCACCAAACAGCGAATGAATGGCATAAACATGGGGAGAAGCGAGCTGTGGGTGTATGTGTTTGTTTATGGGTATGTATATGTGTTATTGTGCTGTAACTCGGCCTGTTTGTGCCTGTTCCATTCTGGCACACGGCAACCGGACACAGTGGGCCGTACCCTGGGCGGGATGTTGGCGTAGGTTTGTTAGAGCCAGCTGAAGGTCTGCTCCCTCGTTGCTGTGTACCTACACAACAGAGGGAGTGTGGGGAATGTCAGAAAACAGAAGCACTGGAATGGGCACAGATTTTCTGATCAATCTGTGATTCATGCTCATTAGCTTTGAAACGCTGAAGAAAGACGCTTTATGAGCTGGCATTTCCATTTGCGCTCCAGCTGCTTTACTCATGCTGAGGACAGAATGATGACTACAGCATTCCCAAAAACAAGTGCAAGAGAAGGATGAGAAACACATTCTGTGCCTTCTGTAAAGGTCACTGCCCTGCCAAAGGCTTACGGCTCCGGCTGGAGGTCGTGGCCTCCTCCTCAGCCCCTGGAACCACTGAACCCTGTTATTTTGTATGAAGTGCCAGTTGAACAGATTAAGGGTGGAGTTTGGTTACTGGTTTCCTTTGGAATTGGGGAGGAAGGGTGTAAGCACTCTCCCCTGCGCCTGAAAGACCAGCACAGCTTTTGTGGTTGCATTTATTTTTAATTAACCGCTTCTAACTGTGCAGAAGGTGTTTCCCAAGGAAGCCCGGGCACTGGCAAAGCTCGCAGTCACTGGGATTGTGCTGGGAGGGGTAAGCGTGTGCGGGGCTTATGGTTGATTCCATTGAAGCTGTGTATTTGTCCACGCCTCTCTCCCCACTGATTGCCAGCATAACTGCCTTCTTCGCAGCAACAGAAGCAGCAGGTGATGCTTTCAGTTGTAAAACAGCTGCCGTGAACTCATTAGGCACTAATGTGTACTTTAAGATGCAAGATTGTGCATTTGCAGGGGAAGCTCAGGAGTGTGGCCTGCATGAAATACAGTTGATGGCAATTAGAGTAGTGCTGTACAGCACGCCTTGTCTAGAAATCATTGTTATAAACCAGTTGCTCCCTTTGAACAGCAATAATACAGTCTGGCTCGAATTTGTACAGGAATTCCATGAGTGGTATCCCGGTGTTTTTAGTGAATGAACAGAAAAATCTTACTTCTGACTGTGATTCGTTTGTATTCTAGTTTATGCCATTGTCAAGATTAAGGGTTCTCCTTCCCCTGCACATCTGAATGCTCCATCTCACTCTTGTAAAGGCATTATTCAAGTTACAGGATATGGCAGCGTTTTCCTGCAGGTTGCTGAAGCACTGGTTCATGATCAGTAAGAAGGAAGCTGGAATTAGACGCAAACATATTGATTAGATGAGCCATTATTTTGCTAAAATTTAGTTCTTTTGTAGCTAGAGTAGTATCATCATCTTAATTATTGGCACTGAGGTCAGTATATGGACAATTTGCTTTTCCAACGGTCAGGAAAGTCTGGATAAATTTGTAACAAGCATTGAGATTAGCATGAATGAAATATGAATGGAAATGTATGGAGATGAGTTGGTCAACACCAGAAACAACTGGGACAAGAAAATCAGGGTTCTAAGAAAAGCCTCTGTTGATGATGGGGCAAAATGGACTTTAAAGCCTTTAAAATAAATATCAGATTCCCCTTTGTAAGATGCAGAGTTCTTTCCCTCATTTCCTACAAGCCTTCCAAGTGTTGCTGGAAGTAAGGATGAGTTTTTGGAACATCAGGCTGTGTGATTGCTTCCAAAATAGGAACTGAGATGCCTCTTTATTGTGCCTGAATGTGAAAAAATTGATGCTGCCTTGTTACACAAAGCCCCCAGCCAACAAAAGGGTTAGCGTGACTGGTTTGAGGAATGTCTTGCATGGTCAGAAGGTAACTTCATCGAAAGCGTTACAGTGTTCTGCATCATTGAAAGGCTTCGTCAGGCTTGTGGTGTGTAGATGTTGCAGTCTAAAGGCTGAGCCAAAATGTGGCACATAAATGTGGTGCTCCAAGGGCAGTGGGAAGGGCACGCAGCTGTGAGGATCTTTTGCAACAGCTTCACTGATGGCAAATTTCATTGTAAGATAGATAATGAGTTTCTATCATTACAGGAGTAACGCCAAGGGACTTAGACGATGTTATTGGATCCTTGTGCTAACGGAGAGCATTACTTTCCTTTTTTGTAGCTGTGAGATGTTTTCCTGTGATTGGTGCCCAGAATTTCGATCTCGTGTTGGCTGTGGTTGGGAGTAGTGGGAAAGGCAGATGCTGTGTTGCAGGCAGGTGTTAAGATCCAGGTGAGTGTGGAGGGGATAGGCTCTAGAGCTGCTATAGGGCTGCATCTGCAGAGGGAGGCTCTGAACTACTAAGAGCATACCAGGTGTGGAAAACCTTTCCAAATGATGGCAAGGATTATTTTGGGAGCAGCAGTGTCCAGTGTGATTGTAAGGAATTGGAAGCTCTCTTAGGCCAATGAATTACTGTACCAGTAACTTTACTTACAAACGAGTCAATTCTGGTTTGGGAGAGCATGCTGAATTTAGCTTGTACCCCAAAACTCACTCTACAGTTCCATCTTACGAAACATTCCAGACTGGAGGTGAAGGAAATGTACTTTCTTTCCATTGATCTCATTCAGCATCTGTTAAAGATGCGATAAATCTTGAGGTTTGGTCAAAAGCTGTGTTCATATGATTGCTGGAGACCTATATCTGCTCCAGCCATGCAATGTGTGATGCTCAGTGAGTGTTTTTCTTAGGTTGTTAAATGCCTTCAATGTATCTGTCTGCTTGAATAAAGAAGTATTTCTTCAGCTGTTCTAAATGAAGAAATATTTCTGTAGCCGCTGGGACTTCACTGGCTGCAGAGGCTTTGTGATTGGATTGCTGGCACGTAGTAGAATTTCAGGGGAAGAAAATGGAGACTCACTGAAGGAAAATTTATGGAAAGTTTTTTAGGAAGATAACTTGGAATCCCAAAAGGTATTAATCTGGGAAGAGAATTGCATTATGTTTCTAAGAAATGCGTTTCTTTTGTCAGCAGCTCTCTGTTCTTTAGATGCAATGCTGAAAATAAGATTTATTGTCTGCTTTCCTTCAACTCTTCTCTCTCTCTCGACCAGGCTACTTGCCAGGTATTTAGTGTGAAATGGGGCTTTGAGCAACCTGATCCAGTGGGAGGTGTCCCTGCCTATGGCAAGGGGTTGAAACTGGATGGGCTTTGAGGTCCTTTCCAACCCAACCCATTCCATGATTCCGTGAAAATCATAGAATAGTTTGGGTTGGAAAGGACCTTAAAGATCATCTAGTTCCAACCCCTCTGTGATGGTCAGGGACACCTCCCACTGGATCAGGCTGCCCAACCTGGCTTTGAACACCTCCAGGGATGGGGCAGTCGCACCTTCCCTGAGCAACCTGTGCCAGGGCCTCACCAGTCTCGTAAGTGAAGGAATTCTTCCTTATTTCTAGTCCAAGTCTTGCCCCTCTGCAGTAGTAGGTGTCTGCACCAACAGTACAAGTAGAGCTAGAAGATAGAGATTCTGAGAAGCAAACCACCTTGGGATTCAGAACGATAAATATTTTAGCAAATTATATATGGAAAATTAAATAATTTCCTTTGCACTGCAGTTTCCAATTCAATGCTTTCAGAAGGAGCTGTTTTCCTATGGCTGGTGATGCACAGTGTGGAAGTTTGTTGCTTATCAAACCTCCTGTGAATTTATAGCCTGCAGGCAATCTGGCTAGCAAGTGAATTTCATTACTGGCCACGCGGTGCTGTCTGCCCAGACTTCAGTGAGCTCTGCTGGAGCTGAAGCCGCTCACTGTCAGCGAAAGCAGCGGGAGCACGGCCTGGCCAGGAGCTCTGTGTGCCAGGGCAGAGGCGTGGGTTTCTTTGTTCTCCTTGACAGGAACACTGGCAAACCATCACATGAACAACACATGCCTACCCTGGGCGATCCATCAAGCCTTTCGCTGCCTCTCTTACGGCTTCTGCCCCAGCTGGGCCTTTCCTGTGGCTCTGGGTAATGCAGGATGTGTGGGGCTGCTGCCTGCTGCTTGGGGCACTTCAGCTTTTACAGAAGCATCTCTCTGTGCTGCAGTTTTTGTGTGAGCGTTAATAATACCAGCTGCATGGCTTACTGAGATAAATTATAATTTATTATAGCAGAAGCTGATAGTTGGTTTATGAAAGACACCAGTCCCTGGTTCACAGTCCATGTCAGATGGAACTTGTAGTGTTCTGACTGGGAATAAAGGAGAGAAAAAAAAAGACAGAAACATTAAAGTTAATTTCCTCCTTTGTCTTATCTATGATAATTTCGGTGTTGTATGTTAATTTTCATGAAACGAATGTCCAAATCAAAGACAAATCTTCACTGAAATTAGTTTATCTGCAGCAGGCTTAGCTTTTTTCCCTTTGATTATTTTCAGAGGAAATCTTTTTATGTAAAACTGGACAATGCGTTTGAAGAGGCAAATGGAGTAAGGAGATATGTCTGTTCTGTGTTTGTGTTGGAATTACCAGCTAATAGAATTAATAGATGACTGCAGGAACCCTACCAATTAGAGCAGAAGGATATATGGAATCTGTGTTATGGCAAGAGGGTTGGTTTAGAGCGTGTTTATCATCTGCACTGGCAGAAACCCAGAACTGCTCCCCTGAAATTGGCAGAACTATTGATTGGTGTGTGCTTGCTTTAAAGAAACTGGTTTTGGGTCTAATTTTGCCCAGTTCTGATGTTGAAGTTTAAACCAGCAGTGGAGAAGCAGATGAGACAGATGTGTAGAAGCTCTTGTGACATCACCTTCTGGACTCAGGTTTTTGGCAGTCTGATGAACCAGTAGATCTGGTTCCATCCCCTCCTGTCCTGACTGATGGAGCTCCCCACCGATGCTTTACCTTCCAAACTGCTGAAATTTCTGCATGCTTTACTAAGGCTTTCCCTTTGGTTTCTGACTGACCCTGTTCAGCCTTGGACTTGTGCTCATAAATTACAGGGGGAACCCTGCCGGGGGATACAAAATCCTATCCCAAGTAAACACGGTGGTGCAACCATAGCATCATGGAATGGTTTGGGTTGGAAGGGACCTCAAAGCCCATGCAGTTCCACCCCCTGCCATGAGCAGGGACACATCCCACTGGATCAGGGACTCCAAGCCCCATCCAACCTGGCCTTGAACCCCTCCAGGGATGGGGCAGCCACAACTTCCCTGGGCAACCTGGGCCAGGGCCACCCTCGGAGTGAGTGTTGTCTTCCATTGCTGCTGCTGAGTAATTCCAGCTGCTTTGAAATAACTTCCCTCAGGAGTGGCGTAATTTGAGGGTTGTTGGTTTTGCCCAGAAAAATGCTCAATTGTAGATCTTCACATTCATGAGGAAGTCCTCAGGGTGTGCAACAGTCACCTCTCAGGTGTATTCATTGCTTTTATCCCTGTGGAGGAACAGTGCAGCCCTGTATTTTTCCCATGCTGAAAAAAGCTTGGAGTTACTTTCTGAAGGTTCAGAATTTCTGTTTGCAAGAGCTGTGTACGCAGCTGATGAAAGGTTTCCCCAATCCAGTGTTTTGTCTCCAGCGTGCCTGGGTCAGAGGCAGAACAAAGAATGTTCTTCTCTGTTCTGCTAAGCAACAGCCTTGTTTTTATTTTTCTCTTATCTATTCCATACTGTTTTGATTGCAAAGGTCCATTAGAAAGGCCTTGTTCAAATAGAACCGCCCCCCCAACTGTAATTTATTTGACATGATTAGTTTACAACACATTCACGTTGGCTACTCCTCGTGATCATTATTCCCTTTATGTCAGGGCTCCTCTGTTGTTATTGAAGTCCTCTGGGTAATTTTGTGAAGGTTATCCAATTTGTCTGGAGCTCCCGTCAGCAGGAAGCTGGTTGCCAGCTCCAGTTCTGCTGAGGTGTCTTCAGTCAGTTTTGCAGCTGCGTGGGAGGCTGAGCAGACAAGACGACAGAGCAGGTCTTGCAGAGGCGTGACAGCCACCGTGGACTTGGGATTTAGATTTCAAAGGGCAAAAATGCTTCACAGATGGGTCAGAGGAGCCTTGCCCTGAATCCTTACAATGGGACTCTTTAACAGGGGGGTTGGTATTTTTCTGTGTATGAAAATTTTGTCTGGCTGGTCAAGAATGGTTCCTTCTCTGCTGTTATCTGAACTTGGTGCAGAACTCTATTCTTTGTGTCTAGTAGGCACATTACTTCAAAATTGAGATCGTCATCGAACTCTAGAATTGTTAGGTTGGAGAAGACCTTTAAAGGTCATAGAGTCCAACTGTAAACCCAATGCTGCCAAGCCTGCTACTGAACCATGTCCTTAAGCACCGCATCTCCACATCTTCTAAATACCTCCGTGCCTGGGAACTCTACCACTTCCCTGGGCAGCCTTTTCCAATGCTTGCCAACTCTTTCTGTGAAGAAATTCCTCCTAATATCCAGTCTAAACCTCCCTTGGTGCAACTTGAGGCCATTCCCTCTTGTCCAGGTGGTCCCTAGCTCCAAGTGTCCTAGCTGGCCACCGCAGTTGACTTTCTCCCTAGGAGGCCGTGCCCCCTCCTGCTGGGCCCAAGAGAGCGATGGTGGGAGACCCTGCCTGTCCCTGGAGGAGATGCCTCCACAGCGATTCTCTAAGCAGTTAATTGCAGCCAGTGGCTTTGAAATTTCCTGTCTAATTCTGTGGATCACCTTTCCCTGGGATTAACTACAGGGATGTAGGCACTTGAAGCTCAAGGAAGCATTGCTTCCTTTGGAAAGGCTGCAATTGTAAATGCAACTTAGAAATGGGTAGAAATTTAGGACTGGGTTGTGGAGAGGTATTAAAAAAACATTAGGCCTTGCTTTCTGCAAGGCAACAGCTTGGCTAGCGATCCACTGCTCCTGTTTATACCATTGGCATTACAAGACAAAGGGAGACAAAGGGAATAAACACCAGTTACAGCTGCTGGTACTGAGTGCACCCAGTTTATCAATACAAAGGGACTTTGTCCCTCAGCCTATTGTCACTCCACACCAGTTCCAGTCTCTTGAGGTTTTGCCACATCAGTAACGCTGCAGGGGATTATAGTAATTAGCCCAGGCTTTCAAAGAAAACCATTCAGCCTCCTAGAGCAGCTTGAACAAGTTTTGGATCATTGATGTTACTAGCCAGGACGGAAGGAAATTGTGAAGGTGGTTTGACTCTGTTTGTTCTGTAAATGACCCAATGTGTCTGACAGAGGAGTGAAATTATTTGGAAAGGCACCAGGTGCCAGAGAATGATTCTGTCATTCTGTGGTAATCGGGACAATGTCATGGAATGGCTTGAGTTGAAGGGACCTCAAAGCCCATCCAGTTCTAACCCCCTGCCTTGGGCAGGGACATCTGCAACTGGATTTGGTTGCTCCAAGTCCCATCCAACCTGGCCTTTAACACCTGCAGGGATGGAGCAGCCACTCTGTTGATCCGTAACATCCCCTTATTGCAGTAGTTTAAGCTACTTTTACTTCTTGCTCCTCTGCGCTGATGCTGCTTCCTGTGTTCTTGCTTGAGCTACTCAAAACCGAACTGCAGACTGTACTTGGGAACGTTCTGCTGGAAAAATCTTGAGTTGGGAAGCCTTTTTAGGCAGCTGTAAACACATTAACCTGCAGAAATACAAACTGGAGGTCAACTGTAAAATGTTTTCTTTTAAAACAATGCTAAAATAGGTGGAGTTCCACATTAATAATAATCAAGTATTTGGAATGTTACGTCTGTGTGAAGATCTTAGTTATGTGATAAATACAAAAAAGAGCTGTATTTTGCATCTGGCGTATCAGGACAGGTGTCTCGATGTGGTTATTGGTTCCTCTTGTACTTGGTTGACCACGCGGGTTGCAAACAGGCAATTTATCCTGTGCAGCCGGAGGTGCCAGCAGTGCCGCGCTGAGAACTGACTCTTGCTGTGCTTGTGTCTATAATCTCTTGGCAATTAGTGACGCGCTGCTGACTGTGTAGGTTGGTCTCTGCGAACACAATTTGGCCAAACTCTGTTTTGTTCAATTGAACAGGAAATCTGTTCCTGCCAAGTGATCTTTTGTTCACACCACAGTGTGCAAACAAACCCGTAGTCGCCTTGCCCCATCTGCTTTACCCCACCAAAAAGGACACCCCACTCCAGCCCAGCTCAGCGGTGGGGAGCTTTGTTCCGTACTGTGGTATCTGTTCCCTGTTCTGTCGGGTGGTTTCTCCACTTGGCACTTGTTCCAAACTGTAGGACGTTGTGATGGGGAATAAGGCAGCGGCTGGGGGCTGCTTTTAGAAAGCGGTGTTTGCAGAAATTGAGTGTATCCTACCACCGGCACTAAAATACGTCTAGACAGAGCAGCAGAGCTCCCTGTGCTGTCACGCCTGTTGTTATGGATACAGTACGAAATTCATGTGAGGTTGTTTTTTTAGATTTTATTATTAATGGCAAAAGTGAAATGATTTGCATGCAGTCGCGACACAGAACTACATCAGGATCCTGGAGAAAGAGCACGGGCACTGGTGGTGGAGCCTAATTAGCTGACACAGTGCTGGGCCGTGCAGTCTGTTGCAGTTAGGAAAATTAGTTGTCATGGCAAAAATGATTAATTTAATTTAATTTGAAAAGCTATTTTAAGTCTTGCTCTTTTTGTGCTGAAGAATTAAGCCACAAGACTCTGGGTTCACCAAAGTGCATATAGGTGTACTTGCATTAGTGTTGAAGCTAAATAGACTTGGGGGATCATAGTATCATAGAATCACCAGCTTGGAAGAGACCCACCGGATCATCGAGTCCAACCATTCCTATCAATCACTAAACCATGTCCCTCAGCACCTCGTCCACCCGTGCCTTAAACCCCTCCAGGGAAGGCAACTCAACCCCCTCCCTGGGCAGCCTCTGCCAGTGCCCAATGACCCTTTCTGTGAAGAATTTTTTCTTAATGTCCAGCCTGAACCTTCCCTGTTGGAGCTTGAGGCCATTCCCTCTTGTCCTGTCCCCTGTCACTTGGGAGAAGAGGCCAGCACCCTCCTCTCTACAACCTCCTTTCAGGTAGTTGTAGAGAGCAATGAGGTCTCCCCTCAGCCTCCTCTTCTCAAGAGGATGTATACTTACAGTGAGCCAGCTGTTGCGCAGATTCTTTATCCCAGGTGAGGGATACAGCTTTGCACTCTCAGTACTTGATCCTGGTTGCTTTGGGTTTGGCTTTTATTCATCTGTATGTGCTCTTGTGTCATTAATGGCTGTGAAATAGAGTGATCTGCTCACTTCTTGCTGCTCAGACTGAGCTGTCTGTCTTCCTGATACACAGAACAACGTTTGCTGAGACTTTCCCGCATGCGCTGTTGGTGTTCCTGTGGGGATTCACACAGAGCCTTTGCTTGGGCAGAAATGTTTTGTTTTGCATTTGGGTAACCCTTCTGTGATGGCTCAGAAGAGTTCTTCAGAGGAGTTCCTCAGTAAAAATCACAGTTCAGGATAAACCCAGCTGCAGCAGGACATTTACATCATTACAAGTGTTTTTGCTCATGCTTGACCATCTGAAAGCCCTTCTAAGGGAAGTTTTCTCCCTGGTAAAACATCAGCTTCTCATTTTCTCTTTGCCAACGTAATTCCTGTTAGCATTAGAGAAAATTACAGTAGGTTCTTCAATGCCTTCTTAGTCAATGGAAGCCTTTCTTTGGCTTAGTTGGATTTTAATTTATAAGTGTGTAAAAGGGATGGAAAGTTCCCAATTATAATTTACTAATGCGTTTTAAGAATCTTGTTACAGCAAGCTTCTGTAGAAATATAGTTCAATAGAGTGGGTAAAGCTGCAAGAACTCATTTTCTACTGGATCGAGTGCTGGGTTGATTAGAAGTAAGGTAACTTATCTGTTGTACTTGTTGTCTACGAGAGCCCTGAACCCTAACTATCTCATTCTGGAGATTCTTTCAAGGCTAGGCAGCGCTCCTTGATGGATCTTCATATGTCAGAATGGGGTATTTTGGTCTTCTGTTGGGCCCATGGCATGAGGGTAGTGAGCTCCCTGCCATGAAGAGCTGTCTGCAGGAAATGAAACGCCTTAAATCCTGTCAGACACCCTTCAGAGGTTTCTGCAACATTCCGCGGCTTTTTTTTTTGTGCTGGTCAGTGATTGTTTAGCAGAGACTTGTAAGAAAAATGGTTTTGTTTTGAAAGGCATGAGGATGTTGCTGTGCTGTTATGATCTTTTATGTAACGCCTAGGAAGATACTGGTGATAAATGATGGCTCCTCTTTTGTGTAAAGTAGGAGGGGTTCATTTAACAGGTCACCAGCATACATTTAATTGTTAATTATGCATACAGTATTCCTCATTAATAATCTGCAGCATAATATCTTAATTGGGTTTATTCTTACAGAATCACAGAAAACTGATGTCGGAAGGGGCCTCTGGAGCTCCTATGATTGGCTCCTTGCTTGGAGCAGAGCACAGCCCAAAGCAAAGGTTAACTTTTGACCTAATATAATTTGTATGCATTTTGTTGGTGTGAGGAAATGCACACTGTTTACTTACATCTTCAAGAGACCATCACCATCAGTGTGCTCGGTAACCTCTGCATAAATCAAAGACTCGTAGAATGGTCTGGGTTGGAAGGGACCTTAAAGCCCATCCAGTGCCACCCCCTGCCTTGGGCAGGGGCACCTCCCACTGGATCAAGTTGCTCCAAGCCCCATCCAACTTGGCCTTCAACACCTCTCGGGATGGGGCAGCCACGGCTTCTCTGGGCAACCTGGACCAGCACCGCCACCTCACAGGAAAACATCTCTCCCTAAGATCTCATCTCAATCTCTGCTCTTTCGGCTTCAAACTGTTACCCCTTGTCCTGTCCCTGTGTTCCCTGATAAAGTCTGAGCTGCAGCTGTATCCTTCAGCAAGGAAGGCCCCAAAGGGAGCAGAGCTGCTGCAGCAGTTCTCCAGAGGCGGTGCGGTGCCTCCTTAACTGCCTGCTGCTCAGGGAACTGCTCACCCCATCTCACCTGCCTAAGGAGTCAGCTTATCCCTTTCTTTCACCCTGGAGTCTCTTAAGTGTGTGTAGGTGTCTGGTGAACCACATAGCTTATTTCACATAAATGGATAATTGATGCTTTTGCAAGAGTTCCCTCCCAAGCTCTTGTCCGTTATTGTTGTTTATATTGTGGCACTACTGTGCTTTTGTGTTCCTAGCACAACTACCGTTATCCCATGAACGCTGTTCCCTAGTTCTTCCTGACCCTGGGCTCAGCTTTCCTTATGAACTCAAAAGGGAATCCTTGGATTGGGCTTTCCTCTGACGTTTAGTGCATTGATTGATGGTACCATCTTCTACATCACCTCTTACAGTTCCAGTTGAGCTTGCATGTCTAGGAAGACACATCAGCAGCTGTTATCTTAGGTTAGATGGGTCTGTTACATGGCAGCTCAGACCATTTATGAAAAAGCAGGAAAGGAAATGGAGAGAAGAAATGTAATCAGTTTATTATTCTGTATATTACAATAAGTACTGTAATGTCATGGATGGCATTGGACTGGAAGGAAAACACGTTTTCTTCCCCTCCTTGCTGGAGAGTGGGGGGATAAAAGGTGATGGGAGGCAGAAGTTTATGCTAAAAAGATTAATCTGCCTGGAGGTAGGTTTGTGGAACTTCAGTATCTGTTGTTATCTTGATGTCACACCACATCTGCTGTCAGATCACTGTCTTACTTTAGCAGATGTGTTTGTTTGCTGAAGTTATTAGATTGCTTGGCAAAACCATGGACAATGTCTTGGTCTGCATGTTTTGACAGAATTTCTGTATGTTTTGCCTGAAGAAAAATAGAAAATCAGCAGGTGAGCCCCAAAACCCCTGTGAGTGTGCATTCCCTCTCCAGCTTCTGGAGCACAGTCCCTCCATGGTGTGTCTGTACTTTGTATTCTGCTGGTGATTGCTGCCGGAGGCGGATTTGCACAATGGGTAGGAGTGCCACGGGTTGGTTTAGCAAAGCATTTGTTATGCTGGTCCTTTTGGAAACTCAGCTTGGAAATCCCGCAAACCTCAATCCACTCCTCTGGTGTCAATCAGTGAGGGTGCATTTTGCTCAACTTCTGGGTTTCCGCATGCAGAATTACAGGCTCTGTTGCTATGGAGACCAGGGCTCACTGCAATAACGATCCGTGATAACTGGCATTAATGATGCCGTATAATCAGAGGCAGGGAATGGACATGGAGACCCATCACTAAGCTCCGATGAACCCATCTGCTGGTGTCAACTGCAGCAAGTGAAGCGTGTCCGTGGCCACTCTGCAGGTCCCGGGTGCCCGCACTGGAAATGGTGTGTACGTTGTGCTATGGCTGGGGTTGGGAAGAGGGAAGGTGTTTGGATTCGGGAAGGATGAGCCCAAGCTGGCTTTGCTGCTGAGCTCTTTGATTTTTCTATGTCAAAAGCCTGATGGGTGAGTGAGATAGGGGCAGCCTGGGTGGAATCGGGGAAGAAGAAAGGATATGGGGAAACACTGCTGAGTGGCAAGGATGAAGCATTGAAGAAGAGGTGAGATGGGACTGGCTGCCAGAGGCACGAGGAGATGTCGATAGATGACCCTTCAGGCCAGGGGCTTGTTTGGAAGACAGGCAGCAAACTGGTGTTATGTGCAGTCCTTCCTGATGGGTGGTTTTTGCTTGTGAGTTCAGAAATACAGATCCATTATTCTTTATCTGTAAGATTTTTATCACCGTGCTTGCGTGTGGTCTTTGTGCAGGTACAAACAGTAGCACTGCTGGTGCCCGTCACGGCAGCCTGATGCTTCGTGTTTCAGGCGTGAGAGTGCTACTGAGCATTCAGACTCTCCCTGGAGCAGCACTGAGGATGATTATGCATGAAGAATTATGCCAGCAATAAGGGGTGTGTCTGCTCTCAGATGCAGGTTTCTGGTGATGGATTGTGTGCTGGTTTTCCGTATCTTTGATGTTTTCGGGGCACAAGCTAGACCCGAGTTACACGTGAATCAGAGTTTAATACTCAGGGGAGGGCAGCGTTCTTGTCTGGCTTGTGTTACATGGGGTGTTTGCTAAGACCTGGGATCGTGGGGAAGAGAGAACTGGCCATTTAGGAAACTGAGTGCTGCCCTGGAGATGTGGGTTCTAACTTTCTTCTCGGATGTGATGCTGCTTACATCAGAAAGCTCAGGCTGGCAGCATTTCTATGCACCTTCCTTTTGTTTGACAGCTTGACTTATGATTCATGGTGTACCTGGAGAGGTACTGAGCACCGGTTAGAGCAAATGAAGCCAACAGAAATGTCACTTTGGAATTGTAAATGCTCTGTGTAACATATATATCCTGAAAAATAAGATCCAAAGTGTTTCTGCTTGGTGCAGACAAAATTAGAGGATGCATTTGGCCTGGTGAATTGGAGATTAAGTGCCTTTCATTTCACAAAGCTGCTCTTGAAAATAAATGCTTCAGTACGTATTACAGGTACCTATATAGACACATATGTAACAGAGAGCGCTACAGAAAGGCCTATGAGGACATTATAATAATTTCATTTTCAGGAATCAGGGTTATCGTGCAGAATGAAAGTCCTTCTGCCACCCATTGAGCATCAAAGAGAAAATTAAGTGCTTAAAGCTCCATTTCTTAAGTGCACGCTGCCTGGGCCTGCTCAGTGGTGGAGGCAGAGGTCTCGTGAATGTATGGGATGTGATCTCTAATTACAAGCTGTCTCACAGTACATGCACATAAAGCAGTTGAATAATGATTATGGTCTTAATTAGGAATTTTTTAGATTTTAAGTGCTTGTCTTTGCAACCCAAATGATCATATACTGTGCACCGTTTGACATGTATTGGTCTAGAAGACAGATGCTAAAAGCACCAGTTTGAACGTTGCCTACAGAATTTGGTAGCCTGGCTTTTGCACTTCCCATTCTCTTAGTGCTTGAACTAGTCCAGGCAGTGGAATACATGGCAGAAGAAATTATTAACAACAAGCTCTTTTAGCAACGCACTTCACTTCAGAAAGGCGTACGTGGAATTTGGATCTGCAGCTGAGCTACATTTTGGCTGTGCAGTTGACTCTCTGTGCTTGCTGTAAGGCCCCTAGAAAGAACAGTAAAGAGCGACTCCAGGAGTCTTGTCAGGGAGCCTCCTTGCACTCATTTTTTGTAGCGAACCCCTAGTGTTCAGAGCTCTGGGGTTCGTTTCTCGTTGGAACCCGTAGTGATGCAGGGATCACGTGAGAACAGTGGCTGTAGGCGCACCTCTTTGTGCTCCTTAAAATGAGTAGGATTTTGCGCCATTGCCCATCTGATATGGTTCTCTTCCACAGCCCCCTTGCTCTTCTCTTGGGCTGCCAGCTGCATCTTCCCCCACATGTCTCACCTTGGCTGCATTTCTCTTATGGTGTTGGGCTAAGCACGTATTCCACTGTTTAAGATGTTGTAGAAGGTGGGAAAATACGTAGAATCCTGCCAAAAGTGTCTATTGCAGAAGTTCCTTCTTCTCCCAGTGTAGGAACAGCTTAAACCAGCACCAGTAAATGAACTGGGCAATAAAAACTAAAGGGTAAAATACCAGTAATCAGATTTCTTGTACAAAACGACAGCTGGAGTGAGTATTCCTGCACACACATGCAGTTGGATGTGTGATTAAATCAGAAACAGTCCCCTTGTACCTGGCTCCACAGCAGCCGCTGGCTGATCTAGGAAGCAGGAGGCAGCAGGAGCATTCTCAGTGGTTGCTGTGGTTTCTCCTCTGTCCTTACTGAGCCTGCCTCTGGGAGATGGTTAGGTTGTGGAAAGCACCAGTCTCTGAGGCAACTCTGGCTAAGAAGAATGTATTTTGCATTTGAAAGTGGAAGTTTTGTCCTTCCTGTGTGCTAAAAGGCAGCATTAGATCCCAAATGCATTTCTGTAGGCGAGAGCCCCGTGCTATTCTTTCTCATGTAGAAAGAGTTTGATGCTCCTCTGAATATTATGTGCAGTTACACTGTAGCTAGTATGATGGAACGTCCTTCATTATTAACCAGTATTAACCACAACACAGCAAGAGAAATGAGAAAGGTACCACGGTGCAAATATGCAAGAGGCACACTCCTCTATTCTGGGTGGAACAGAGGGCTGGGAAAGCAGTGGTTCGTCTTAAATGCGACATAGAACTGTACATGTCAGGGTTATATGGCCTGGTAGTGTTTTTTAGCTTCTCTTGCATTGCATTTAACACTAAATGAATGTAAAGGATGGTGACGATGAGAATTCTGTGCCGCTCTTTGTGCTTGTTGCAGTGTAAAATGGTTAGAAAAGAGACTGACCTGGGGAGCTCTGGGCCGTGGGGTGGTGATTCCAGCCCCATCCCACTGCCAGGGGGTCGGGGCAGTGCTCATAGGATTTCCTTAGTGTTTCAAGTATCTTGGGCATCATCGTCAGGTCCTCTCCATAGTTTTGTGTTATGCTTTCTGCGACGAGGATGTTGGGATGGTTTGCTCTTCAGTTTTCCCTTCCCTCTTGCTTGGTGGTGGGAGGAGTGGAGAGCCCTTGCTGGGAGCTCGTCTAGCAGAGTGATGGTTGGAGAGCGGCAGGGTCACTGCGTTTGCTGCAGACAAACAGAATTCCCATTTCCCTGCCCTGGACCTGGCAATCTGGAGGAGCCCTTCCCCAAGAGAAGGTAAAAATTAATGGAAAAGTGGCTTACTCTATTTCAAGCAGTAAAAAGCAGTTGCCCACTGGACAGCTTTTGCTTTTCTAAGCTGTGTTAAGCTGTTAAAGTGTTTCATCTGTGTCAGATACAGTTCAGGTCAGGCTGAAATGTTGGTGACCAGAGGTCAGGCAAGCTGTCGGCTTTTCCTCCCACCATCCCAGGGTGAAGGTTTGAGGCTGTCCAGGAGCGGCTGCTGGAGACAGACGGGCCGGGAGTGCCACCGTGTGGTACAACAGACCCGACTGGGGAAAAAGAATTTCATTTATCGCCAATTAAGCTAGATTTGAGCAGTGGGAAGCAAAAAGACAAGCATTACAGCAAACCCTTATTTTCCCTGCCAGGCTCAACTTCACTCCTGACTCGTGTGCTCCCCTGGAGCAGTGCAGGAAGATAGTACAGGGTTACAGTCCATACGGAGTGGTTCCTTGCTGCCACTCATTCCCTCTCTTATTTAAGAATACATGTAACGTAATACGATAGCTGCTATGTCTCTAAGACTGTTTCAGACTCTGAACTTCTGTATCCGAAAACATGAACCCAGTTGTCACTTGTGAAATGGAACAGTTGGTACAGCGTTGTGTATAGCTGTTCTCTGCTAGGTTGCAGTTCCCCTCTTCTTTTTAGTTTTAGTAGTAGTTTAGTAATAATTCTACCAAAGAGATGATGGAAATGATAAATATTTTGATTTTTTAAACCCAGCTCGGAGTGTAGCCTTCTAGGGGAGGAACAGGACACCCAGGATGTGCTTCTGCAATTCTAGTTACTGTAAAACTCCATATATGCAGGTAAACTGTTCCTCCTCACAAACCACACCACCTGAGGGTGTGCAAACTCTGTTTCATCTGTGGAAAGCCAGAGGTGCAGCTTGTGTTTGCAGCACTCAGGACCAAAGCCCGCTTAGAAATGGCCAGTTAGCTCAGTAGAGAGAAGTGTGGGTCCAAGACTTGAAATTTGAAGTGGTGTAGTTCATCCACCCCTCATACCTGCTTGAGATTGAAATGCTTTCTTCCACTCGGGTGGTCCTTTTGTCTTGATAGGAATGCAGCTTATCAAAGGAGGACTTGAATATTGTAGGCTGGACAGAAGAACACGCAGTGGCTCTGAAATGCCCAAGAACAGAATTGCTGCTGTTTAAGTTCGCAGTGATGTTCTTCTTAGAACCCAGACTTTTTTAACCTCACTGAATTAAAAACTATTTAGAATCTTCAGATCTCATAGGATCTGAACCTACTTGTATTAGAGGAACATAACAGCATATGCTTTACTGTTGTTTTGAATATCCTTCACTGTTAGTCAAACACAAATCTCAGTCTCAGCTAATGATTAAAGACTAATTTTTTTAGGAAATCTCTTTGCTCCACATCCTTGTGTCCTCAAAGAGCAGCGATGACAACTAGAGGAGTGGAAGGGACTGGTAAATCCTCTTTGCAGGCTTGCTGTGGCTGTGGAGAGGTGGAGCCTAGGGATTTTATTGTTCTATTGCAAATATTTCCTTCAGTACGGAAAAGATGATTTCTCAGGATATCGCTGCGTTGTGCTGTGGTGGACAATGTGGTGACTTTCGAGTCAGCACCATAGGGACAAGATGCGCATGTCAGCACAAGGCTACAAGATGTGGTGTGAGGTGCTGATGTGCTGTTTCTGCTTTCACACCCAACCAGTGTGCTCCACCATGCTGGCTCGATGTCTGACTGTGCCTTGACAGTGTGCTCCATTGCACTGTGCTGGGTGCCCATGGAAAGTGTGGGGATTAAGGCTTTATTTGGAGATCTGTGGTTCAGAGGGGTTTCCGAAGTCCCAGATGGATTTATTAGTGCCTGGCTAGTCTCTTCCTGCTTCTTTGGAGCTTTTCTATTTTACATAAATATTATGTTTTAATTGGGTCGTGCATTCATTGAGGTGATGGGACACCTGGGATTTTGAATCTGGGTTTCTCTTATCCTCAATGATGTGCAAAATGTTAGCTTATGTTTGTTATCTCTCACTGGCAAGCCCAACCTCTGCCTTTTCCATACAAGCCAGTTTACTCTTGCTTTGAAACTCCTGTAATTGTTAGTGTCATCGGGAGAACCTCCATGTCTTGAAAGGTGTTCTTGTTCTGGCAGCTCTGTGACCAGGAGGGAGGAGAGTGTCTGTTCAGCACTCCTGGAGTGCTAACATGGCTGAAGGGAATTAACGTGCTGTGTGAAACCCAGTATGGTCTGTTGTGGAGGTACAACCTTGTTTTACTCTTTGCAAGAGCTTAAGGATGATAAATGGAGCTGTGAGGGAAAGCCTGGGATGAGTAGATACTTGGTCAAGACTGAGATTCACTAAGTTCTCATCCTCCTTTTTAATGTGAAGTCTCTGTTCGCTGCCTTTATCCCGTTTCAGTGGAGACCACAGCCTTAACCCCACACGAATGAATCATCTGCCCTTTTGCTACATATGTGCAAACTGCTACGGCCAGCACAGATTTGAAATGGTCTGGCAGCCGAGGGGTGGTTTTGCTTGGATTTTTCCAGGAATGTGTCTAGTCCATCCCAACCAGGGTTAGCTATCTATTTAACTGTGATTGAAGGGATGTCTGATTTTCTAAGAAGATCCTGTGTACTGTCTTGGGAGCGTCTTATTGTACACACTACACACTTCTGGGGCAACAAGGAAGAGCATCCCATTTTATACTTTTTGGGTAAGGTTGAGGAAATAGATGAATTGCCATATACAGGACCTAAAGGAAGTCTGCAGAAGGACTCTTGATCCGGGAGTGCAGGGATAGGACGAGGGGGAATGTTTTGAAGTTGAAAGAGGGGAGACTGAGATGAGATCTTAGGCAGAAATGTTTTCCTGTGAGGGTGGGGAGGCCCTGGCCCAGGTTGCCCAGAGCAGGGGTGGCTGCCCCATCCCTGGAGATATTCAAGGCCAGGCTGGATGGGGCTTGGAGCCCCTGATCCAGTGGGAGGTGTCCCTGCCCATGGCAGGGGTGGGACTGGATGGGCTTTGAGGTCCCTTCTAACCCAAACCATTCCATCATTCTATGATTCTATTCATCATTTTTAATGCTACTGTCTTGGTGAAACGTAAATTGCTAAGTATACAGTGATAGTCAAGGGGGATCAGTTGATGGACTCGGCTGAGTTACAGCAAGGCCTCCAGTTCCATCAGTATGTCAAATTACAGCAGGTTTCTGCAAGGATACATTTTTTGGTAATAATCTTTGCAATGCATTTTCAAATCTCCATAATAGCAAGAGGTTGTTTAGAAAAGTGGTTCAAACAGCTCCCTTTTGGTAAGCTCTTTATTCCCAAGGCTCCCGAGAAGTCACAAAGAGTGTTTCAGCAAGTATTCCTTTTAGAAAGACGCTGCTTTTACAGTGAAGAGGGTGATTAATTCAGACAGGGCACTGCCTTTATTCTTGCTGTGAACTGGGACTTGTTCCTGTTAGTTGTTTGAGGAGACAAGCTCTTCTTCCTCATCTTCCACAGGAATTAATGGAAAATGAAGGCACATCAGAAACAAATCGATGGTAATGTATGAGACATGTTGTGATTCTGGGTAACGCTTTGTTTCATGTAACTGTTGTACAGTGGTGGGCAAGCTCTTTCCTGGTGGGACAGACTTCATAGTAAAAGAAAAAGCTGTGCATCGAATAAACCTTCCTGTATTTAGCTTGGGACATAGAGTGACCTGTGCAAATCAGCTTCAGGTCTGGAATGTTTTTGCCTTCGGTACAAGCTCAAACCCAGAGCTGGCAGCTCAGTTCAATGTGAGCACAGTTCTGGCCTGGCACATTTACATGGATCGGTGGTGCAGTGATCATAGAATCGTAGAATGGCTTGTGTTGGAAGAGAACTTAGAGCTCATCCAGTTCCAAGTCTCCTGCCATGGGCAGGGGCACCTCCCACTGGACTGAGGGCCACATCTGTGCTGCTCAAGTGCAGCACTGTGGAAGTGATCTGCAAGCCCTTTTGACAGGAAGCCAAGCTGCTTCTTGACCATTCAAGCTGATTACAATTAAATTCTTACAGCCAGAATTGGTCTCTTAAGTGTTTGAATGCTCCAGACACAATAGCTGTTACAAATAAGTAGGAGTCTTGCTGTAAAATGTAAAGTAAATGTAAAAATGACAATTATATTTCATTGTCCTTGAAATGCTTATAGGTACTGGAAGTGTGTATGATAGCGGTGGGCTCCTGTGCTCTTTGTGTTATGTAGTCCCATAAAAAACATGAATTATAGTATTATTTTTAGAAAATACAAGAGCAAAGGCAGGTGTTTGGAAAGCGAGATCTGCATTAGGTTTTTAAGTCATAAAAGGGCAATCAGCTACATCCCCTGTGGTTTCTGAGGAGCTATTTCTTCAGCTGACTCAAAAGTGACTGTTGTAAAATTGATGTTATTTAGGAAAGATACTGCTAATGGGTTATGAATTGCTTTCAGAAGGTCATCTAGCAGGTGCCTACTAAAGAGTGTAGACTATTAATCCAAGGTGAGCAGAAGCTCATGAGGAGGGGTCCTTGATCAGCGGGGGTCATACCCTGACCAGAGGCCTGTGGCCTGCCCTTGATTTGGCCTTCAGACCTTACTTTCTGGCATTTATCTGTCATGTCGGTGAAATGTTTCTTCATTCCTGCCACCTCAGGGGTGTTTGGATCCTCTTTCTGTAGAAATTCCTGTCAGTCTGTATCTTGGGACCACCAAGGATTTCATGATGTGTGTGGTACAGAGCTCACTGTGTCTCATCCTGACTGATAGTGGGACAGTGGAATGGAGGTGGAATCTGTACAGTAGGACCCCTCTCTCATGGAGTCTGTCCTTTGCCTCCTCTTTGTAATCAGAGTTAGGTCATTTTGTCCTGTTGCCAGCAGGACATTACCTGGGGGGAGTTACAGGTTCATTAATTAAACCCTACCAGCCATCCTTGGCAAACGGTTCCAGAGCTGTTAGATGGGAAACCGTGTCTGTGGATAGAGATCACAGTGGATGTCCTGAGGAGATGAAATACTTACACAAACCCAGATGGTTGCTGCAGCCTTTGCAGCTAGAGCAGTGGCGTGTTTTAGCCACGCCAAAGCTCTGTGCTGGAGCTACTGGAGTGCGGAAATAAAGGTCTTGAAATGTGGCTCCGTTGCTGCCTTAGCGTTACTTGACCAGGAGAGGGGGATCATTTCCCATCCATTTTCCCTGGTGAGAAATACAACACTGACTGTTTTGCACTTGTGTTGACTCCATTTTCAGCTGAGATAAGCGTATGCCTCGGTGTCAGGTCTGGCTTCTCTGAGCTTTGAAGGTGAACTTTTCAGCTGGGAGTTTAGTCCAAATTTACGGTTTGTTTCCAAGATCTGGCATTCACCACTGATAAAACATTTAGAAATGTGAAGGTTCCTCTTGGTCTCTTTGGTCTTTGCTGCCCTTGCATTCTCTGAGGAGAGGTTTTCGGAGGTGGCAGTCGTTGGCTCGGAGCATGTGCACCACCCACACCATTGGCTGCTGGAGCCCATGCTGGGTCTGAGATTGAGCAGTTGGGCAGCTGTGCCAAACACACATGAATACACACAATGAAATAGGACTGGCACCTGTCCTCAAAAGTTTCTGACCCTTCAGTTTTTCATTCTTGATGCTTCTCTGCAGGTGACGTTACTTGGCGCACGCTGGGGTGGGAAGGTGGCCGGGCGCTCTCCATGGTGCTGGCGGGGCGCTCTCCGTGGTGCTGCCCATCTGCCCGCTCCTGCCGTGCAGTGCCGTGTTCCTCCAGGTGCTCAAATACACCTCCCACAAACGCTGCCCAAGGAGCCTGGGAAGAGCCTCTGGGGGAGCAGAAAGTTCTCATCCTTGGGATTTGCTCTGTAGGAAATACCTCCCATCACTTATTGTGTTCTTGCCAAATAGATGTGTGCTAAAGGCACAGTTTGCCTGTAGGCTAGAGGAATTCAGTACACCATAGGTAATAATGCTACTCTATGTCTTGGTTTCACCAGATATAAGAGACCACTTTAGTTACTTGGATGGGGGAGACGCTCCAAAAGAAAAGCAACCTCAGCATTCTTTCTCTTGTGAGGAAAAGGTGGAAAACATATGGCTTAGGAGAAGGGTTTAATATGTTAACATGTTTAATATGGTTGTTAATTTAAGGAGTATCTGAAAATGTTTTTTGAGAGCTCTTTGAGAATCCTCAGCACAAAATTTTATGCTGTGGTTTTATAAACGTGTCAGATAGGTCTTCTCTTGTTATAAGCAGCGGGAAAATGTGTTTGAAAGACACCTAAAATGGTACAACTCTTTGCCGTTAGTATTTGGTGAAGCAGTGCAATGCATTATTTATCTCTTCTTTATGTTTTTATTACATCAGACAAGCAAGAGAGGAAGGAAGTATCATTATTGCCTTTAGAGTGGATATATTAGGCTTTTGCAAGTTGTTACTTATGTCACATTATTGCTGATCTGCTCTAGAAATTTTGCAGTTAGAAACTTGCTTATGACTGGTTGTGTGTAGTCACTTCATTTTGACATCCCCTATTGTGGCCTAAACTTTCAGGCTCCAAGCCCGAGTAGAGGTGGGTAGGGGAAATGTTATTAGTCCTGGTGGAACGTCGGTGATAGAAATGCCATTTCAGATACCATTTATATGGCAGACAGAAATATAAAGATGTTTCACTTGGTCTCATTCTTCTTCAATACTTTACGAACTGAAATAACCTGTGGAAGACAATTGTTTATTTTGTGGGTCATCTTTAATTTTAGAAGGCTTATTTTTGGGGTCAGACTGCTACATATACAACACAGGCATACCCATGGGGCAATGCTTGTATAATTAGCAATCACTCAAGCCTTTGTTTTGATATCTACAGGTGTGTAAACTTCTAATTCAAGGTAGATGAGGCCATTGAAATGTGAATCCATGTGACCTGATCCAGCACTAATGAGCAGGCACACTTTTACATGTAACAGCAAGGATGCTTAAGCAGAGCTGATTATATGCAGCATCTAGTTTGCAACAGAAAGGATTTGAGGTGGATGAGATCTGGGTCGCACTGGATTACAGCCTTCCAGGGAGTAGCAACCTAGTCAGTTTTACTCTTCTAAGCTCTTGTTGGCCAGGCATAATAATTTTTCCTATCATTATAATTTGCAAAGTTATTTTTGTTTCCATTACCCTGAAGCACTTACCTTTCAGATAACGGTATTCTGTTTCCAGATCAACAAATGCACCTGTTTAATTGGTTATACAGCATACAGCGTTGTAGTCCTGCCACATTATTTTAACAGGATTCTTGCTGAATGTCATGAACTGTTACATTGAATATGTCATGGTCACAATAAGGAGCCCTCCTTTTGCCTCTTCTCACAGCTCATTGGGAAGACTCCCCTGGTGTCTGGGAAAAGAAGTGATAGGATGATTTAATCACAAGTGGTAGGATTGATCCATCAGAGACATGAGTGGAATATATGCAAGTCCCTTTCAGCATGTAACTTGCTTTCTTGTGACTTTGTCTCACGTGATTACCCTCAAGCTTGAAATACGCCCCGTCTCTCAGAGTAACTCAGCAGTATCTGGCTGGAATGCAACTGCTCAGAAAAAAAGGCACAAAAAAGCCTTGAGAGAGCAAGCTGGGCCAATGTATGGGAAGGCATTCAAGCAAAAAAAATAAAACATGTAATTTTGTCATAGAATTCAAAATCTCTGAAGTTTTGGCCACTCCCTTCATCTTTCTTGTCTTCCTGTTAATCTGGTCACAGAAATCACATCTAGTCACACAGAGGAGGCAGGTATCTGCCTTGTGGGATGAGAAGAAGGAGTATTCCCTCAGGGAATGACACTAGGTGGTAACTGGGGAGCAGGCAGGATGAATGCAGACCCCGACAAGCTGCCCTTTGCTATGGGTGGCCTCTGTTGTGTTGTCAGCAGAGCTGACCAGATTGGAACCTGCGAAAGATGGGGCCCTTCATGGGTGAGCGGCTGTCATACCCTTTGCAGCTGGTCACGCTGATGGGAGTGCCAGGGAGGGAGCCTGAGGAACATGCTACCCATTTTGGGAATCAGACGTGGCAGGTCTCCTGCACTTTCAGGATGACCCCTCAGCTGTTTCTTTGCGTTAACAGCAGCTTCTGTCCCAACCAGATCAAAACCAAATGCAATAAAGACAAAAGAAGGCAGGACTGGAAGGAACAGGAAAAAGCACATTGTAGTGTTGAATAATTGTGGTCCTGATCCAAAGTCCATTTAAGTCAATAAAACGTCTGCAGTTGTCCTTAATGAGCTATTGGATCAGACCGTGTTTGACTTAGTTAAAATAGAATGTGATGTCAGTGTTTTCAGTCGATATGAAAACTAAAATAAGTGGAGCAATATTTAAAATTAAAGCAACTTAGCTGTCGCAAGAAAACTGCAAGATGGGCACTCTCAGAAGAACTGTCTCTCTCTAGTTTAGTTAGGATTCCGATGAAAAGAGTACGCTTCTTGAATTGCTGATTTTGTCACAGCTGGGCTGTCTTTACCCCATATTTACGGTATTTATTTAAACCAGAGGCGTCAGGCTGTGAAGAGCTTCTCTAAATCCTATCCTGGGTGTTCAGAAAGGCAGTGGTGTGTGCAGAGCACTGCTTTGTCATGCTACAGCATGGACAGTGGTAAAGGGTGGCAGCGAGGACTTGGGTGATTTGAGAATGGCAATTCTTTCCTCTTGCCTTCGTTGCTAGTCTGTGAGCACTTGTCTGTGACAGTGGCACTTGCAATGTGTAATTGTGCTGCAGAACTCTGCCTGACTAGGTTGTGGATGCTGGAAATTGAGACATTTGAGAGATTTGGGGTTGTTCAGCCTGGAGAAGAGAAGGCTTCTGGGAGACCTTAGAGTGGCTTCCAGTATGGAAAGGGGCTCCAGGAAAGCTGGGAAGAAGCTTTTGATCAGGCATAGGGCAAGAGGGAACGATTTTAAGCTGGAAGACAAGAGATTGAGATGAGATCTTAGGGAGAAATGTTTTCCTGTGAGGGTGGGGAGGCCCTGGCCCAGGTTGCCCAGAGCAGTGGTGGCTGCCTCATTCCTGGAGGTGTTCAAGGCCAGGTTAGATGATGCTTGCAGCCCCTGATCCAGTGGGAGGTGTCCCTGCCCAGGGCAGAGGGATCGGAACTGGATGGGCTTTGAGGTTTCTCCCAACGCAAACCATTCCATGATACATTCTATGAAATTCAGAGAGTGGCTGAACAGGTTCATGAAAAACGGTCGGTGAAGGTGACTATGTAAGTTGAACGTCTGGTGGGTCTCTTCCAACCTGGTTATTCTATGATTCTAAATATCTGTGGACACATGTCCTACAGTATGAAATGCCAAGAGTACTTGAAAATATTGTACACATTTTCCTTCTTCTGCCCTTTGCCAGGTATCTGATTTTGAGACTGAGGGCTTTGATGTGGGATGTTTGTAGGAGCGAGCCTCTGCCCTCAGTTTCTTCATCTGGAATAAATGAAAAATTAGTTTTGTAAGCGTAGATGAGTGCTGTCAGTAGCTTAAGGTGAAGGTAGTTAAGCAGGATCTTTTTTCTGGTGTTATTATTTACATTTACAGTTTTTCAGTGTTGACCTTGAACACCTTCAAGCCAGAAACCCGTTATCTAAGGCAGGCTGTGGTGTTGCAAGTGGTGTGTGACATGCAACGTGGTTTCAGTGCTGACCACTGAAGGCATCAACACTGTGAGTTACACCCAGGTGGGACAACAGAAAGGAAGAGAAAGACATTAATCGTGGTCTGACTGATCTCTATGCCATAACTTGCCCTTTTTCATTTCTTGTTCTGTGTTGCCTCTTTTCAATTAGTAAAACAGATGTAATCAGGATACAGAGAAAAACCAGAACATAGATTTATCTATTATTGTTTCCATACCAAGTCAGTCATTTCCAGTCCAGAGCTTTCTGGAACACATTGCCTTCACCTATTCAATAACATCAGAGTGAGAGAGTGTAGAGCCTTATTTTTCTTGGAAGAAAGAATTATTGAAGATAAGAAGTGCATGGAAAGCCATACAGCGTGGGTATGGGTATTGCTAACTTGTTTCCAGGGTTGCTGTGCCTTTAGAATTGGTACAATTGCTACTATGTACGAGCACTAAATAAGAGTGTGAATTAAACAGTAAGTGAGACAGGAGGCGGTTTATAAATGCAGTGTGTATTTCCATACTGTCTACTTTTGCTTTCCACAAGAATTCTTTTGGCTTTTTTTTTTTTTCCCCCTAGGAATACGTAATTCTGTAGATCTAGAAGTGTCTGAATATGCTAATAAACACAATCCATCTGAGTAATTTTGAATAGTTGAATTATGTGCATTGTTAGCGCTGTTCTGCAAATATTTTCATCCCTATCAAACATACTCCCATTATCCTCCTCCCTCAAGAGGTGTTCGGAGAAGAGTTTCCTGACCAGAGGGGCAAAGATGCCAACCTCTGTTATTATTCCAGCCAGGTTAAACATCAGAGAGGGCAGGGTGACATCCCTGCCTGTGGGCAGAGGTGAGCTAATGCTGCAGGGCAGTGCTTTCTGGTTCCTGGACCGCCAACATCTGTGTGTGTGCATCTCCAAGCTTGGTGTAATGTGAGCAGCCTTTCAGTAAGGAGAAGTTTAAATCACAGTACAGCTTGTACGGACAGAGGCAGTTGTTTCTCCTAATACCCAATCTAAACCTCCCCTGGTGCCACTTGAGGCCATTCCCTCTCATCCTATTACCTGTCACTTAGAAGAAGAGGCCAACACCCACCTCTCTACAACCTCCTTTCAGGCAGCTGTAGACAGTGATGAGGTCTCCCCTCAGCTTCCTTTTCTCCAGACTAAACAGCCCCGCTTCCCTCAGCCTCTCATAATGCTTGTTCTCCAGCCCCTTCCCCAGCTTCATTCCCCTTCTCCAGATGCACTCCAGCCCCTCAGTGTCCTTCTTGCAGTGAGTGGCCGAAAACTGAACTCAGGATTCGAGGTGTGGCCTCATCAGTGCTGAGTAGAGGAGCAGAACCCCTTCCCTGGTGACAGCAGGTGTACTTTTTAGATCCTGTGTACAAGTTAGGCCGTGCATCACCTGATTCCCCTACAGAGTTGTGATCTAGAAGGGTCTTCCAAAATGTTAGAAAGTTGAAGTGCCCAGCTTTCATCCCTACCAAACTGCTGTGTGGGACAGCTGTTTCCCATTTTTAGCTGTTTGAAACCAGTTTTGATATACAGACCATTTCCTGAATGTGCTAGCAGCTTAGCACTGGAGAGAACGGTCTCCGTTCTGCCTGTGGGATGTGAAAGGCTTTTCCCACTCCATCTTTGCCTCCCTTCATTTGTAATTCTGGGAAATGTTGAGAACAGATTTGAGCCACACTTTTTTTAGCCGCACATTCTATCCAGGCTTGGATTTAAAGTTGTTTTTTTGCATTGCCTGTGTGATTTATGTGGCGAGAACCTTATCTTTACCTCTGTTAGCAGATGTGCTTCAAGGAAAGTAATCAGTTGTTGCCGTCCTCTCCTGATGATTTTCATGCAGTAGGTTTCTACAGACAGAAAATGCTGATTTGCTCAGCAAATCCTGCCTCTTTACCTGAAAGCTGGGAGCTAAACTCAAGGGCTGATGGTAGCTGTGGCTGGTAGAGCGCTGCAGCGCAGGAGCTCATTGTCTCAGCTGGGGGGTCAAGTTAGAGCAACAAAACCTGAAGACTGGGAGGTGAGGAGATCAGGCCAGGAGGGTAATGATTTATAGCAGTTTGTAAACCAGGCAGGTAGGAACTGGAACCCCAATTAAGTGCTGCTTCAGGACATGGTTTAGCAGGCACAGTGAGGCTGGGCTGACGGTTGGGCTGCATGAGCTGAGATGTCTTTTCATAGAATCATTAGGTTGCAAAAGACCTTCGAGATCATCAGCTCCAGCCATACCTATCCACTACTGAATCGTATCCCTAAGTACTTCATCTACCTGCCTTTTAAACACCTCCAGGGAGGGGGACTCCACCACCTCCCTGGGCAGCCTCTGCTGGTGCTTAAGAACCCTTTCTGTCAAGAATTTTTTCCTGATGTCCAATCTAAACTTCCCCTGACTTTAATGATTGTATGGTTCTATCCATGGATCTCGTGGTAAGGTCTGTTACTCGCAGCCAGCTCACAAATCACGCAGGACACTGCGCAGCTTGAAGTCTCCCAAGCTTCATTATCCCAAATGGGAATATGTCAGACCTCACGAGTTATGGGTTTCTACATTCAGAGCTAATGATGACAAATGCTTTTTTTGGAGAAACCCCACCCTGTTTCTGGTCCTGTGTTCTTTTTCTGTTGTTGTGCATCTGCCTACTCTCCCACTCCCCTCCCACACACCGTTTGGGGCAGCATCACTGGATATTCTGGTTTTTTTTTGTTTAGCAGCTTTCCAACACGTTTTCTCTGTTTGGGGGGAGATCGTTCAGTCTCCATTTTCACTGAACAGATCTTGCAAATTTAATCTTTGGGCTGCTGTCTGCAGAAGGATTTCCTTTTGTTGAGAGCTATGAACACAGGGCAAAGATGAGCCATTTTCTACTGTTGTTAAAAAAATCTTTTTATCCTAAACCAGAACAGTTCTTTCCTGCAGGGATATCAGGTGCATCAGGTATTAAATTGTAACATACTCAATGTTCTTCAACCCAGACTGGGTGTGTTATTTCCAAAACAATCTATTTGAAAGTAACGTGTTTTTTTTTTTTTTTTTTGCTATGTGACGATGGCACATTTTTATGTAAGGGTAGGGGGAGATGTTTATGGCCATACTGGTGAGGTCCTAGAACTTCATTTTGGCACCAGTTCTGCAGTTCAAGTGTCTGATTTCTTTTCTCTTGTGTAGCATGGGTTACAAAGTACATCCAATCCTTCATTAACTTTTGAGTTTTCTGAAAGGAAAATTATTTGAGACTGAGCTGATGAGCCTGCATGTATCAGTCACCAAAAGGTGACAGGTTGTTCAAGAATCATGACTCCTGTAAACTGTCCTGTGCATCAAACCCTACTGTGTGCACTGCTTACCTGGGCTTAAGCATTTAGTGGCTTAAGGAAACCTTATAAGAAAGCTGGGGAGGGACTTTTTACAATGGCCTATAGTGATAGGACGATGGGGAATGGCTTTAAATTGGAGGGGGGAAGATTTTCATTAGACATTAGGAAGAAATTCTTCATGATGAGGGTGGGGAGGCCCTGGCCCAGGTTGCCCAGAGCAGTGGTGGCTGCCCCATCCCTGGAGGGGTTCAAGGCCAGGTTGGATGGGGCTTGGAGCCCCTGATCCAGCGGGATGTGTCCCTGCCCATGGCAGGGGATTGGAACTGGATGGGCTTTGAGGTCTCTTCTAGCCCAAACCATTCCATGATCTAGGGAAATTGTAAGGCCTGTGATTTGATCTTATTTTCAAATTTCCTGCTTAAGATCCCATGAAAAGGTTGGGAAGACAAATCCCTTCCCACTATATCAGGAAAGTGGAGTTCTTGAGTTCATTTCTGGTTGACAAGTGATGCTGCCTGTGAGTTTCATACAACATTGAGAAGGCAAGGCAATTTCTATTAAAGAATCCAATTTTCTCCTTTATTTTACCCCTTTGGCTGTCTCCACCTGTCTCACTTTGCTGGTGGCTGTTGTTGTAGCTGCTGCTTTTGTTTTAGCAATTTGTTTTCATAGCCTAATTTCTTACAAATGGGAACAACCGTGAGAAAAGCAGGCTGTGCGTACACAGGAGCTGGAAAAAAAGGTTGGCTGGCACTCTCTACCCTGCTTCTTCCACTCGAGAAATCCATTTTTGATTGAATGCACAGATCGCCGGCTTGAACACAAAATAGATGTCTGTGTTAAAGATGCCTTTATGGTGCTTTGTAGTTCCCATATACAAGTACTCTGTGAAAATTCTGTCTTTGAAATTCGTGACATTCTCAAAACCTGCTGCTAACAAGACAAGCCATCTATAAGGATCAGTTCCACGTAATAATAAATGGTCTTGGTCTGCGTGAGCTGAAAATAACCAGGTTCTGTGGGCACAAAATCAATGTGAGGCAGGGGTTAGGCCTGGTCCGTGAGCTGTTGGCACACGGAGAACTCACAGGACATCTTCTCCTGGTTCAGTGGTGCTGTGTCATCGTGGAATTGGCAGCCATCTGGTTGAATTCTGCCTGGAGTCAAGGAATATGTTGCAGAGGGAAGCTGGCTAAGGGAATTGTCTCTTTACTTCGGTTATTTAAAGTTCTGCTCTCAGTGAGCTCCCATATCTCTAGCTTCTCTCAGGTGGTGAAGCCAGGAATGCAAAGATACCTGCTGCGTTGGAGCGTTGCAGTCCTTCTCTCCCTCTGGACCTGCCTGGAAGACACCAGATCAGTGGTCTCGGAGGGAGTTGGAATGTGATCAGCTGTTTGCCAGGGACTAACGCAAAGATTCTCTTTGTCTATGCACGCCCTGTGCCCTATTTTAATGAATAAATGCTTGATGCTAGTAGTGATAACTGCTAGCACCAGTGAAGCAGGAGCAGAGCTTTGCTGTGCTGGTTTTAGCAGGAGGATAAGCAGTGACAGAATGACAGACCCATCTGTCTCTGATATTAACGCTATAAATTAATATCCCAAGCCCAAATAATATTGGGAGGGGAGGTGAACAACATCTTGTCTCCCTCTCTTTTGGTCTCTGTTGCTCCACAGCTAAAATCATTCTACATCTTCAGCGCAGGGCTTTGTAAGTTGTGTTAGGAAGCGTTGAGAGCTGCTTCTGGTGTTGAATAATAATGAACAGCACGCTGGTTGGGATTATTTTTACCTCCGTGGAGTTGAGCTGAGTGGGGCAGGCTGAGCCCAGATTATGCTGCGTGCTTCCCCGAGCATCGTCCCCCTCCTCGTCCCCCTCCTCGCCGCGTTTGGTTTGCTGCTTAATGCAGCTCTCCTGATGCAGCCTCACGTGGCTGCATAAAGGCACAATGAGGACTTGAATATCACAAGCCGTTTCAGTGCTGCCTGCAGGTGAGCAGGCTCAGTCTCTCTGAGCCTGACAGCTTTTCCTCCTGGCTTCCTACTGACTGACTCGGCACTGAGGGAAAAGAGCGTGAGGAGGAGACGAGCTAGAAGGCGCCTGCTGGGCTCCAGCACGGATGGTTGCAGCGGCAGCAAGTCAGTAAGTCAGACTGCACCATTTTCTTCTCACCCTGCATAAACGCGATGTGAGAAGCTGAAGGGAGCTGCCTCCTCCCCCGCCTGGCGCTGATGCTGAAGTGGAGCCTTCCTCCCAGCCAGAAGACGCAGCCCATCCAGAGGAATCCCAAAAGACCTCTCCCATTTGGCGATGTGTGTTTAAAGGCTGATTTTCCTTTTTCTTTTTCATTTTCTCTGCTAAGTCTGAAGATCCAGCCTGCCAGCAGATATTTGTCGCGTGCGTGTGTGGCTGTGAGCACTTTCACACGTTCCCTGTGTGGACGTGGTTCTCGGGCTTCTGAGTTATGGGTGCTGCAGAGGCCGAAGCGGAGCCCTGACCTTTCCCGGGGTGCTGGAGGAGGAGCAGTGGATGTGGAGTACACTGTGAAGTTCTGGCTTGCAGCCAGTGCCCTTGCGGAAAAAATAAATTACCTGGATATCTGCGTGTGGTGGAAAAGGCTTCCTTGGAGGTGGTGTTTTCCTCTTCAAAATGGCTCATGCAGCCGCTTCCATCAAAAAAGTTCGAGAGTCTGAACTTGAAGAGAGGGAAAGAAACCTTGAGAAGGAAAGGAAAAGGCAGCGGAAAATCTCTAGGGCAGATCGGAAACGCAAGGTATGAGAGGAAAACCAACCCCCTTCTCCCTTTCCCCCCACACCCTTCCTTTTGGTGCAATGCTTCACAGGTGTCCATTCCCATGCATTCATTCCCCCTCTTCATTTTCCTAACCTTCCATGGTGTGTTTCCCATCTGCATCCCTTCCCATCCTCTCAGAACCCTGCTGGGGACGTAGCCCAGCTGCAGAGAGGTTAAAGTGCCACCAGTCATGGCAGCACACGGCTACCCAGGGAACGTGCCAATAAAGATGGCCCTTGGCCACAGCACTATTGCCTTCTTCCCTCCTTCCCCCAAAGGGCTGGAGATGCTTGTCATCCTTCAGAAGCCGAGGCATTCCAAGCCTCCAGCTGATCTGAAGGAGATGCCGGGGAAGGAGGTGGCTGTGTAGGTGCTTTGCAGGGTGAAGGTGCATTTCTGTACTTCACAACAGCAGTTTCCCCCCGTTTTTAGCTCCAGCTCCCACACTGCTGGCAACACTAAATGCTGCGGGTGAGCCCTGTCCTGTGCTGCTGGTTGTATCAGCCGAGCCGTGATGCAGTCGGGTATCTGTGATGGTTCCTGGGTTGCAGCTGTGAGTCAGTGTATTCACACTGCAGGTGTATTTTCCTAGCGCAGGTCTGCAATCTGTTGGGTTTTTTGCATCAGTTTGCAATCTTTGCTTCTGTCGAGGCACAGCTAGTTGGGTGCTTCGGGTTCAGGGGAGGTTTCTCCTAATTTGTAATTAACTGTTGTTTTCCTTGTGTTAGAAATGAGGAATGGCATCTCCAATTGCATTAAAAGAAAGAGAAAAATATTATTTCACTTATTTATTTCCCAGATTGCGCTGTAGTTTCCAAGAACACAAAAAAATGTACAATAGTGGAGAAAATATTGAACCCCCCAATGCCTCTGTTAAGGTTAAGCTCTAGGCCTGAATTACATTGTGCCAGTGCCTCCTCGCTGCTGTTTCTGCTCTCCCATCTCAGGAATCTCCAGATCGTGGCAGGCGTTAACTCATTCACTGATGCCCTGGTTTGAGCCATTCTTTATCAATTTCTTCTGGAAGGGATAATATCCAGAAACATAATCTTTCTTCTTTCTCTTTTCTGCTACGTTGCACGTAAACACAGATCTCTGTAAAAAGAAACAAAGCAGGATCGAGCAATGTAACATTTGAATTTAGAGCTGGGTTTGGCAGCTCTCAGGGATTTGGAGGCCATCTGCTCCCTTGGCACACCTGGGAAACGCTGAATGCGTTTTGCATTCACACTGTATGGATTTTCATCTTCTCAGCTGCAGGCTGAAATGAAATAACCAAGGCTGTTTGCTGCCGTTGAATGTGATCCTGGCTCGCTTTGTGGAGTTAGTTGAGTTGTGTTAGAATTCTCTTTATCAAAACAAAAATGCCATTCCTGGTGTGTGCGGGGCTGGGGGAGAGCTGCTTGGGGCAGATTGTGATTACAGTTTAATCCCCTAAATGGGACGCTGCAGCAGGAGGTAGTTTTTGTGATTATGTTTGTGATTGTAGATTCTCTGCAAAATAACCTTTTTTTCTTGGTATTTCTTTACTGGGTGGGTGTCCTTGCTTTGGAGGGTCTTTATTTCATGTTTGCCCAGCCCCCATTTTGGCTTCTTCTTGACGGGGTGTGGTGTTGCGCCTGATTTTCACATATCCTGCTCCCCCAATGTGTTTGATTCAAATGTGCATTCTACTACTTTAATTAAAGCTGGATAGAATTAATGCCCTCCCTTCTGCTCTCTCTTTCCCTCACTGCAAGCAGACAGGCTGAGGCTGTGTTCGAGTTGGCAGTGATGTATGGAGATGCAGGCTATGAAGCAGCTTTTCCCATCTAGGAAACACCAGTAGCCTTCGCTTAGGAAAGATGGAGAGAGCCTTAATGCTTTTGTTGCTTCTTAATATTCAGCCCCGGCACTGGCTCCTGTCTCCCCTTTACTGCGGCGGTTCATTGCTGTTATGTAAACAAGTGCTTGGCACCCTGAAGTTGCCTTCAGACAGTGCGGGTTGGGCCGGGCACCTCCCCTCCTGCTCCTTCCACGCGACACCGACAGGGACACAGGGATGAGTTTGTTTGTGTTTGTGTGCGTACGTGCTCATCCCATGCAGAATACAGAGTGTGGAGCGGGTGGTGGGGTGTGTGAATATGTGGACACACACACTCGTGTAAATACAGAATGTATATTATATATAATATTTGTATTTATGCATCAGTTTAGTGATACATAAATCATGCATAAATGCTATATCCATCTGGGAGCTATATTATATATCTGGGACTTAAATTGCTGACGAACAATAGGTATTTCTGCTGCAAAATGTAACTGTACCCCAGGATGTGCTGAGCCTTCTCCGCTTCTGTTGACTTCCCTGGAAAATGGAGGCTGTGAACAGATTGTATGTGCGGGCCCAGGGGAGACAGAATGTAAATGAGTGGTGTTTGATTGCTCTCTGCACTTCAACTCTTCTTACTTTTGGGGAATATGGTCCCAGCTTTGTCACTGATTTAAAAGCTCTGGCGTTGCGGTGGCTGGATTTTCGGTCCAACTGAGATACATTTTGTTTGTAGGAGCGATGATGAGCAGGGGGAACTGATGTTGGGTGCTGCGACTGTCTTTTCAAAGCCTCACATGGATCCATGCCGTGTACTGGTCCATGTGGTATGTGTGAAGGTGCTTTGGCCTTGGGATGGAAACTTTTCCTCTGACCCTGCAACATCCTGATTATGCAGAAGAGGATAATGAAGGGACGTGACTTTAGCCCTTCCCCTCTGCCAGCATGTCGGGCATCTGTTAGTACTGTCCCAAGGTGCTCCTAGCTTCCAGGGATGCTGCAGGGTGTGGGATCTTTGTGGCTTCGCCTCTTCTCTGGAGTATTTTGCTTATGATGCCCTGCTGTGGGGTCGTCATGTATCTTCATAGCAGTGTTACAAACCATGGCTGTAGCTTCTGTGCTTTTTGGATAGCACCAGAATCTTCTTAAATGTCATCTGTCTGCTCCCAGACACGGCTCTGGACAATAACAACTCCCTGGCCATTAGCAGAGCTGGGAAGAGGGCCAGTGTCAGCACTATCCTTGCTCAGATGATCTCTTTGCAGTCCTTAGACTTTGGTAGTTCTTAAGGATGAACAGCGTTGTTCCACACCCAAAAACTGGAAAAAGGTGTTTGCGGGCTGAAAACTGATTTCAAGGCCCTCTCCTGCGTTTTTCTGTCTTGATGGATTTTTAAAACCAGCTGACAAGAGTCAGCACTGCTCATCTTGCGTTCCGATGGGAAATGTTCGCTTTAATGCGTGCAGTCTTTGCTTGCGCCGCTGCAGAGTCCAGGCTGATGCAAATACCTGCATGTAAACAAAAAACCCCAGCGGTCTGAGATGCTGCATGAAGACCTGAATGGATTAAAACCCAGGTACTAACAGAGCAGGTGAGCAGCTTAAATAGTCAGATAGCATTGACATTTAGGCATCACTAATTCCTTAAACCTCAACTAGGATCTAAGGCCCAGTTCCACTTGCCTCTAGCTGCCTTTTGAGAGAGCTAGAACACGGTTAATTTTTTGCAGGGCAAGGAAAGGGAAACGGTGTGATTGTGTGGTGGTCACTCCCTGAGTCAGCAGCAAAGCTGGAATTACAGCCTTGGAATCCAGCTTCCTTGCTCCTGGCAGTGTGAAACACACTTGCTTTCCCCTGTTTTCAAAGCAGACAGAGCTTCCTCTCTCTTTGTGTGGCAAGCGTTTAAAAGATTTTAGGAAACCCACAAAAAGTAAAACCCCAAACGTAAAAAGCTGTTACCAAAAATGATTTTACTGCCAAATAAAACTGAATTTGAGCAGACAGATATGGTGAACTGATGCCTGTTACCTTTTATCATCTGTCATGAGGACAGAGTTTGGCCTCTGGGTTCTGCTAGCACTCAGTGAGTATTTATTTAGTGTTTAAATACACTGCTTTAAGGAAGCTCTTTAAACTTTTGTACCTTTTTTAAAGGCCAGCCTCATGAGTTCAGCATCCTTTGACGTAAAATGTCTCACGGTGTCTGGAATATTCACTGCTGCTCATCAAGAGACTGGGAAGCAATTGCATCCCAGCGAATTCTGTCCTTCAGTTGACACCCTAGGCATTGTCAAAGCTTGCACGGAGCTGCTGCTGCTGCCAGGCAGTGTCTGCAGAGTGGCAGGGATGAAGGGAGAAACACAGAGCTGCTGCAGTCAGCGGAATTCAGGTGTGTATGAGAGAGAGTCAGTGGTCAGTAAATGGCTTCCATCGTGTACGTGCAGAAAACAGGGATTGAGTTTTGTTTTGCAGAGCTTTTTCACATTACCGTCTTCTTCTCCACAAACCAAATATCAATAAGAAATGACATGTTCCAAAATTCACCTAGAAAACGATGTCAACATTTGTCTCAGAGTGGGGTGGAAAAGCCCATTCAAGCGTGCCTTTGGCAAGGGAAGTGAGTGTGTGTCATCTGGTACCTGGGCTCTGTGCTGAGGCTGGTAGCCACAAAGTTCATCCCTCTGGAAGGGGCCAAAGCTCCAGTGAGGAAGGGAGGACCACAGAGGCATTAACGAGTGCTTGAATTTTATAGTAACAAGTACCAAGGAGAGATGCAGTTCCTCACTCTTGGGCGCTCCAGAGAAGTGGTGGCTGCCCCATCCCTGGGGTGTTCCCTGGAACAGGCTTCCCTGGAGCCCCCTGACCCAGTGGGAGGTCTCCCTGCCCATGGCAGGGGTGTGGGAGTGTATGGGTCCCTTCCAGCCCAAACCATTCCATGATTCTATGCCAAATGGTCTCTCCCCTGGTGCGAAGATGCTGCAGGATCAGTGTGGAGTTCGTATGGGGCTAAGGAAGAGGAGGAGAGCATCTCACTGTTCAACCTCACTATATTTAGAGCCTTCAAGGTTTATTGCAGCTTTAACCTACTGTTTTTTTCTTTAGCACTGAGAATTTATCAGTTCCATGTTCTGCTCGTTGCCTTGGCAAACATCTTTGTGATTCACCAGAATTTCTAGATGTTTCAAATGCCTCTTCAGCCAGGAAAAAAACCCCTCTTCCTGGTGTTTCATAACGGAGTGTTTGCGTAGGTGGTGCCTATTCCTGATGCCCTTTGAGCATTCACCTTCTGTTTGCATTATGGAGCTGTTTCTTGGCATGGATGTAATACCCCACTGTTTGCTTTCCTGTAAAATGGAGCCTCTTTTGATGACACTGCATTTCATAACAGCGAGGTGTTTGCTGCTTCAGTTTGTAGAGTCCTGTCTGAGGGGCGATTCGCATGCGACTGCAGCACTGCTGGAGCTTGCAGATCCTCAGCCATGCAGGCGCTCTGACTGCATTTAACGTGCGTGTGCTGTTCAGCGTCTTTATCAGGCGAGTCAAAGCCCAAGTTCCCCGTGTATTTAATCCAAATGAGGTAAACCAGGTGGGGCTCTGCAAGGATGGCTGATAAAGCTCCATTCACCCTTCTGCAGAAACAGAGTGTTACCATAGTGCCAGGTGTCGTTATTTCTCTGCTCTTCTTTGAGAAATTTGCACTGCTTTCCATAATAAAACTGGTAGCAAATAGACAATATTCCAAAATAAAGCAAGCCAGAAGTTGTAGTAAAGGCTGATGATCTCCAGCTCCCTTATGTCTGATGGGAAAGGAGCAATCTCACAGCATCATTAAGGTTGGAAAAGCCCTCTAAGATCATCCAGTCCATGCTCCATCCCAACCCACCATGCCTGCTAAACTGTCCTGAAGCCCCACATCTACATGGTTTTTGAACACCCCTCCCTCCAGGGATGGAGACTCTACCGCTGCCTTGGGCAGCTTCTGCCAGTGCTTCACCCTCTTTCAGTAAAGAAATTTTTTCCAATATCCAATCTAAACCTGCCCTGGCACAACTTGAGGCCGTTTCCTCTTGTCTTACCACTTGTTACCTTGGAGAAGAGACCAGCACCCACCTCCCTACAAGTGTGTGAAAGGAAGCTGTAGAGAGCCTCCTCTTCACCAGACTAAACAACACCAGGTCCCTCAGCCACTCCTCTACAAGTTTAAATTTGGCATGAGGAATACTGGGTTTGGGACACCTGACTTACTGGAGCCTTCAGGGCTGCTGCTTGGTTGGCAGCTCGAGCATGGCTCCTGGTAGCTGGGGCTCCAGTTCTCATCTAGCCATGAGCAGATGGAGCAATACAAATATGTGCATATGTCTCTGCTTCTTTCTCCCACCTTCCTTCTCCTGATGGAGATAAACTGTCAAGCTCACCGCTTTGTTGTGTTTGATACTGGATACAGGAGGAGGAAGATGTGTTCCTGGCATGCTCAATCTGTCTTTCTGCCTTGTACAGCTTGCCTGATGCAGTTTGATGTAATGATGCTTAAGGTTTTACAACTGAATCGCCTCATAGTATGGTTGTTTCCATAAAGCCGTGAAAGTGTCCAAAATGCCCAAGTTATCATCTCTCCCCCCATTTATTTCGGTACAAAGAGCTTTTGCTGAACTTGAGAAAGAGCAACCAGGAGAGAGGAGAGATGGCAGCACTTGCCTGTGGTGACTGCACCTGTCCTGGTTTCTACAGATTTAAAAAGGGTAGATCCCAATTATCAGGAGCTAGCAGTGATTTAAAAAAGGGAAATATTGAAGGAGATTATTGCTGTTAAAGTTTTATGGCTTTTTGTTTGGTTTTGTTTAATCTTCTCATAAAATGTCTTGTTGTGTCCTTTATGTTGGTGATATTTTCTGCACCACTGGAAGAATTATTGCATTGTGTTTGGGCAGGTTTCTGTTAAGCAATTAAAAAGTGTTTTAAGGGAGGTTTTACCAGTGGAGGTGAAGAGCTAAGAAAGTAATGTAGATGTCAGATGTTAAACTGGGATGTCAAGCTTTTAGGAACCTGGCTTCTGTAATTCAGTGCCTCGGGCTTTTCCATTGAGCTCCTGGGGAAAGTTTGGCACCTGCACTAATAGTGGCATACGAGCATTGAGTGATCATACTTTAATGGCAAGATCTGGAGCCATGCCCCAGTGTTTATATTTGGCAGCCTATAGCGCATCCAGAGCTATAGGGAAACAGTGAGTGTGTCCGTCAGCGGTGCCGTACGATTGCTGCCACTCGGGCAGCGGGCCTTTCCCCGAGATGATGCCCTCTCCAGCAAAGCCTCGCAGCCCAACGGGAGCGCATTGCTGTGGGAAGTGTCATGAGCTGCAGCTGCCTTGTGATGGGAGTTGCTTTTCAGTCTTTTCTTTGCAAACTCGTTTCTTGGTATGGCTTCAGAATTGAAACAAGCATGTTTTTGTAAATACGCCTTTCTTGGTCAAACATGTATTTGGAAATAAGTGTTCGTGTACAGTCTGGGATGCTGCCTGGTGTTTAACTCCTGTATGATGACTTTAAAGCGTTTTTAAAACTGAGTATTGATGCCTAATAGGTGAGTTATTGTGTGAATTGGGACTGGCAGCCACCCCTTCAGTCCTGGCCATGTTCAAGTTACGAACACACATTGGGGGAAGGGATCTTCGTTAGACATGCAGTGTCGTGCTGAAGATATCATGACAAATAGGACTAAAGAAAGCTCAGACCTGCTCTCGGTAATTAAGGGCTTTAGAATCATAGAATAACCAGGTTGGAAGAGACCCACCGGATCATCGAGTCCAACCATTCCTATCAAACACTAACCCATGCCCCTTAGCACCTCGTCCACCCGTGCCTTAAACCCCTCCAGGGAAGGTGACTCCTGACCCCCTCCCTGGGCAGCCTCTGCCAGTGCCCAATGACCCTTCCTGTGAAGAATTTTTTCCTAATGTCCAGCCTAAACCTCCCCTGGTGGAGCTTGAGGCCATTCCCTCTTGTCCTGTCACAGAAAACTTTCTCCTTTCAGTATTTTCGTGCTTCCAGTCAGGATACAGAACACGTTCCACAGTAGAGACTTGAACTCTTTCTTATTTAGGAACAGATCCCCTGGTGTTGGAATGTTATTAGCTGTAGGTCAACACCACCAGACCTGTAGTGTTGTTCAGGTGCAATGGAAACCTTTGTTCCCTCCAGGATCTGGTTTTGTCCTGACAAAAGAGCGTGTGAGTTCCCAGTTTTAATTTTTAAGAAATACTTTGCATTTCTGTGAGCTTGTCACCAACTTTATATGAACTTGCTATTTTTTTCTTCCTCTCTTTTAGTAAATCGCTACAGTTGGTTGTAAAATGCATTTTAATACTTTACTGACTCGACTCTGTGCTCGCAAAATATCTTGTGTGTTGCTTTCTGAGAGTGGAGGTGTTACTTTAAGTTTATTTTAAAACAATTCCTGTTCTCTTCGTGGATTGCAAGCAATTCTTTCTGTGCAGGCGTTGTGGCTTAGTTTCAATCCCTGACAAACCTCTCTTTCCTGGCTGAAGCCGCTTCTTTAGGGGAAGACACATGGTTTGCAAGAACTGCTTTCCTGTACTGAACTATATCCCAATGGACGCTCCTGTTAGCAACCTGTTGGTAATCCTTTAGCCTTAGACAGCTAAAATCAGCATTTGTGTTCCTCACCACTTGCCCAGGTTTGAGCAAGAGCAGATATTCCACGCTGTTGCACAATTCTATTTAGCGTTGGTGCCTGTAATACTGGTCTGACCAATGTAATTGAGTGAATTTGAGGTGGTTCCCAGCAGCGGCACAAGGTGCTCACATGATGGCACTGCTCAAGGGTTTCTCTTGGGTATTTATAAAAGTTCCATCTGTTGTAAATAGATCTAGTGTTTTGCTGATAGTTTATCAGGGTTTGGTTCAAACCCTGTTAACACTCGTTCCTGTATTGAGATCTCCCACGTATAGGTCAATGCAGATTAATTGCTCGCTACCCTTTTAAAAGTGACTGAAGACAAAGGCTGCAACTAAAAAATCCTCTGTAATCGCCATCTGTTTGTTGATGATAATGAAGAATTCAGCACGTTAACCTCTTCAAAATATAGCAGATCTATTAGCTGCTTCAGAAAGAGGCAGTTTTAGGGAATGGAGCCTAAAGAGGTTCCAGGGGACACATTTGGGAGTCATCTTACAATCATAGAGTGGTTTGGGTTGGAAGGGACCTCAAAGCCCATCCAATGCCACCCCCTGCCATGGGCAGGGACACTTCTCACTGGATCAGGGGCTCCAAGCCCCATCCAACCTGGCCTTGAACGCCTCTAGGGATGGGGCAGCCACCACTGCTCTGGGCAACCTGGGCCTCCCCACCCTCACAGGAAAACATTTCTCCCGAAGATCTCATCTCAATCTCCCCTCCTTCAGCTTAAAACTGTTCTCCCTCATCCTTTCCCTCCACTCCTTGATAAACAGCGTCTCATCCTTGAGCAGAATTCCTAGTGTATCTGGTAGGAAATGTATTGTGGATTCCATTCCCTTTCTCATGAAGAGAAAGAAGGAAGAGAAAGGGAAAGGGGAGGAGAAGTAACACCAGATTTAGCAAGTTATCCTGTTTGCAGGCACACTGGAGAAGTGCATGGAGGCTCATTGTGTGCAAGGGAGATGGGTTGGATTAGGTCATGAAAAACTGCAGTGTTTGATAGTTAGACAATATTAATGTGATGCTATTACTGTGTGTGGTCTGGGGAAGGGTGTGGATTTTTTTTCTCCCCCCTGATAATTTAGGTCTGCATTGTCTTTATTTCTGCCTGTAAAATAAAGCCAGTGTGGAGAACCAGTGTTCAACCAAAATGGATGTAGGTCTTGTTTCTCCAGGCTGAAAGTAAATGATTTCAGCCTATAGAACCATAATGACAAACCTTTCTAGGCTGTTTTAGGTTTAATAATTTAAGCTTGTTTTCAATTATTTACTATTCCTGGCTTATGCTCTGTTGGGATGTCTAACAAAGACATGTCACCGCTCCAAACCAGTGAAGCTGACAACGCAATAGGGGGCTTGGACAGCTGAAAGCCAGTTAGTGCCTCTGTGCTCAGGCCAGGGCTTAATCGGGAACGCTGGCGCTTGCTGAGCCTTCTTACTCCCCTGCTTCATCTCTTTTTAAAGGCACCAAAGCAGCAGAGAGGAAAGAAATTCCATACACTGTGTTAATAATATTGACACTTCTTTAGCAATAAGAGGCATTAATTAGGATTTACTGATGAGCAGACCTTCAGGCCCCAGTCAGCTCACAGAGGGGACTTTAGCTGCTCCTCACATAGTGTCCCCTCTAAACCCTTGACCAACTTTGTGGCCTCCTCTGGACGCTCTCCAGTAGCTTCATATCCTTTTTATACTGTGGTGCCCGAAACTGCACCCAGTGCTCAAGGTGAGGCTGCTTGTCGCTGTTGGGAAGTGGTTATTGAAATAAGAACATCAACCTCTCTCATTATAAAACTTAAATTTTTGCACTGAATTGAAAGAAACCCACAAGCTCTATGGAACGGCAAAAGGGAAAAAACCAGTTATTTTCTAATTGATGCCTATTTCTTTTTATGTTGCTCATGGAAAAGGTCTTGTATTGATAGATACCTTGGGAAAATGGTTTGGTAGAGCAACATCGTTCTGCAGGAGGAATTCAGTAAAATTTAAAGCACTGATGTGAGCCTTAAATGGGAGCGTGCCTGCAGTGTGCCGAGCAGGCTGGGCTTCAACGATTATGGAATCATTTTGCAAAATGACATTTGCTGGAGGAAAAAAAAAAGTGAATTACAGTTAGAAAAAAAAAATAGGCACTATTTTGACTGGTCAGTGGCAATCACAATGATGCATGGAGACTCCATAGCAAGTGGATGCAAGATGTGCCGCATCCTCAACGCTGCTCCTGAGGTTTCCGTGGAGAAGCCAGCCTTCACCCCTGCCACCACACGTGCTGTCTGCACCGCTCGGCCCAATTGCACTTGGCAGCTGCGGCGAATGACCACTGCAGTGAGGTTATTTTTAGGGCGACCAAAAATTCCCTGAGCTGTATTTTATTTCCTTTTCTTAATTACCATAAGGCCAACTCAGAGCCTGCAGTGCTGTCTGAAAGGTGGATAAACCACCCAGGCGCTTCTTCAGTCATGATTTATTTACTACCTTCTCCTTCCTCAGGTACAGGTGCCAGCAATAGGTACTCAAACAGAGCTGTCTTCTTGTGCACGGTGAACGATGAGGACTTGAAAAATGTCTCCCAAAGAAGCGGAACTGGGAATCTCTCAATCTGAGCTGTGCACAGAGCTGGCTCCATTATGGAGCTCTGCAGCAGGAGTTCTCCCAGGCTAAAGGAAGTCTGTGTGTGGCGTTTTCACAGACTTGGAGCTGTTCAGCCCTCTGATTTGATGTTTGGGTACCTTGTGGGCATTGCCAGTGAAAATGCCATCAGGGAAGGAGCTCAGCTAGGATGCAGTTGTTTGCTGAGGTGAGGTGATGCCAGGACAACTGATGTGGGCTGGAGGCTCCTGTGTAGCTCAGGGTTATGCTGAGGAGTTGTTCCTGCTGCAGTTGTTTTGAACTGTTTTTTCACCAGTGCTCTGATGGAAACTTTAGCACGTTTGCTCTTAGTAGTGCTTGGTAACTTCATTAAACTGGGGGCGATTCTCCAAGGATGGCTTTGGGGGAACCAAGGTATTGCTTCACGTTACAAATCTGTAGGAAGCAAAAAAAGTCAATTAACGTTGGGTTTCTGTTTATCTCCATTTAGCCATTTTGTAAATCATCTGCGTGGGTTTAGGAGTACAGATTCTTTAATTTCAAGCAATAGAATCATAGAATGTTCTGAGTTGGAAGGGATCCACAAGGATCATGGAGTCCAACTCCCGTCCCTGCACAGCACAACCCCAACATTCACACCGTGGGGCTGAGGGTGTTCTCAAAATGCTAGTGGAACATTGTCAGGCTTGGCGCCGTTTCTGCTTCCCTGGGGATCTGTTTCAGTGCTCCACCATCCTCTGGGGGTAGAACCTTTTCCTAATATCCAACCCAGCCCTCCTCTGGCACATCTTCTTGCCATTCCCTCCGGTCCTATCGTTGGTCACTAGAGAGAAGAGCTCAGCGCCTGCTCCTCCTCTTCCCCTTGTGAGAAACTGTAGATCATGATAAGGTCCCCCCTCAGTCTCCTGTTCTCCAGGCTGAACAGACCAAGTAACTTCATCTGCTCCTCTTATGGCTTCCCCTCTAAACCCTTTATTTCACTAATAATCCATCTTTATTATATAGTCTCTACAGAGGTGTAGTAACAATCATTGGTCCAGAAGCCTGAAATGCAGAAAGTGGTATTTGATTGGTTTTAAATGTAGATAATGAGACCAACTTTAATATGCAATGTTATTGTGATGAAAAGGGAATGTTTGAGAGGAACCAACCTCCCTCTGGAAAAAGGTGTTGAGGTGGACAGGGATAATGTGGAGACAGGGATTTGTAATTCAAAGTTGTAAAAGAACACTTGGTTTTGTAACAGTATGGAATATTATCTTAACACATTGAAATCCCTGAATGATTTGTTAATGATTTAAATAGATTTAGGATTGTGCCCAGAAGTTACCAAGCAGGAGATAATTCACCTCCTATTTTGTAACCACCTGAGCGCTTTGTAATTTCAAGTGTCATTGGTGAGAATTTGTTCACATTCTGTGGGGCAATGAGAGATGAGTTCTGGTGGAAAACAATGTTAAGCAAATACACCTTGAGGACCAAAATGTTCTTTAGATAAGTCTGTTCTGTGCCTTGTGCTGTTCCCATCACCGCAGCATTGGCATGAGGAGAGCTTTGATGTCTTGAAACTATTTATAATCTTAATAGGCTTCTAAAGATAATGAGTAAAATAATTAGAGAAGCAGAAAGAGCTTGAAAATCACAAGTGGAATTGGAGAGAAGTTTGTGAAGGCAGAGAAATAAAGTGAAAGTGGCTTTTCCCAACCCCGGGAACTCGAGATGTTCGTATGCTGTCGATGTGATGCCTTTTGAAGGATGAATGTGCTTGTGTCAGCCTTGCAAAGGTGCTAGTCTGCTTCTAACCCATTTGAACATAATTTCTGAATATTCTTCTCCAGTTTTACATTTGAAAGGAATTTCCAGTCCTTGAGATCTGTGGTCTGTTAAGTTTGTGTGGGTAATAATTAGGCGGTTTAGGAAGGGTCTTGTGAAAATGGTTTGCTGCCTATTTTAGCTTATAGTCATCATGGCAGCATATATGGAACTGAGAGGTTGGATGGCTAGATTCGATGGGACTTCAAGCCCCATGATCCACAGGGAGGTGTCCCTACCTGCGGCAGGGGGTGGAACTGGATGGGCTTTCAGATCCTTTCCAACCCAACTCATTCCACGATTCTAGGATTTATCGGAAGTGTCCCACATAGAAACGCTGGTGACCTTGCTGCTTCCAGGAGGACTGGGGATGCCTGACCACTGCCAGAGGAAGCTATGGGTTGTAGAGCAGCCGGCTGACAGAACTGCTGTGGGATTTTCCTTCTTTGATTTTTGCCCTTGACAGTCCTTTAATGGAAGAGGGAGTCGGAGCAGGGACTGGGAGCCGACTGCCTGGCCCAGGGATAAACCGATCCTTTTGAAATCCAAAGGCAGAGATGGGGTTGATTTCAGTGGGTGCAGGAGGAGGCTTATGGAGAATGGATAAGAATAGCCAAATATTCATTTAATCAGACAGCTGCTTCCCATGGCTGCGGTGTTGATGTCCTCCCATAAATGAGTCATCTTTGCAGCAACACAGAAAGCATTTCATTTGTCACTTTGAATGCAGTAGGACTTTTCAGAGCTCTCGCGTAGGATCTGAGGGCTTTCACTTAATGTTCATTTTGCCTGGGAAACATTTGCCTCTTCAGGTGTTTTGTTACACAAAAATCACTTGGCTTTAGAGTATCATTGCACAATATGTAAACTTCTGCTTAGCTGGATTGTGGGTTTTTTTGGCTATTGTTTACCCTGCCATATAAAGAATATATGTATTTTTTTCCTGTTAGTTTTACTCATCTGAACGTAAAATGGAAATTCAAGTGGGAATTGTAGTTTGTCTGATCCTTTGTCAGTGACCTTAACAACAGGCTGAGGTCTGATTCTGGCAGGAGTTTCTTATTCTACTTTGCAATACAATTAATAATACTAAGGCAAGTATTATAATTATGTTAAGGTTTGTAAGTATTGTTATTAACATTTTGCTTAGAAAAACAGCTGCTTTACCAGAAATCTGGCAAATTTCATAAACATTCGTATCTACTGCTTCACTTTGACATGGAATCAGAGAATCATAGAATGGTTTCGGCTGATAATGACCTGAAAGCCCATCCAGTTCCAACCCCCTGCCATGGGCAGGGACACCTCCCACTGGATATGGGGCTCCAAACCCCATCCAACCTGGCTTTCAACACCTCCAGGGATGGGGCAGCCACCACTTCTCTGAGCAACCTGTGCCAATGTTGATATAAACCATTAAACTATTGATTTATAGCCATTTATATCTCAAGTATAGAGTGTATTTTACATTTGTTCTGAAAGATTGGGTTCCTGGAAGTACGAGTATCATAGGAAATCTAGTGCAATATTCCATAAAATACAGAGTTTCTTCAAGTGAGATTGGAATCTTGTTTCCTTTTCTCTGCTCAGGCTGGCTGTGTGAAGAAGTGCTGCTCTCTGATGGAAAGGGTAACAGGAGTCAGAGCTGGGGAAACTGGAATCCAATTCTGACCCTGCCTGTTAACAACTGCACTTGCCTAATTGGAAATGTATTCATTTTCCATCCTGTGTCATGGAAATTTTATGTGTCTCTATCCCATTTGATGCTATAAAGCTGCTGTTGGAGAGACAAGCTGGAAATGCAGTGTTGGGAGAGGCATTGGAGAGGGGAGTGATTTCTGGAGGCTTATGACCTATTTTCCGTCTTGTCATTGCCTCTGGGCCAATCTTTGGTGCTCGGCTATGAATAAATAAGCTGAAGCAGTGACAGAACGGGGCTGGAGAGAAGGGATACAGATGTGAAAAGACGCTCTGAAATGGAATGGTGCTGTTTTGTGAGGGATGTAACACTTGGTTGCTTGACTTGACTTCTGCTCCTACCCAGACTCCAGCCACTTGCACACAGAATTGAGGGCTTGGGGTAGGGGAGTGGGCATTGCCAAGGGTTTCTTCGATTCTTGGGGCACTGTAGGACATAGAGGATAGCTCAGTCACGTAGTTTATCTGGTAATGAGCAAATATTAGCTTATGATGTAACACAGAAATTAAAATGCTGCCAGCACTTCTATTTCTTGCTAGCAGTAAATCTCACTGACATTATTCATATGGTTGATGCTTCTGTTGTTGTTCATTTTAATTGACTTTTATAGGGTTTACTGGCATCGAATTGTGGTTCTGTCCTGTTTGATGAAGCTATAACCTAGGCAGGACCCCTCAAAGACTGCAGTGTGAGGACAGCACAGGTTTTATTAATATATACTAGAAGATCTGCAACCTCAGTTTGACTAAATGTAACACCTATAAATCTGGAGGCCAGAACTGCGGACTTAAGTTCTGTTTTGAAGGAACCTTGCTCAAAGCAATGCACTTCAGTCCTGATCTTGGATACACACGGACCTTGATGATGCTTCTCAGTCCATCCTTGGGTGTTTCTAAGCAGTGTGGTGGGTGGTGGGCTTTTCTGGATGGCTGATAAACTGCATGAAGACATGTTTTCAGTCACAAGATCTTGAAAGGTGTATTTCGATCTGTGTACGTGGTTGCAACAATGACAGTTTATTTGGTGCCATTGCACGCATACTTGTTTGTGATGCATCACTGTCCCTCCTTTGGATGATCTATGTGACGATAAGGGCCAAATTGTTTGCATACAGAACCCCAGATTCTTGATTGCACTCTGTAAAACTCTTCTGATTATAGAGAATGGCTTTTGGAAGGTTGTCATCTTCTATTTGTCATCTGTTAAAAACTACTCCAGTGTGGGGACAGAAAAAATGTTAGGTAGGAGTGATAGAAACCCAAGCTTTCAGATACTGTTGGCGTACGTGGAGCATCGTGTGTAACTTTGCATTCCATGACTCAGTCTTCTTCAAAGGCTGGAAAAATAAGCCCTTTAGAGTGTGCTCCAAACAGGATGTCTCTATGCGCCTGCACGAGGCCTTATCGACTTGTTAAAGCCAGGTATTTGGAGTCAGTGACACTGGATTCTGTTTTGGTACTTAAAATGAGCCAGTCGTGTGGTTAGTTGAGTGCATCTAACCCACGCTGTACTATTGCAGAATAGAAAAATTACATTAAATGTAAGTCCATTTTGCACAGAAAGGTCGTTATCAATATCAATACAGATATACTCAAGGTGCGTGTATGTGTGTGCGTCTCTCCATCTGTCAGTGTGCATTGCCCCATATTATTGTGTGAACTGGAGGGTATTAGATATAGTTTTCTTTCTTTGATTCTATTTTAGCCATAAAGAGCAATTTACTATAACAAATAGCTTAATCATAGACTCATAGAATGGTTTGGGTTGAAAGGGACCTCCAAGCCCGTCCAGTTCCACCCCCTGCCATGGGCAGGGACACCTCCCACTGGATCAGGGCCTCCAAGCCCCATCCAGCCTGGCCTTGAACCCCTCCAGGGATGGGGCAGCCACGGCTGCTCTGGGCAACCTGGGCCAGGGGCTCCCCACCTTCAAGATGAAGGTATTTTCTTATGCAGATCAGTAGGAACACTCGTTATAGCAGATATATTCGGTGGGCCCTGAGATCATGGACAGGCAGAGGATGCAAAATAAAGAAACGGAGTAAATGAACAATGGGGATGTACTGAAGAACCTCTGTAATTCTGTATCGCAGCAACTGGTAATTAAGTGGGAGAGAACAAGCTAGAAGCAGGGGTGCGATGCTAACGAGAGATGCGTCATTCTGTGAGGATTCCCTAAGAATATCCTTTTTTTTTCTTTAATTGCCAAATATAGAAATGGAAAAAATGTTGCGTGTAATTACATCTGGTGCTCGCTTTTTTTAAGCTTAAGCTGGTAGGTGACACTGAAATTCATGTTTCTGTGTCCTCTTTTCAATTCCTTGGAGCATTTCTTAGGTTTCAAAGGCCCCAGTCCGCCTCTTCCTATCACCAGAATGCCTGCCTGGTCACTGCCTTTGAGGCCGGAGGATGCTTCTCTACCCAGGAAAGAGAAAGAGAGAAAGACTAGTTTTATACAGGCATAATTTCAAAATGTATTTAATACTAAAAGAAATTATGCTTTTTATTTCATCTGCCAGCTTTCCACAGATAAACTGGTTTGCCTGGTTCCACAACAGGGCTAGTGACGTCGTAGAACTCTCAGTTCCCAGCTCTGACATCTTGCATCTGTTAGGCTGTAACTGGGTTCCTTCCTCCTGCTTGGACAGAGCTTTGGGGAGGATCAGTTAATTACAGACCATTTATCTCTCTGAAGTTTCAGTGCAAAAAATATTCAAATCTTTTGATGAAGTAACTTTTTAAGGAAAAAATAATCGATTTTAAAAACCAGTACTGCTGTTTTCAGTGTAAGGGGATGGTTTGCATTGGGAGAAATCTCAAAGCCCATCCAGTCCCGCCCCCTGCCATGGGCAGGATCACCTCCCACTGGATCAGGGTCTCCAAGCCCCATGCAACCTGGCCTTGAACCCCTCCAGGGATGGGGCAGCCACAGCTTCTCTGGGCAACCTGGGCCAGGGCCTCCCCACCCTCACAGGAAAAAATTTCTGTCTAAGATCCCATCTCAACCTTCCTTCTTTCAGCTTCAAACCCTTCCCCCCATCCTATCTGATCTCTGATCAGGAGCCCCTTCCCAGCTTTCCTGGAGCCCCTTTCAGTACTGGAAGCTGCTCTAAGGTTTCCACATGTTTAACTTTACCTTTCACTTCTCATTCAATTAATGAATTATTTTAAACTACAGCTGAACAGAAGATGCATCGTGTGGAAAACCATTATGTATGGTGTATACTGTCTTCTATATGGTATATGTGGAACATCTATTCCCTCAACAAACTGGTTATACATGAAATAAGTTTCGTCTTTGAAAGTTGTATAAAATCTGTAAGACATGAGACTGAAACTCAAAGTAAAAGGATCGGTTTGCCATTCTTCCTAACACAGTGGAAGCATCCATGCAGTGCTTTTGTGGGGAAGGGCACCAGAGCGGTCCGGCAGGCTGAAGGGGAGCTGTTTCTCTCCATTCTGCATGCCAGTAACAAGGAATTAAGAGACTGGGATTTTCAGAGTCAGCGGTGATCTCCTGCTGTTGTAGTCAAAAGAGAAGATGGAATGATTATCTTAGAGAAGAGGATTGAGGCCTTACTTGGATATTCCAAATTCTGAATGAGATCACTTTGCAAAATCCCACGAGATGGCTTTAAGGCAGAATTAGTACCCGTCTGCGTTAAGGAACAAACATTAGAGCTAATCAAGGGCCCGATATTTGATGTAGGTTTAGACTGAACTGCCCAAGACAAATAGATCCCAGGTAGAGCTTGCTGGCACAGAGTCAGTGGTGTTAACGCATGTGTTTCTCTTCTGGTGAGTGTTTCTCCTTGGAAAACACAAGATCGAGGCAGGGCTGAGAAAGCAAAGAAATAGCAACTGTAGTTTTTGAGAAAAATAGGCGTGTGATCCATAAAGTGCAAGGGGATCTCTATCAAACAGAGTATGATAATCTGGTTTGGTTTTATCCCCATGTCACACCACGCATCCAAAAGCTCCCAGACACTGAGAAGGCGCCATTGTAACTGTGCAAAGGAAGGATGTGCCACATTTTAAGATATCTACAGAATGTGGGAGCCTCAGTGGCTTGCATTCGGAGGAAGGGCCTTGTAAATCCTCCAGGGAGCCATGAGTATTTACCAATAACAGCGATTGCATAGCTTTTTAAAAAATGTAAGTGTCATTTTAAACTTTTCTTTCCATGAAACCATCTTTTCCTGGTTCCATCCCACCTGTGCCCCTCTGGGATCTGAATATAACTCCAGGTTATCTATTTGCTACTTCTCCTAGAGATACAAAGCCATATGGTACTGCTTGGATTAAGAGCTCTGTGGCACTGTCCAGAGAGGGTCGTTAGGCTTAATGTGTTGAATGATTCGCTGTCTAAAGCAGAGCAAAATGATTTGTCCTCTTCAAAATGGATCAGAATAGATTTTTTTTTTGCATTGGATTTGGATTATTTAAATCAAAGAGGGTTTGATGCAAGGTCCTCTGTAGCAGGTAACTGCTTGGGTTTCAGGAGTTGTTTGGTGTGGCCTGTGTGACCAACAGGGTAGCAGAAGAATGAAAAAAATGCATTTTGGGGAAATAATAATCATATCAGTGCTGTTATTGTGAAATATAAAGGAGCATAAATGATAAATAAAGGCACAAATCATCAGTGTGTGTAAGCTGCGTGAGCTCAGGATCTGACCCTAAGTAATCGCCAGAAAGAAGTCAAGTTCCCATCCCTGCAGGTGTTTAAAAGCTGGGTGGATGCGGTACTCGGGGGTCTCATTCAGTAGTGGACAGGTACAGTTGGACCCGATGACCTAAAGGTCTTTTCTAACCAAACAATTCTATGATAAGTGAGCAGTGTAGTACTTAACTTTCCCACAGAAGAATCTGTAAAAGTGAAAGACTTTGCATTTAGAAAACGTTCCCAATTTCATGAAATGTTTGGAAAAGTGAAAACAGAAGCCGGTGACAGAAAAACTGCTGTAATGAGGCGAGCGAGTTCTGGTTGGTGATGATGTTATAATCACTACATGGTTATTTTTATTCTTGGTGATGTTATGGAGCAAAACGTGTGCACAAGTGTGATAAAAGTACAATGTCACAAGTGCAAAACCATTGCTTTCAATACTATTTTTGTCTTTAACATTCATCTTTTGGGTGGTAAGGCTTCTGATATTTTCACACTGGGTTTTGTGTCGCCTCAGGCAATGCTGTCTGTTTTTATCTTTGGGGTTTGTTTTCCATTTTTAATTGACAGGACTTTCCAAGTGTTTTACATCTGTATTCCGTGTTTTTGTTCGGTGCTTGAAACCCGTGCCTTTGTGTTCTGGTGTCTGATGGGATAGATTTGCAGCCCAGACAATAGCAGCAAAAAAGAGCATGGGAACGTACAACAAGTTCCTCCACAAAGGCTTTGAATCCCACATGGTAAGGCGGATACTTTGTTAGGATATGATCTCCTAACTTAATCTGGCAAAACATGAACATGATTGCTTCCTGAGTAATTTGCCCTAATGGCTTTGAACCCTTGTGACAAACAACAGTCATACTCTTGGAAGGCTCTGGCACAAAGCTTATCCATCGCTATCCATCAGATGGCTGCCCAGATTGTGGCTTTCTGCGAGCGTTAGTTCAAAGGAATCCTTGGGTTTTGCTTTTTCCCTTGAGCTGGTGCCTTGTTCTGCTCTCTTCTGTGTTTTGCACTAAGTTCATTTCACACTAAGTAGATTTCTCTATCCAAGGATTTCTAGTTCCAGAACCTCAGTCTAATGAACAGTAGTCGAGTTAAGCTTTTGGTGGGGTTCCTTCTTGCATGTGTTTCTTTTATAGCAACATGAAGAAGTCATGGCAATGTGTATATGCTGTAATATTATAGCCTAGTGCTTGGAAGAGCTGGAGACGCTTAGGGTCAGCTCAGTAGGGGAAGGCTGGCCTTGCAGGAAAATTTCAGTTAAAGGCAGTTTCTGCTTTCAGTGTTTTGGGAACCATCGAGTGCAGTCACAGAATCACAGAATAACCAGGTTGGAAGAGACCCACCGGATCATCGAGTCCAACCGTTCCCATCAAACACTAAACCATATCCCTCAGCACCTCGTCCACCCGTGCCGTAAACCCCTCCAGGGAAGGTGACTCAACCACCTCCCTGGGCAGCCTCTGCCAGTGCCCAATGACCCTTTCTCGTCATCGTGACCAGTCACGATGGTTGGGGCTATGGTTGTTCTCAGCACAGTCAGCGGGTGTCTGAACCTGCCCAGAATGAAGGAGTAATGTGTGCGTGTATTAAATTTTATAAAGGTAAGGTGTAATTTTAACATGAGATGAAGCCTGTGCTTGTTCTTTTGCCATTTTACATCACCTGGAGTCCTGCATTCAGTTCTAGAGTCCTCAGCACAGGAGGGATGTGGATTTGTTAGAGTGAGTCCGGAGATGGCCACAGTGTTTATCTGGGATCTGGAGGACAGGTTGGGGTTGTTCAGCCTGGGGAAGAGAAGGCTCCAGGGAGATTTTGGAGCAGCTTCCAGTACTGAAAGGGGATCCAGGAAAGCTAGGGAGGGGCTTTTGATCAGGAGTGCAGGGATAGATCAAAGGGGAAGAGTTTTTAGCTGAAAAAGGGGAACTGCCCAGGGCAGTCATGACTAACCCATCCCTGGAGGTGTTCAGGGCCAGGTTGGATGGGGCTTTGAGCAGCCTGATCCAGTGGGAGGTGTCCCTGCCCTGGCAGGGGGTTGGAACTGGATGGGCTTTTAGGTCCCTTCCAGCCCAAACTATTCTGTGATTCAATGGTTTTATAGTTTGGGTTCTGTTCAGTTCTGTACGAGCACATAACCACAGAGCCACTGTTCTGTGCGCACTCCTGTCCACCGTGCCCTCACATTCATTATGCACCAGAGCACCCGAGGCCTTTCAGAGGAGCCGAACGATCCCATCCAGGAGCGTTCATCAGTGGAGGCAAAACATACAGAGCTATTTAAAATCTATTAACCCCTCATGGTAATTAGCCCGGAGGACAAACCTATACAGATCTATAATAAATCAATTAAAAGGTCACTGGGGAGTGCTTGCGCTCTGGTTGTGACTGGCACTGCCGGGAAGGGCGGCTGGGCAGAAATCAATGGGATGCTCTGGACGGGTGCCTGCTGACGTGTGTGGCCGTGCCGGCAGCAGTTTGAAACCCCAAAGCAAAACACGTTGGCTTGAGGTTTCAGTTCTTTGCAGATCACGCTGTTTGTCAGGAATTTGGGGCTTAAGCTTTTCAACTCTGCTTGCGGAGTGCGTGTGCGTGCAGTGTGTTACCTATGGACAAGCAGGTCGTCACCGTTAGCTCCGTCACCTCCAGCTGTTCCTGGAGCATTTGAAAACTGGTGATGATTTCTCAGCCAACCTCGTGGGATTTTTCTTCTGGTTCAGTTATTTTTTTTAATTCTGCAGTGGACTTCTGTGATAATGGGTAGATTCCAAAAGGCAATCCTCAAAATTGTTTTTAGCCTGCTGGGAACAATTATGATAACTAAGTCAAACCTAGAGGGAATGTCCTTATTCTCAAGTTTGTTGGGGGTTTTCTTGGTTTGTTTGCTTTGGGGTTTGGTTCTGTTTTTTGTTTTTTTGGTTTTGTTTTTCTTTTAAATATCACTGTTCTTGCTAAAGAACCCCAACAACCCTAAACCAAGCCAACAAAAACAAGATCAGAGGCAACACATAGAAAACCTAGAATGATCCAGCATCAAAGATTGTTCTTTTTGGGTACGCTTGAGCTCCTCTGGAATCAAACTTAGGGATATTGGAAGGGGGAAGATTTAGATTAGACGTTAGGAGGAAATACTTCACACTGAGGATGGTGAGGCGCTGGCTCAGGTTGCCCAGAGCAGTGGTGGCTGCCCTATCCCTGGAGGTGTTCACGACCAGGTTGGATGGGGTTTTGGGGAACCTGATCCAGTGGGAGGTGTCCCTGCCCATGGAAGGACGGCGTTGGAACTAGATGGGCTTAAGGGTCCCTTCCAACCCAAACCATTCTATGTTTGTATGATATATCAATTGAAAAGCAAGCTCATCATTGTCATCATCTACCTGCAGATTAAATACCATGTGAATCGCAGGAATGAAATGGTCCCAAAATCTCTACTCATATGTTTTGTCTTGTGTTGTAAATATCAAATAGATGCAACTTGAATTTAATAATCTGAGTTAGAAACTTAGGTGGCTTTATCAGTGTTCTGAAACGTAGCACTTTCTGTAAATGCAGTGAGAGCGGGAGGAGAAAAATCAAAACACTGAAAGGCACACAACTGCATAATTCAATAACCCTCACATGCAGGGGCGTTTGGCTCCGTGGGACTTTTAACTGGACATGCTGGGCAGGCTGGCCCTGTGCTGGAAAGCAGCTCCCCCCTCACCACCTCACCCCTTGCATAGCTGGCCTGGTAGGTGTAAAAATAGACCGGCAGCACTGGAATTGGAAATGGTCACCGACTGCTGCCCGCAGTTGCTGGGGTTTCGGGTTCTGTGTGACACAGGACGGCTCGGGAAAGGGAGCCTGGTACGAGTGGCTAGGGAACAGAGCAGAGGCGGGATCCTCCTCCAGGCTTGTCGGCTGCCCTTAGGGAGCACTGGGCACCCTCTGCGCACGAGGGCGATCCCACTTGTAGGAGTCAGCGCAGCAACTGATATGGGCAATGCACCGATTTGCCAGTCCTGCCATTCCGATAAGGGTTTGAGAACGCAAGGGAGCACGCAGGATTTTGATAAAACCCCTGACTATTATGGATGCAACAGCGAAGAACACAAAGGTCCTGAAACTCTGGTAAGTCTTGACTGAAGAAAATGGGAATCAAAGGGGAAAATTTAGGGATTGTGCATCTTAGATTTGAAAACGATCTCTTTGCTCAGCCTGGATTCACTTGGTAGCTTGCAATATGAAGAGATTTGCTGAATGTGTCCCTGGTCAAGCGTGGCTTTTGTTGTTCTGGCTATACTGAAAAAGCAGCTGTCGCTAAGCTGTGCACTCACTTAAAAGTGTTGTTAGCTCCCAAAACGTTTGGGTGTGTAAGGAAAGAACACTGTCAAAGTTCTTCCTGTGAAGGGATGTATTCCACTATCCTTGTTACACGACTGCTCGCAATTACCCTGCACTGAGCATTCTCAGAACTTGAACTCTGGAGCGTTTTTCCAAGCTGTTGCCTGTCTGGCACACAACAATTTTGTCGGACTTTGCGGTGGAGACGGAGCCCTACGGCTCTTTTTGCAGATGAGGGTAAAGGGGAGCAGGACCAGACATAGGGCTCACAATGATGCCAGTGGGGTGTGAGAGCTGGACGTGCAGGGAGTGAGTAGAATAGGAATGTCACCATTTGTTCAGCAAAGCAGAAGAAAATCATGGAGATGAACACTCATATAATGTCTGTGGCAAGGGAAGCACCTCTTTTCTCTAGTTTTATTCTTTTTTTTTTCCTTCCTCTGCTTGGGAAATTTGCTATGAAATAGGTATTTCAGTCAAAATTGGCAGTGAAAGGAAATGGTTATCAGAACTTCTGGAAGAACAGGAAGGTCAGAAAATGTCAATTTTTACATTGATATATCCAGATATTATGTTCTCCCTTACTGATCTAAAATAAAATTGTTCTCAGGTCACTGTTGTGCTTTTGCTCTTGCATGAGTTGCGTTGCAGGAAATGTAGCTGGGGTGAGGTTCGGTGCTGGTAAGAGAAGAGACCGGAGGCACTCCCAGTGGCAGCTCCCAGCAGCTTCTGCTTTCTCCTAGAAAAAAATTTTGATGCTGTCTTGGTTTTCTGGTAGGAAATATTTTTGGCTGATATTTTCAGACCAGTTCTGCTGCTTCCTTCACCAACAACATGGTTGAACAAGTTCTTCAGAAATAAAGCTGGGCAGGAGCACCTTCCATCTGATAACAAGCTGAGAGAGTTGGGGTTGTTCAGCCTGGAGAAGAGAAGGCTCCAGGGAGAACTTAGAGCAGCTTCCAGTGCTGAAAGGGGCTCCAGGAAAGCTGGGGAGGGACTCTTGATCACGGGGTGCAGGGAGAGGATGAGGGGGAAGGGTTTGGAGCTTAAAGAGGGGAGATTGAGATGCGATTTTAGGAAGAAATGTTTTCCTGTGAGGGAGGCCCTGGCCCAGGTTGCCCAGAGCAGCCGTGGCTGCCCCATCCCTGGAGGTGTTCAAGGCCAGGTTGGATGGGGCTTGGAGGCCCTGATGCAGTGGGAGGTGTCCCTGCCCATGGCAGGGAGCGGGACTGGATGGGCTTTGAAGTCCCTTCCAACTCAACCCATTCCATGATTTTATGATAGCTCTCCTTGAGCTAAAACTTGATATTAAACTACTTCTTTGAGCTTTCAGATACTTTTTTTTCTCCCACCCAGCATTTTTGGTTGAATTAGCAAATAAGCCTCAGCGTTTCTGTTGGGAAAGGTGAAGTCAGGGGGGATGGACAGTGCAAGCACAGAACCTCTTGGGTGGTGGAAGGGGGAGGACAGGCCCACTTCTTTTGCTGAATGTGTGCATTTCAGCAAGTGTTGGAGTATTTTCCTTAAGCTGGGTGGCCTGAAGCTGTTAGGGAATGTGTGGAAGTTCCTTGTGACTCAAATAAGTAAACCCTGATACAGCTCTCTCCCCCAATGTACCAGTTGCCCTTCTGTTTGGGCTTGCAGGAGACAGGAAGGAGCCAAATGAAGCAGTGTGCGATTTCAAAGTTTTTTCCCCCAGCTTTTTGTTTCCTGGATGCAGTTCAGTCAGCCTTCAGAACTTTCCTTAGCTGACAGAGGTCAGGCACTTTGATAATGTCTTGAAATCTTCAATCATAAGATCTTGTCTCTACACAGCTCTGGTAGGGACTGACAGACTTGCTTCAGAATATCCCCCTTCTTCTTTTATAGAAAATCCAGGCTGTATTTTCCAGGCACTTTTGATTTTCAGATTCACACTGATGAGTATAATTCTCACTTGCAGGTGTTCTTTCCAAGCTGGGCTTGTACTTAAAATGTTTGGTATGTGAATAGCCCAGTGGGACATCAGGGATTATACCTGCCCGAAGCTGGAACTGAGGTGCCACTCTGGATTACAACCCAATTACTACTGCTACTTTATTCAGTCTGGATTAAAATCACTTCTGTCAGTTCACATGCTGTATTTGGAAGGGGTGTGCAGCGGGCATAAGACTTCTAATTTATTCTTTTTTGTAGCAAACTCTGCAGTTTTGCCTCAGTCCTTACAAATCCTTCATTGACACAAAGTCGTCTGGCAGCGCGTCCAGTATGTCAAATAATGAACGTGGGGGGAGGACTCCTACAGATGTCTGTGGTGGGTAAGCATCATAAAGGGTTCATAGAAGGCATTTGTGTCTTGGCTCAAGTAAGGGTTGATTTTACTTCAGTTTTCTCTTCCTCTTTTGCTGCTGCTGGATTTGCTGATGTTGGCGCAAACTCAGGAACGCAGTTGAGCATGTATTTAAATCCATCCTTTAGCAAGTAGCTCAAACTTGGTTAATTTGAGATCAGTTGGACCTAAAGATGTGGTAAAAATTAAGCATGTGCTGAAGTGTTTTGCCAAGCATAGCCTTTTATCATTTTTATTCTTCTCCTGGTTAAAACCAAAGCAAAACTAATTAAATACCGATACGTTCCAGGGAAAAGAAAAGAGCGGCTGGATGGCTGCTGTCCTGCAAGCTCTGGATCAGGGAATGTAGCGATAGGATGAGGTGGAACAGTTTAAAGCTTAAAGAGGGGAGATTGAGATGAGATCGCAGGCAGAAATGTTTTACTGTGAGGGTGGGGAGGCCCTGGCCCAGGTTGCCCGGAGAAATATTGACTGCTCCGTCCCTGGAGGTGTTCCAGGCCAGGTTGGATGGGGCTTGGAGCCCCTGATCCAGTGGGAGGTGTCCCTGCCCATGGCAGGAGGTGGAACTGAATGGGCTTTGTGGTCCCTTCCAACCCAAACCACTCTGTGATTCTATGATCTGGAGCAGTCTTATAGCAGGAGCTGGTACTCAGATACAGCTGGGAACTGGGTGTAGGTTTCTCCTCTTTATATTACTCAAAAACAAGTGTTTGTTGGGGTGGTGTAACATCAGTGAGAAATTTTGAAAATAATATCAGCGGCAGCTTTCTGAGAAGAGGCTTAGTAATAAGATATGAAACTACTGCAGAACTCTCTTAGGCAAATGTTAAAATTAATGGAAGAGGTCTTTATATTCTACAATTAAAAAATAAAGTGTATCTATATTACATGTTACATTATAATGTGCATAAATCATAATGGATTCCTCGACCTAGTTTTATTTTCTGAGCTTCTTTTTTATGGTGGTTCTTTCCATCTCTGTTTTCACCAGTGAAATTCATTTCTCAAGGGTGCCCCAGGTCTTAAATGTTGTTGCGCAGTGAATCCTTTGGGTCGCAGCCTCCTTGTCTGACATCAGAAAGCTCTTACTGGGATGTATAATGAACGCAAATAACATTGGTCTTCCCACCAGCCTGGGCGCTGTATTTTGGCTCCTCCACATCCTTATTAGAGCTAATGAGAGGTTATTCCTTCTGAGAAATAAAGGACATACTGAAGGGATCACTGCTGGATCCAGTCAGCTCCATCACACATCTGTGTGTCAGGCAGTCGTTTCCAGCCCCTCCAAACTAGCTCGGATTTGAGGTCACCAAACGTTTTAATCCTGGGCCACATGCAGTATGTAACACAAAAGCATTTTCTTTTCTTTTCTTGTTGCTATTTCACCATTGTGTTATGACTCTGTACTTCTTGCTGTAAAAAGCACTCGTCTTTATGCCCATGTCCATACGTTGTGGGGAGGGCAACTCCAGCCACAGGTCTAGCTCAGTGCCAGCAGAAGTGGTGCCAACTTCATCTCCTTCATAGTTCTATGATTAACTGGCCTCAATACTCAAAGTGCCTTAAATTATTCAGGTGCATAATAAGTACTTAAAAGAATATTTTTATTTTTCTGATTTAGGACCATCATCAGCCTAGAGCGAGAGAGCCCTGAGATTAAAGTAATCAATTGCTGGATGCTGTTAGCCGCATCTTGGTAGAGAATATTTAACTTGCCAGTGATTTCTTGTCTCAGAAAGCTTGTCTTCCTCTTCAGCCTCACAGTTCTGTCATTCATCTTCTCACTGCTTAAAGAGATGTTAGTTTGTTCAGAGGTCATTGAGTCTTTTTCCTGGAGAAGAAGGTGCTTTAGGTTATGAGAAAGAGATTTTTGTTTAGTTAAGGCTCCAAGTTTAGAGTTGTGGGCTCTTTGGTTCTGCTGTTTGTTAACCAGTTGTGTACAACCAAAGGTAGCAGCAGGGTGAGTTAGATCTGAAATGCCTGTACGTGCTTGAACAGGCAAAGCTGTGCGATAAACATTGGTTTTTGGAAATGAAATAAGAAAATCAGGCACATTGTTTGTCCAAGAATGTAGATACTGAAATTTCTTTAAGATCTGTGATTTAATCCATCTTCCTTTAAATCTTCGAGGGGAACACACACACGTTTATAAGCAAAGGGTGTGGCTTTGGAAGTAACAAGCTGTTGTGTTTCTTTTCTTCCAGAAGATGAAGGTTACTTCATTAACGGCTGGGGAAATACGTTTCTGTTACAGCTGTTATTTTCTCATTTGACTCATTTACTAGTGTTAGATTGAGCCTGTTTTGTCACAAGTGCAAGGTTCAGCTCACGCTTGTGTAGCAGAACTGCAGGCTGAGACTCTGCTGGGGTCGTTAAATCTTGCAGTCAGAGCCACATCTAAGGCTCACACTTCACAATATCCCCCTTGTTCTGTTGCAATGCCCTTTTGGAGATCAGTGGTGATTCAGCTCCATAAGAAGGAAGATGAAATGTGAGCTTCTCAAAAACCAGGTGGTAAGGTTAGCAGAAACCCTTGTGGTAGGAAGGAGCATTCCATCCTTTTCAAGTCCCATCCTTTATAGTTGAATGCTGGTATGGAAAAAGCTGCCATGCTGGCAGAAAACACGTATGTGACAAATGATTTGGGTCCCAGCAGTACCTCATGCATGCTGTTTTTAGAGTTGCACCCAATTAAAGGATGGCTGGTAAGAACAGATGGGTTCTGAAATCAGAGAACGGGGACAAAGTTTAGTAGTTATCTCAAAAGCAGGAGCATAAATCGTTCCACTAGAAGATATGGCAGAACAAAAACTTAATGGAATGTGTTGACATATCTGTCATTTTCCCCCTGCATCTTTTAAGTACTGGAAAAAATCAGGAAGCCATGAAACCCAGAGTTTAGATGATGCACCTTGCCTTCTGCAGCGAGCTGGATTCTCTACTCCAGGTATTACCTGAATATATTAACATGATGAGCCAAGAGTCAATTAAGAGCTTTTTAATGAAGATGAATTAGCAAGCCTTCAGCGTTTTGCTAATCATAGAAACAGCTGTTGGACGACTACTGCCTCACAACTCAGAAGTTTGTGAATGGCATCAATGCTGCAGACTGCTGTCTCGCCAGATTCTGTCACAACGCTGATTTTATGGGCAATAATATAAATATGTAATGATATAAAGCATACAAGTAAATAGCAGATTCTCCTCACCTCCCGATCAAGGACAGTCTCTTCAAAACATAGAGTTGAATAAATGTTCTCCATAAAATCAAAGCAATATGTCCCAGAGTTGATGCTTGAAAGCTAAGATTGAAAGGCTTCTTAGTGTTTGTATACGCACTTTAATAGGTATACAGACCAAAAATGCTAAACAGAGATGCAAAACTAGTATTTGATTATTATACATCAGTTCTGAATTCTGTTTTTTGCTGTCATTCAATTAGTAAACTGTATTTAACAGCTGAGAATTTTTCAATAGGCCTGGTTGGTGGGCTTTGTTCTTCCGCAGAGGTATCTGTGGCTATGGACAGGCTGAGGTCCCTCACTATATTTGGAGGAAGAGAAGAAAAAAGCATCCTGCAGGAATAATTTTACTACAGAAGTGATTTCAAACAAGTGTTGTGATGTGTTGGATAGCGTTGTTATGAATCATGGAATGGTTTGGGTTGCATGGGACCTTAAAGCCCATCCAGTTCCACCCCTGCCGTGGGCAGGGACACCTCCAAGCCCCATCCAACCTGTCTTTGAACACCTCCAGGGATGGGGCAGCCACCACTGCTCTGGGCAACCTGGGCCAGGACCTCCCAAACCTCACAGGTAAACATTTCTGCCTAAGAGCTCATTTCAGTCTCCCTTCTTTCAGCTTCAGACTGCGCCCCTTGTCCTGTCCCTGCCCACCTGGAGTAAGAGCCCTTCTCCAGCTTTCCTGGAGCCCCTTTCAGTACTGGAAGCTACTCTAAGGTCTCCCTGGACCCTTCTCTTCTCCAGGCTGAACAAGCCCAGCTCTCTCAGCCTGTTCTCATACAGAAGGTGCTCCAGCCCTTGGGTCGTCTTTGTGACCTCCTCTGGATGCTTCAAGAGCTTTATGTCCTCCCTGTTCCTGTTCATCAGAGATCAGTACATGTTACAGTGAGAAGGTCATAAAACCCCAAAGATCATGTAGGCTGATATTTTCAAAGGCACCTACAAAACATCAAGATCTCATTGTGTTCCACTGGGATTTGAGCACTTTTGTTCCTTTTCTATTCACGACAAGCACAAGTATGTTCTTTCAGAGTGAGAACACACACAGCAAGAGGGGCTTCTGCAATAGAATTGCCTGTGCAGGGAGTAAGTCATGAAGAATTAATTCATAATAACTCTTCCCATAGACAAGCAGCATCCCTGTGATCGATAGCCAGGTGTGCAGTGTGTCTGGAGGTGATGTGCCCTGCCATAATTGATTTGGAGATAACAAAAGTATGAAACAGGGAAAGGAGAATCTGTTTTGAAAGTGCTGCTTGCATATTCTCAGCCAGAAACAAATGGAACATATTCGTGTGGTCTTCTCTACAATCGGAGGCTTGAACATTTTTAGTCTTCCATGTTACTCTGCATGTAAGGAAAACAAGTGATGATTGATTCATCCCTGATAAAACAGAAGCTGTGGATGTTCAGCTGTTGTGCTGTTCTCACTTAAGCTTTTAAAAGTTTAAAACCCAAATGATTGCAGTTTTGGCCTGTTAAATTATTGTAGAAGCAGAAAAGCATAGAAAAAAATGAGGATAAAGAAGGTAAAAATGTGTGTCCTATGAAGGGCAAAGATGCTTTCCCATGTAGTTCAAGCATCTCGATTTACTCTCTGTGCTTAAATATTTGTCCTTGGTGCATCTTTGTACTAAGTCAGTTAATTTTTTAACGACATTTAACTGTTAAAATAGAATTTTATTTCTTTATGTGCACATATGCCTCTCGGCAGGCAGGGCAGCGCTCATAGCGATGGCAGAAGGGATGTCTTTGCAGTACCTGTCAGTATCTGCTCCTGCGTCACCTCAGCCAAACGCTTCCCTGAAGCCTGAAGCTACAGACGGGTTCTGTCAGCGTGAATTCCTGTGCTACCTTCCCCTTCACCCTAGAAAGATGCACTGTTTTCTTAACAGGAAAAGATGTGGAAAATGTGCTGAAGTTTGCTGAAAGGAATTTTAAAGGAAATATTTTTGTCTTGGCATGTAGCGCGGTTGTAAGAGGAATCGTTTTGACGACACCCATCTGTTGCAGATTAAAATAGGTTGGAATCGGGGACTGCGAAGTGAGTTACTACACCAGGAGAAGAAGGGTGACCCAAATAAACGCATTGAAACGGATTGGGTGACTGAAATAAATTGCTTTGTCGATTGGTATTGATAAGCAGAAAGTGGGAGGCTTTTAGGATATCCTCATGATATAAAAGAATGGTTTAAACCCAAGGTTTCTTTTGGGGACGTGAGGAACATGCTCCATGGGAGGTGTTTGAGGGGAACGCTGAGGATGAGTGCAACAGCGTGCGTGGCCTCCTGCACCTCTCTATCCACGGCCCCACCAAACGGGCTTTTACAGTAACTTATCTGCTTCTTGAAAGTCGCTTCTGCTCTGTTTATTTAAGTATTGTCTCTAGAGAAGCTGGGGAGGGGCTCTGGATCAGGGAGTGCAGGCATAGGATGAGAGGGAAAGGTTTGAAACTGAAAGAGGGGAGATTGAGATGAGAAGATTTCAGGAAGAAGCCTTCTTAAGGAAGAACTGTTTCCTGTGAGGGTGGGGAGGCCCTGGCCCAGGTTGCCCAGAGCAGCCGTGGCTGCCCCATCCCTGGAGGTGTTCAAGGTCAGGCTGGATGGGGCTTGGAGCCCCGGATCCAGTGGGGGGTGGTTCTGGATTTAGATCCTCAGTCTTCATCCCCTTTGTTCTGTATTTCAACACTGGCAGTGCTGCCCTGTTCTCTGAGACTTTCCTTTTCCCTGTAGCCGGCCCCACAGGTGACAAAATACATCCATAGGACTGCTTTGCTCTTGGATATTATCTTTTCTCCTGTGTGTGGCTTGCTGTTAGGCCAGCGTGTGCACGTGACTATGCACTGTAGTCCTGTAACTGTTTAAGGCAAGTACAAATCCAAAGCAACTGTATGTTTTCTGGAGTAGCATAGCAAATAACAGGATTGATCAATCATTTTCTAGGGTTTTGAGCAGTTACATATAAAATATATATAAATAAACATATAAAAATATACATACAACCCCCCAAAACTATGGCTAACAACTCAATGTGTTTATTGTTTTCTTGATGCTTATATCAGATACTATGATTCCTGGATTTTTTTTTTCTTTCTTCCCTTTGATTCATGTGAGATTTTGAACTTCGGCAATGATTGCACTGCGTTAAGATCAGCAGTTCTTCGGTGCCTGTGTTGCCGTCTTTAGGTGTATGTGTGCTAATTAATGCAGATCTAATGCAAAATCTGTTTTTTTCACGATTCTATTCTCCCACAGCCTAAAACGTGGAAAGCTTTCCCTACTGATGAAGTTTTGCCCTTTTTTCAGCAGGAGCTAACTGATATTTTTTTTGTTTTTTTCTCTTTTTACAGTCTGACAGCAATGCAAGCTTCCTCCGAGCTGCCAGAGCTGGGAATCTGGACAAAGTAGTGGAATACCTGAAAAGCGGAATAGACATTAACACCTGTAATCAGGTAAGATATTCAAAGGGCAGAAGCTTGCAAGAGTGAGTCATGAGAAACACACCTCAAAACCTAGGTTTTTTTAAGCTGGATTGCTTTGTACAGATGTTTTGATTCACTTTGTTTTTTATCTTGTTCTTTGCTGGTATCTTTCTATAAGAGGTTGATGATGTCTATAAAATGGTGCTGCTTTTAGTAAAGCTTTGTTGTGAGCCTTTTGAGGCTCCTCTTTCCTGCAGGAATGGGTTTATGTTAGTTAAATACCTATAACTGAAACTTGAGGTGCGCTTCGGTAGCCTAACACTAATGGACCCGCTGTTGCTAAGTTCTAGTCCTAATTGAGGTGGTAAGTGCTAAATGCAGTTGTCGTCTTCAAAACATGCAAGCTATGTGAAAAAAAGGTCTAGCTGAGGATGTTATTGTGTAGCG